>NW_006159634.1:1079961-1091982 GCF_000334495.1 Tupaia belangeri chinensis
TGGCGAGCACTTCGCATCTCCACCCGAAGTCCTCAGGCGGCTCCGGGTCCCTCCCGGGGCGTGGAGACCCAGCTGCGCCTTCTCCCTTTTTTGCCAGAGGGTATCTTCAAGAGAGAGCATGAAGCCCCCAGGGGGTGTAATTCCTCCGTTTCTCCATCCCATTGGGATTTGGAGCACACATTTACACACACATGTGCACACACATGCTAGTTTTTCAAGTCACCAGGGGTTGGGGGACAGGATTCCAGCCTCCTTCAGCCATGTGGGACTGGCACCCTTACTGCTGAGCTCCGGGCCCACCGAGTGCTAGCCCTAATCACCTGTGTTTACTCTAACTTGACAGTGGAGACCCCGGTTTGGCGGGAGCAGGGAGGCAAGTCCCCATCCTCAGACAGTGGCCCTGGCCCATACTCGGTGGTTCTGGAGGACCTGGGGACGTGGAGACGTGCAGCAGGCATCATTCAAAGGGCTCTTTGCCGTGTGGACGCAGCCTGGGCTGTCCGGGGCTGCCAGCTGCCTCTGCAGTGATAACCCCACACACCTGAGTCTCAGTGCAGTCACGGCAGGGCTCCACCGCAGCTCTGGATGGGGTTTTCCTGGCAAGAAACAGCGACATTTCTCAATGGACGTAATTTCTCTGGCACAGGCGGGCCGACCCTTGGCTTGTTTGTTCCGTATCTAATGGGAGGGGTCATTCCTCTTCAAAGCCAGAGGCACAAACCCCTCTGGGAGGAGAAACTGGTGGAGTGACCCACTCCACCCCTTGCCACCTCTGCCCTGAGGCCTAGAGGCTGGCGGGTGGGTAGGAGAGAGCTCTTTTCCCTTCCAGAAATTAAGGCTCACCTTTCGGCAGCAGATAGAATATTCGTTCGTATAAGTTAACACGTGTCGCTTTCTGAGAATAACCCCAAATCGGGCATGAGGAAACTCACGTCTTATGCTCGGTCGAATCTGAGTTCCTTTCCTGTGACTAAGGCGGTGAGTCCACGGTCCCTTTAAGGCCTCTGGCTGCCCCACCCGGCCTGACCCTGGCTGGATGCTTTCCTCTGGACGTCACACGTTCCCAGACGGAGCTCCCGGCACCATCTACCAGCCAGGGACAGGCCCTCACCAGACACCCAGCTGCCAGCACCGTGATCTCAGACCTCCCGGGCTCCAGAACTGTGAGAAATAAATGTCCGTTGTCGGGGCCCGCAGAAGGCCTGGATCCCACATGGTCAACTGAGCTGTTCGAGCCCTGGACCCAGCAACTTGAAAGTCACTCCGGATACGTGTGCGTGCGCCCAAAATCCCCAGAGGAGAATGGAGATTACAGCGCGAACACCTCCCCACCCCCAGGAAGCACTTTCTCACTTTCCCTCGCTCCCTGTTTCTCTCTCCAGCAAGCGCACATATCATATAGCAAGCTACAAACAAGTAAATAAAATAAATAAAGGTTTGGGCACCAGCAGGTGGTGTGGTGATTAAGGTGCTCAACTCCCACATGACCAACTACGGTTTGCATCCCGGACCCTGTAGCTTGAAACTCATGCCGGGCACGTGTGCATGTGCACCCAAAATCCCAAGGGGAGAATGGAGGAGAACAGGTTACAGCATGACTGTCTTCCCTAAGGGATGATTTCTCACTTTCCTTCTGTCTCTCTCTGGCTAGCACATGCACCCTACAGTAAAAACCTAAAAATATAATAATAACGAAATAAAATAAGTGCTGAACCAGGGCTCACCGGGGGGCGGGGGGGGACGAAGTTATTAGGAAGGAAGCTTGATAAAGTTCTGGATTGTTCCTCTGTTCCTGTGTTCTGGGCTGTCTGGCCACTCGGGGCTGAACCATCCCACAGTGGTCTATGATGCGACCTGTTTGGAGAAACCCAGAAGGCCGTGTGAGATCCTCTGTTCGCCCCGATGCCTGGTATCGTTATTCCCTTGCCTCTGCCTCATCGAGTCCCCCAACTTAATCTTCCAAACCCAGAAGGACACACCATGGGCCGATGCCATTAATGAAATGGGACCTTTTCAAACAGAACTCTGCAATGAGCCCTGACTTCGCCAACAGCAAACAGAACAAGGAAATGACAAAGGGACAGGGTGACAGAGATGTGTAGCAGACCGCTGTGTAAAATGAGAAAGGCGAACCCGTCCTTAGCCAGGCCAGAGTCTTGTGGAATTCCTTCCGACTGAACGCCTGTGAGGCAGACCAGGAGAAAGCTCCGGGAGCAGTGAGCATGCATTTGACGTATTAAGGAGAAAGGGAAGAGGGAAGAGGGAGAGGGAGAAAAAGAGTAAGAAAGACCTTCCATGGAGGATCCAGACTTGCCTGTTAAACGGAGAGGTTCACCTTTTCGTGGACCCCCATGAAGTTCATCATCTGAGACTAAGGATGGGCCGGGGTCCTCCGGCTCCCCTCCTGTTTCTGCAGGGTCCATCAGCTAAGAACGTTTTTCGTAGTAGGGGAGTCAAAGGAAGACTAACGTGTGAGACGTGGAATGACGTGCGCGTTGAGCTCACTGCGCCAGATGGTGTCATTGGAACACGGCCTTGCTCGCTCCCTTCCCTGTAGTCTGTGGCTGCCATCGGGCTACAGGGAGAGCTGAGACGGTGAGACCGGAACCAAATGGCCCCCAAGTCCTAGCATGTTTACTGTCTGGCCCTTTGCAGAACAAGTCTGCTGACCCCTAAACTGGAGTTTGCCTTCTCAGCAGATAGGCAGGGGTGCTTAGGATACTGTGGTCCAGGAGTGCAGGCTACAGGCCGCCGGCCAGTGGCGGGGTGCCTCATGCATGGTTTACAGCATCTCCTCAGGTAATGGCCACAGGGTTAACACTGCCGGTAAGAGTTGGTGTCCCTGGTTTTTAATAGCCAAATGTCTTTAAAAAAAAAAAATTGCTTGTTTAATTTTATTTATTTATTTATTTTTAATTTGACCAGAGAGAGAAAGAAGAAGAAGGAGAAAACAAGCCACCAGATCCAGGACTCAAACTTCAGTTGACCACATGGGAGTCCAGCGCCTTAACCACCATACCACCTGCCAGCCCCTCAACTGTTATTTTAAATACTGCCATAAAATAAAACTAAAATTTTGGGACCAGCAGTTGCGTAATGGCTATGTCACTGGACTACCATGTAGTTGACCACAGTTCAAGTTCCGGACCCGGTGGCTTAAACTCACCCCGGGCACATGTGCGTGCGTGCCCAAGATCCCAAGAGGAGAATGGAGAAAGGATTGCAGCATGGCCATCCCCCCGGGCGTGATTTCTTGCTTTCTCTCTCTCTGTCTCTCTCTGTCTTTCCGGCAAGCGCATGTGCCCTATAGCAAAAACCTCTCCAAATAAATAAATAAATAAATATAAAACTAAAATTTAAAAAATTAGTGCAACATGACAAAATGAATCTCCATCTCAAAAAGTTCTACACTGATCTGTAATCATCCCAGATAAGAATGCCTAAAGCCCTGACTTCTGCCTCCTGATGTTAATGAATGAAGTTTGTTTTCTCTCTGGCCTTCGCTCCTGGGCAGACTGGCCCTGCCTGGTGACAGCTGACTCATTAGTTCAGCTCCCTTCAATCAGAGGCCTGTGCAAGAGGCCCTGCCTGGTGACAGCTGACTCCTAGTCCTGCCCAGTGACAGCTGACTCACTAATTCTGGCTCCTCCAATCAGAGCCTGTGCTATGCACGAGGCCTGCCTGGTGACAGCTGACTCACTAGTTTGGACTCCTTCAATCAGAAGCTTGCACTGAGCCTTGGCCCTCTGGACCAAGAAGGCTCACCTCCACTGGCCTGTACTGAACACCTGCCCTATGGCACTTCCTGCCCCGATCTGATCGATCTGATCGTCCTTCTACCTGCTGTTGAGGTCAAAGTCACATCTGAATCCATGGTACTTCTCAGGGGAAATGCAAAGCCCCGAGTGTTCCCAGAAGCTCCTCCTTTGTTCTGCCAGTCTCTGGACGCAGAAATGGAATTCCTTTTCATTTCCCTCTGGTTTCCCTTTGTCACGGTGCTGTCACCTTTCCAGGCCTTGTCTGGTGTCTCACGTGTCCCCATGTAGCCACAAGCTCACACAGTACCTTTCTGTTTGTTTGTTTTAAGTGAAAATAACATATTTTCCAAGGCTTCAGAGTTACTCACTACCGAACTTTTGTTATACCATCTTCTAGTCTTCTTTTTGAGGCAACCGTATTCGACACACACATGAAAACATTTAGAATAATCCAACTACCTCTACATTACACGGGGCATTTTCTCATACTCCAAATTTAAGACAGCTCTTTAAAGGCTGCTCGATAATTCTTCTTACAGTATGATCAAAATTACTGCTGGTGGTGATTAAGGTGCCAGACTCATACATGGCTGACCAGGGTTCAAGTCCTGGACCTGGCAGCTTGTTTTCTCACTTCCCCTCTCTCTCTCTGGTGAGTGTGAGTACCCTGTAGAAAATTTTTAAATAATAATAATGATGATTATAAATAAAAATAAATAAATAATTCTTTTTTTATGTTAATGCTTTTTATTTTTCTAGCTTAGTCACTATGGCACAACAGTAACACAAGTGCCCTGCAAGGCTGGCCATGTGACTGACCATGAGTTCAGATCCCTGGAATGGTCTGAAAACCAGGCCCATATGTGGGTTGTCCAGGGTCCTGAGGAGTTGGAGGGCTGGAAAAACGGGGTCATGGCATCACAGGATCCCGTCGAGGGTGCTTTCTCTCTCGTGCATGCGCACAGGTTAAAAAATTAATGATGGGCCAGCCAGTGGCATGGTGGTTAAGGCAGATGGACCCCACATGGCCAAGTACACAGTTTAAGTCCTAGACCCAGAGGCTTTAAAACATGACAGGCACATGTGCATGCATGCCCAAAATCCCAAAAAGAGAGAAATGGACAAGAAGGAATTACGGCATGATCATCTCCCACTTTGTCTCTCTCTCTCTGTCTCTCTCTGCCCCTTCCATCCTTCCCTCCCTCCCTCTCTCTCTCTCTGCAAGTGCACACAACCTCTGGCAAAGTAACTGAATAAATAAGTAAAATGCTTTTCCTTTAACTTGACACGTAATAATTGCACACACAGCACCTTGAGTTTATGGATTTTCCTCTTCACAGAGCTGTGGCTACGAAGGTCATAGTTGTACAGAACAGGCCCCGGCTCCGCACTAGCACACTACCAGGAGCGATTTGTGCTCACCATTTATGCACACTGAGAGCCCAGGCGTGTTGATGTGTACATACGTGCGCACCCTTGCACACAGACTCACAAGGACCTTGTGGGTCTGCCTACAGGTGTGCACACAGCCCCAGCTGGTTCACTCTGCAAGCTTCGGGGAGCGTGTGTGGCCCCGACCCCTCAATTTCAGCCTTCTGGCCTCCAGAGCTGTAAAAGAATAAATGCCTCCTGTTTTAAGCCACCTGGTTTGTGGCTTGGCACAGGGAACTCATCCACTGGCCAAAACCCTGTTGCTCCAAACTATAAGGCCCTTAACCACCTGGATCCTGGATATTTAGATGCACACCCTGCCCACCCGTCCCTGCACCCTTCCCCCCTGGCCATGCTTATACTGCAGGGCAGTGCGAGCTCCTATCGCTCACTCTGCCTGGGACTCTCCCTCTGTCACGGGAGACATCTTAGTCACTATGGCACAACAGTAACACAAGTGCCCTGCAAGGCTGGCCATGTGACTGACCATGAGTTCAGATCCCTGGAATGGTCTGAAAACCAGGCCCATATGTGGGTTGTCCAGGGTCCTGAGGAGTTGGAGGGCTGGAAAAACGGGGTCATGGCATCACAGGATCCCGTCGAGGGTGCTTTCTCTCTCGTGCATGCGCACAGGTTAAAAAATTAATGATGGGCCAGCCAGTGGCATGGTGGTTAAGGCAGATGGACCCCACATGGCCAAGTACACAGTTTAAGTCCTAGACCCAGAGGCTTTAAAACATGACAGGCACATGTGCATGCATGCCCAAAATCCCAAAAAGAGAGAAATGGACAAGAAGGAATTACGGCATGATCATCTCCCACTTTGTCTCTCTCTCTCTGTCTCTCTCTGCCCCTTCCATCCTTCCCTCCCTCCCTCTCTCTCTCTCTGCAAGTGCACACAACCTCTGGCAAAGTAACTGAATAAATAAGTAAAATGCTTTTCCTTTAACTTGACACGTAATAATTGCACACACAGCACCTTGAGTTTATGGATTTTCCTCTTCACAGAGCTGTGGCTACGAAGGTCATAGTTGTACAGAACAGGCCCCGGCTCCGCACTAGCACACTACCAGGAGCGATTTGTGCTCACCATTTATGCACACTGAGAGCCCAGGCGTGTTGATGTGTACATACGTGCGCACCCTTGCACACAGACTCACAAGGACCTTGTGGGTCTGCCTACAGGTGTGCACACAGCCCCAGCTGGTTCACTCTGCAAGCTTCGGGGAGCGTGTGTGGCCCCGACCCCTCAATTTCAGCCTTCTGGCCTCCAGAGCTGTAAAAGAATAAATGCCTCCTGTTTTAAGCCACCTGGTTTGTGGCTTGGCACAGGGAACTCATCCACTGGCCAAAACCCTGTTGCTCCAAACTATAAGGCCCTTAACCACCTGGATCCTGGATATTTAGATGCACACCCTGCCCACCCGTCCCTGCACCCTTCCCCCCTGGCCATGCTTATACTGCAGGGCAGTGCGAGCTCCTATCGCTCACTCTGCCTGGGACTCTCCCTCTGTCACGGGAGACATCTACCTGCAGACCATGTCCGCCTCCTCCCTGAAGCTCTAACGGCCTGCACTGCCTGTCCATAGACTTGGTTTTGAGTCTCCTGTCCAACAACTTTTCCCACTTGTCTATGGATGCCCATCTCTTCTGCTGGACAGCAAGGTCCTCAAGGCAGAGACTGGACCTCGTTGACTTCTGATAGCCCCTGCTCCGGGCACAGTGCTGTCACATAGTGAAGGGCTAATAAGCATTTTCATGTATAAAGAGAGTCTTCATGCCACGATCTTAAACTGCTGCTCACTCCTCCGAACATTCCCTCTAGCTCTGGCACACCCTCTCCCCTGGTCCACTCTCACCTGTGTGATCGTCTTCCCTCGTTCTCCTTTCCTGGCTTTTCATGCCCAGTACTCCTCGTATTGCCATGACTGAGTCAGTTTCTGGTCTTCCTTCTCTTTGCTTCCCCTGTCCTCTGCAATGACTAGAATCAGTGCACAGCTGTCCCACAGACACCTCAGAACTAACATGGCGATAACAACTTTCTTCCCTTCTTCCGCAAGCAGGGCCCCGGGCTAGGATTCTGGAAGCCCAATAGGACGTGAGGAAGAGGCCTTGGTGGTGAAGAGGACAGCGCAGGGCAGGTGAGTCGCTCTCAAAACTCAGTAGAGAGGGTGAGTCCACAGTGGGGCAGTAGGGACAGGGGGACCCTATGCCCTTGCCGCTTTTAGGATGAGCGAAATCTAAGCATGTTTCTTCTTTAAAAGGCTTTCACGGTCAGAGCCAGGGATCTGTGGCAGGGTTAGAACTACAAGTCAAAACTTCTGACTCCGAAGCCAAGGTCTTTTCCATATACCCAGGTATACCGAGAGGAGCAGGGGATGTGAGAAGGACAGTCCCCCAGGAAACGTCCCAGGCCAGGCAGTGCATGGCGGTTTGAGGCAGCCGAACTCCCCATGGCTAACTGCGTGGTTCGAGACCCCAACCTGGTGACTTGAAAGGCATTCCAAGCACGTGGACTTGTGTGCCCTAGATCCCAAGAGGAGAATGGAGAAGGGACTGTAGCGCGGCCATACTCCTGGGGAGTGATTTCTCACTTTTCTTCCCTCTATCTCCTTTTCCCTGTCTCTAGTGAGCACATGTGCCCTATAGCAAAACTTTAAAAACAAAATGAAAAAAACACATATTCTGGGACCAGTGGATGGTGTGATGGTTATGACTCTGGACTCCCATGTAGTCAGCTACTGTTCAAATCTCAGTCCCAGCGGCATAAACTCATACTGGGTGCATGTGCATGCGTGCCCAAAATCCTGACAGGAGAATGGAGGAGAAGGGCTTGCAGTGCGGACATCCCCCAGGGGGAATTTTTTGCTGTCTCTTGGTCTCTCTCTGTCTCCCCAGCAAGCACACGTGCCCTATAGCAAAAATCCTAACACACACACACACACCCTAAGAAAATAAAGGCTGCATAATTCTCCAGCAAAGTCGTGAGGGGCTTAGACCTAGGGTGCCAAAGAGTGGCGCATGTCTGCCCCAGACAGAGGCTGAAGGGCCTGCGGGCATCCTGGGGCATGACCAAGAAGCCCCAGGTCCTGTCCATGCCTGCTTGCCAATGGAACCTGAGTCCTCCTAGCCCTCGGCTGCCAGGTTGATCTCCTGGGGTCAGGCTGAGGATAACTTCGAAGTAGGTTCCTTCCCCTAAGACTGGTGACTTTTCCTCCCACTTCCATTCCACTCTGCCTTCACCCCAGACCCAAGGAGTGTCCCCAAGTGCTGGGCCTTGGAGCCAGCACAGCCCTACTGCTGACCAGGACCTGCTGGGACCTCAGGCGTCCCCTGACCTCTCTGCACGTCTGTTTCTTCGGGGACTATCAACACGTGCACGGTACCTAGAGCGCCGTCTGGGTCCGGGCTCCGGAAAGCGCTAGCGCTGGGGCAGGCGGCGTTTGTCTCTCCTGACCCTGGGGCCTGCGATTTTGACTCAGTCTCTGCTTGCCTCTCCAGCCCACACCTCAAACCCGGGTTAGAGGCAAAGTCGGACTGTAGCTTCCAACTTCAGTCCGACTCCTAATGCAGATGCCCCCAGATCAGTGAACTATAACCAGACTGCTTTATAACGAGCTCAATTATTACACTGTCTTTCGGGATAATGAAATTATTTCTTACCCTTATGATTTATACTGACAGCAGTAAAAAAAAGTCATTTTCAACCTAATTGCTAGAATTCTTTGTGTTTAGTCATAGGAATAAAATTCCCAAGAGTGATTTGAATTAATTCGTTATCTTAGTATTTTACATATTTTTATGCTGAGTGATATGAAATTATTGCTATTTGACCATTTATTTCTGCCCCACAAAATGAATATTTCATCTGGTTCAACATTTCCAAGCCCTGATGGAATTCCTATTTATGCCGGAATGGGGCAGGTGAGTCCTTTGCTGTGTGAGATCACCCCGGGTCCCCTGAGGGGGACTCTTCCATGCGGGGAAACGCCTTACAGGCGTTATGCAGATTAGAGGTGAGTGAAGTCCAGCAGGAGCCACAGTTGCCCTATTTAATCAAACAATGGAGTCCTCGGGGTTTGAGTTTATTGTTTCATTTTTGTGCTGCCTCAGGTTGAGGATTTCCACGTTTCACGGTGGAGACAGGAGGGTGAGCCAGAGGCCTGGGCAGAGGAGGCGCAGGCCCTGGGTGAGGAGTGAGGGGCGCAGGGTAGTCTCGAGCCGGGGCATGTGGCCTTCCACGCTCGGTCTGAAGCTGAGTCATGCCGGCCACCATCTCCACACGTACCCTGTTTGTTACTGGCCTCGGTTAGCGCTCTGCGCTGTCAGCATCAGGGCACTGTCCGGCTGAAAGAAGGGGCAGATGGGATGGCACAGAGTGAGAGGCCCGGGCCACGCCGACCGCAAGCATCCCCTGGGACCCTCAGAGCTCCTGCTCAGCCTGTCATGTTATGTGGGAGTTGAGAGGACGCAGGGTTTGGGGACTCAAGGACAGAGTGTTTGGGGGCTCCCAGATCTGTTCGTTCTGGGCGTCGGAGACCGCCGCACCCCTACCACCCCTGTGCAGGGGGGAAGAGCTACGAACGACTTTGCTTCAGGAACTTTCCAGAGAAAATCCATGCAAGTGAACGTTAAGCCGCTGCACTTCTTAGTAGATAGCATGGGGGACTGTTTTTAGCCCAAGATTCCTTGAACCTCTGGCCTCAAAACCCTGTTGATAACGTCATGAACCACACCCAGTCCCATGAAGCCCCATGCCCACTGCACTGAGCAACTCAAAGCCAGTCCCAGAGCCCCACAGATACCCTCCCGACGCCCCCAGTGGGATGCCTCAGACCTCTAGGCCCTCCCTCCCTGACCCCTGCAGCTACGAGCAGCTTTGGCTTATAGACTGCCATTTTTGACCACAGTTGATCTTGGAACTTAAACCTCGGGGTGGGGACTGCCATCCCATGGGACAGAGCCCCTGTGGACAGGGTCGCAGTGGGCCGGCCGAGGCAGCGTTCCACCCCGCAGCAGAGCCTGCTGCAGCCCGGGCTCCAGCTCTGAGCGGCCCAGGGCAGGGAGCCTGCAGGCTGTGACCTTGGAGAAGGGGAGGGAAGGCCTCCTGAGATAGGCAGAAGAGCTCCCCTTCCCTTTTGGGTACAGGGAGTGAGAGATGTCACTCCCCCATCAGCCTCTCCAAAGTGGGACCAGGGCTACCTCCTCACAGCTCAGGAGCCCGGGGACTTGGCAGCAGCTCAGCCCCGGGTCTTATCCCACGACTCATCCGGACCCAGGATGGGCAGCCCTGGGCGCTGGGCACTGAGCGCTGGGTGCTGGCACTGCGGGCTCCCTGGTGCCCCAGCTCCACCGTGTAGCACGGCTCCTGCTGGGGGATCGCCCCAGCTCCTGCCCTCCACATGCCATACACCACATGCACCACACACCACACATCACACACTACACACAACACCTCACGTCATATACTACACCACACACATGTTATACACTACACACCACATGTCATATACTACACAGCACATACATACTACATATCTATACCACACACCACACATCATACACTATACACACCACACAGATATCATACACAACATACCACACGTCATATACTACACACCACACATACACCACATATCACATACCACACATTGTACACTACACAGCACACATATATTATACACCACACATCATATGTACACCACACATCACATGCTACACACCACACACAACACAACACACATCACAACCCTACACTACACACACTTAATCCATATCTATACCACACATCACACACCACACATCACATATCACACACAACACCACACGTCATATACTACAACACACATGTTATACACTACACACCACACGTCACACACTACACACAGCACACATGTTATACACTACACACCACACGTCATATACTACACACAGCACACACATGTTATACACTACACACCACACGTCATATACTACACACACTACACATGTTATACACTACACACCACACGTCCTATACTACACACACCACACACGTTATACACTACACACCACACGTCCTATACTACACACACATGTTATACACTACACACCACACGTCATCAACTACACCACACACATGTTATACACTACACACCACACACAACACAACACATCACACATCACAACCCTACACTACACACACATAATACATATCTATACCACACATCACACACCACACGCATATCATACACCACACATCATATACTACATACCACATACACCACACACACCACACATCACACACCACGCATCATACACTACACACACCACACGCATGTCATACACCAGACATCACACATCATACACTACACACAAAACACACATATCATACACCACACAGCACACGCATCTCATACACCACGTAGCACACATTACACACTGCACGTAGCACACACATCACACACGCACACATATCCTACATCACACACATCATATACCACACACGCCCCCACCTAAAAGGATCCTGGGAGTGGCTGACAAGCCTCAAGTCTGAGCTCCGTCCGGACTCCCCTCTGCCCCGGGGTCCTGCCCTGGGGACGCAGAATCAGCAGCTCTCTGTGACCCACACTGCCCGAGGTGTGGTGCCCCTGGCACCTCCCATAGCACTCCCATTAGATGGGGCCGATCCCACCAGTGGGGAGACAGCAGGGCTGGGTGTCGGGGTGTGTCCTGCCAGAGGGAAACCGGACAAGGTGCACCCACACCGCCCTACCTGGCTTGGCTGCCCTCCTGGCTCGGCTGCCCTCCTGGCTCAGCCGCCCCGCCTCCCTCGGCTGGCCTGCCTCGCTCC
>NW_006159634.1:1092140-1110637 GCF_000334495.1 Tupaia belangeri chinensis
CTACGTAGCATTGCGACTGTGGGATTGGTCTGGTTCACACGGAGAAGGGCTGCCGACGGGGACAAAGCCTTCTTGTCCTCTGTCATCTGACTCTGTAACGAGCTTATTATTTTTGTTTAATTCTATCAACAGAAGCTGAGAGGAGCCGGCTCCTACGAGCCACCCTGTTGGAGCCGGCACTCTGCATTCGCGGGCCTTGGAGGATCCGCGGGCCTTGGAGGATCCGCCTCGGGTGTGAACACGTGTCAGGCTCAAGTGCAGTCCTCCCGCTGCTGCTCCGACCTCCCCTGACCGGGGGCGCTGGGCATGGGGCCCACAGCAGGGCCCTGTCGTATAAGAGGGGGCATCGGGTACAGGACCAGGGTCCTGCTATGTGGGCACTGCCACACACTGCCCCCCTCCCCACCCCTGCTCACCTGCCCCCCTCCTCAGGAAACCCGAGGTGGACGCAGACATTACAACCGTGGCTCCGGGCCCTGTGTTGTGCCTGCCGGCCCTGGTCCCCAGGAAGCATGTGACACCCACGTGACCTCAGGGAAGGCTTGCTTCCTCTCTGCCTGCTTCTGCTCTTCCTCACCCACAGGTCCGGCTAGCAGCTCCTGCTCCTCAGAGGGGCCCCAGCCTGGCCCCAGCCCCTGGGGGACTCAGACGTGCCCCGGCAGGAGTGGACAGAGGGTCTTCTGAAGCGCCCAATCCCATCTAGTAATAGATGGGTCCGAGCACACGTGGAAGCTGCCAAGGTGAGGGCCACAGTTCAAAGCCCAGGTTACCCTGGGCACTCAGGAAAATGCAGGTTTCTGGGCTACACTCCATGCTTCCTGAATCTGGACCCCAAGAGGGGAGCCGAGGAAGCTGCATTTCACAGCCTCCCAGGTGTGACTTAGACCTACCAGTGTATGAGAACCATTAAATCCAGATTTTAGAGCCGTCTCGATTTCACGTCAGACAGGATTCTTAACCCCCAGCAAAGCATTGATTAAGACTGGATCCTCATGGAACCAGCAGATGGCGTAATAGTTAAGTCGCTGCATTCCCATGTAATCAACTGTGGTTTGAGTCCCAGACCTGGCAGCTTAAAACTCACGCCAGGCACATGTGCATGCGTGCCCAAGGTCCCAAAAGGAGAATGGAGGAGAAGGGCTTGTAGTGCAGCCATTCTCCCTGGGGGCAGGGGAGTTGATCTCTCGCTTTCTGGCGAGCTCACACACCCTATGACAAGTCTCTCTTTAAAAAAAAAAAAAAAAAGACTGTGTCCTTGGTACCAGCAGGTGGCATGGTAGTTAAGGTTCTGAACTCCCACGTGGTTACCCACAGTCTGAGTACTGGACCTGGCTACTCAAAAATGGTGCCAGGCACGTGTACATGCTTATCCAAAATCCCAGGAAGAGAATGGAGGAAGAAGGGATTGCCGTGTGGCCGCCCCCCTGGAGGGGTGACTTCTCACTTTCCCTCTCTATATTTATCTTTTTGTCTCTCTCCAGCGAGCGCACACATCCTATGGCAAAATACAATGGTAATCATTTTTCTTTTTTTTGCTATAGGGCACCTGCGCTCTCCAGAAAAACAGAGAGAGACAGAAAGCGAGAAATCACCCCCAGGGGGGATGGCCACACCACAATCCCTTCTCCTCCATTCTCCTCTCAGGATCTTAGGCAAGCATGCACATGCGCCCGGTGTGAGTTCAAGCCACCGGATTTGGGACTTGAGCCGTGGTTGACTACGTGGGAGTCCAGCGACAAAGCCATTATACCAACTGCTGGTCCCATATTTTTTTTTTCTTAAAAAGACTGTCCTCAGCATTGTCACAGGGCCTGTCTCTAGTTATATCTGTATTATGACAGCAGGTTACTTTGGAGCCTCAACGTGCCAGTTACATTCCAGATCTTCTCTCCCCGTAGCAACATGACAAAAGTACAAAAAACTACAGCTGAGAGAGGGGGAGTGGCTCGCCCAAGGCCACACAGCTAGTTAACCATGGAGAAGATCAAAAATAGATTCCTGTAGCTCTAAAACCAAGAGGGAATGAAAGGGTCTGGGGTGAACTGTGTGAAACTGCAGTGGAAACGAGATTTTAGAGGAAGGTATTTACTTAGGAAAATACACCAAGGGCCAAGATGGGACCAAGAGACCTGAGTGGCCACCAGTACTGGCAAGACCAACTGGAGAAGCACCTGCTTAAGCCAGAGTGACTGTGTAGTGTCAACACTTACGTGGCTTTCACTGTGAATTC
The DNA here is from genome assembly GCF_000334495.1 of Tupaia belangeri chinensis. Classification (NCBI taxonomy): domain Eukaryota; kingdom Metazoa; phylum Chordata; class Mammalia; order Scandentia; family Tupaiidae; genus Tupaia; species Tupaia belangeri. The sequence continues at coordinate 1,094,371 of NW_006159634.1, forward strand.
TGGTTCCTCCTCACCAGTCCATGTTCTTCCCTCAACTATGGTACTTCTTTCTTAGATTAGGGTGGCTGATATAACCCACGGAGCAATGACAGGATATTCCATGGAGCATGATGGGACAGCTCATGGAGCACGATGGGATAGCCCCTGGAGCATGACAGGATAGCCCGTGGAGCAATGATGGGCTAGCCCATGGAGCATGACGGAATAACCCACGGGACATGAGAGGATAGCCCACAGAACTTGACGGGATAGCCCACAGAACATGATGGGATAGCCCACAGAACATGATGGGATAGCCCACAGAACATGATGGGATAGCCCACAGAACTTGACGGGATAGCCCACAGAACATGACAGGATAGCCCATGGAGCAATGACGGGATAGCCCATGGAGCAATGACGGGATAGCCCATGGAGCAATGATGGGCTAGCCCATGGAGCAATGACGGGATAGCCCGTGGAGCAATGATGGGCTAGCCCATGGAGCATGATGGGATAGCCCATGGAGCATGACAGGATAGCCCACAGAACATGATGGGATAGCCCATGGAGCAATGACGGGATAGCCCATGGAACATGACAGGATAGCCCATGGAGCATGACGGGATAAAACACAGCAATGACAGGATAGTCCATGGAGCATGACGGGATAAAACACAGCAATGACAGGATAGTCCATGAGCAATTATGGGATAGCCCATGGAGCATGATGGGATAGAGCATGGAGCATGATGGGACAGCACACAGAGCATCACGGGATAAAGCATGGAGCATAATGGGATAGGACATGGAGCATGACAGGATAGCCCATGGAGCATGATGGGATAGCCCATGGAACAATGATGGAATAGCCCAGGACGCATGACAGGGTAGCCCATGGAGCATGATGGGATAGCCCATGGAGCATGGTGGGTTTAGGACATGGAGCAATGCTAGGATAGAACGTGGAGATGATGGGATAGCCCATGGAGGAACGACGGGATAGCCCACGGAGCAATGCCGGAGGAGCCCACAGAGAAGTGACGGAGCTCAGAGGAATGACAGAGCCCACCGAGGAATGACAGGCCATGCAGCTGCAGGCCTTGCCTGTCTGTCTAATTCCTGGGCTGCCTGCGGATCTTTCTCTCTCTGAGTCCCTGTAGGCGGTCTTGAGCCATCGTGATTTGGCAAATGTGTTTCAAGACACTACGAGAACACACAAGGGAGCAGTCCTAGTGGCCAGATCACCCGTGGAAGGCTGGCGGCGCCCACACCGGTGCCGACAGATTGGCGAGCACTGACAGGGACGCGGACCCTGTGCCGCTCACACTTCCCTGCCGCCCTGCCCCTGCCTGGCCTCAGCCCACTCCCTCCTAGGAAGGACGCCAGTGTCCCCCACTGCCACGAATGGGCTCTGTTTCTTTTAATCCCCTCAGGACGCCATGGCTACGGGGTACTGTCCCGGGCAGCCCAGGTCCGGCGACTGACTGGGCAGTGAGACGAAGGCCCAGCCATCTCGGCCCAGGGAGGCAGGCCCCTCCTTGGTCACGGCAACTCCAGAGCCCCCAAGGGGTCACCTCTGCACCAAACCTCCACCTCTCCGTACCCAGTCCTGCTTTCCCCTCCTCCCGACATGGGCCCATCCCACGGGCTCCCCCTAGTAAATACCCTCACACACAACGCATCCCAGACCTGCTTCCTAGGAGACCCCCCATCCAGGTTACCTAGATGCTGCCCAGCTGGGCCGAGCCCCTCACAGCCTCCTCGAAGCTGTGGCCACTTGGCCACAGCAGGGGCTGTCCCTGTGAGAGCCGCCACTAGGGCCACACCCATCCTGACAGCCGCCACGGTGAACATGGCCACCGGTGGCAATCGTGATCTGCATGTGTTCGCTTGCTAGCTCGGAACTGGTGGCTGGAGGTGTTTTAAGGTGTTATCTTGGGGGCACCCCACATTCTCCAGTGATGCTAATACCCTGAGGGGTTTGCTAGCCACGCTGGAGCTTAGTGTTACAGACCTCAGACCTCGAGTAACCCACTAATTCGTATGCCAGCAGCACTCCGGGAGGAGGCCCTGGGACCCGCTGGGCAGGGTGGATTAGGCTGATGAAGTCCCTGGCCCACTTCCCGTCACCAAGGCCCCCTAGAAGATTTCATCTGTTTTCCCACCACTCAACACAAGGAAGTGCTTTTTTTAAATAAAGATCAAGAAGAGGGTCTTATTATTATTACTGGGATATTTTACGTACACAAAGAATAGAGAAATAAGAGCAGGCCATTAGGAATAAGCCCTGATATTTTCAGTGCCCTTTCTCTAAACCAGGGCACGTTCCTTTGCTGCCGAGGACAAGGACCCCCTTCAGGTCACTTCCGCAGAGAAAGCTTCCCGGGGCTTGGCCTCGCCGCCTGTCAGCCCTGCGAGCAGCAGTGGCTTGCACACGGGGGCTCTCAGTGAGAGTCGGGGTGGGCGAGCACCACGTGGAAGAATAACTCTCCGTTTCTCGCCAACGCGGGCGACCACACCTGTTGGAAGCTAGAAGCCATGAGGCGAGTCATGTTCTGGAGCAAAAATGGGCACAGAATTTCTTTTTCAAAACCTTTTGTTTTGGGGACCAGCAGTTAGAGTAATGGCCATGTTGCTAGACTCCCACGTAGTTGACCACGGTTCGTGTCCCGGACCCGGTACCTTAAAATTCATGCCGGGCGCGTATGCGTGCGTGCCCAAGATCCCAAGAGGAGAATAAAGGAGAAGGGATTGCGGCGTGGCCATCCGCCCTGGGGGGTGATTTCTCGATTTCTGTCTCTCTGTCTCTCTCTGTCTGGCGAGCGCACGTGCCCTATAGCAAAAACCTCTCAAAAAACAAACAAAAACCTTTTGTTTGGTAGAGAAAAGGCCCCGGAAGAGCAGAAAAGCCAACGACCTGCCCTGGGCACACAAACTCCTCAAAACAGGCCAGGTTTCCAGGCTTCCAGAGGAGAGAGGAGGAGTTCAGGCCTGTGACTCAGAAACCAGGCTTTGAAGCCAGGCTCTGTCAATCATTAGCTCGGGCCACTCACCTAACCCTTGGCACCTCGGTCTCCATGCATGGAAACGGAGGTAGTTTTGCACCATGACATGGGTTTGCGAGAAAGGGTGATGAGCGAGTGTTTGTGAAGGCAAACTATGGGCCTGGCTGTGGGCCCCTCAGTCATGTCACAGTATCACAGGGTGTGTCGGTGTCCTGAGGAGCACCCTGCCCTCCTGCAAGGAGTGACTGGGGATGCTCGTGGCTGCCACTGTCATGTGGCGGTAACCCCAGCTTCTTGAGTACAGAGCCAAACCCAGGCCACCTCCCAGGCTCGCTGCAAGGTCCAGCCCGAGGTCAGCTGCAGTGTTTGGAGACAGGCCAGGCCCCAAGAGCAAGCCCGCTCTGTGCACACAGGCACAATGACGTTGAGAATGAAGGGCCCCGTTCATCTCATGAGCATTACATTCTTTTCTCTCGTTGTTCTAGATGTTCGAGATAAAGAACAGTCACTTGAGCTGACTCTGGGTAAGTCATAGATCCGGTCTTACGGGATGTTTCTAGAAAGCCAGCAAGTTTCCCCTGGGAAGTTGGATTCACAGCTGGATTTTCGTGTCTGTTTCTGACCACAACCATGCCAAGCCCACATTACCCACATGGCTGAGAAGCCAGAGACAACAGTGGCTTGGGTTTGGCCTCCTGTGTTCCAGGCTGCTGGGAGGCTGCTCTCAGGCAAGGGCACCAGGGTCAGGCTGATCCTGCACGCAGGGGCTACCACTCAGCACCACACCTAAACGCAGGAAAACCAGTCAAGTGCTTGGTAGCTGCAGACAGTCAGAGTTCTGAGTGCCGGCTCCAAACAGACAGAACTGAAGGCTGGGGGGTGTGACACAGAGGCGACGGATGGCCTTGGGACCAGCAGAGGGCATAATGGTTACGTTGCTAGACTCCTACATGGTCAACTGTGGTTCAAGTCCCTGACCTGGAGGCTTGGAACTCACACCCGGCACACGTGTGTGCCCAAAATCCTGAGAGGAGAATGGGGAAGGGATTGTGGTGTGGCCATCCCCTCAGGAGGTGATTCTCACTTTCTGTCTGTCTCTCTCAGGTGAGCACACATGCCCTATAGCAAAAATCTCTCTAAAAAGTAAAATAAAGGACAGCCTCAAAGAGAGGCTCGCTTGGCCTCTGAGCCATGAGCAGACACAGTGAGCTTGAAGGTCAACAGCAGGGACACAAGAGCACCTTGCGGGGCCTAGACCAGGCTGGCTGGGCGCACCTCCATTCGAAACGCTTGGAGTGGGTGGCTGAGGCAGGGCGGAGAAAGTGTCCTGCCAGTGTCCAGCGAGTTTGATCAGGACAGTCACCAGGACTGAGAGCGCTGACTCACTGAACTGCCCCTGCCGTAAGACAGTGTGCACTCGGACCTCACGGGACTGCTCCACGACCCTGGCATACATGACTCTTAGCTCCCAATACACGTCTAAACAACCCTTTTCTAGTAAACCAGAGGTTCTGGGAGAACAAAATCGGTAACTCGAGGAAGTCCACGGGGAGCCCACGGCACCTCGGTTTCCGTGTGTGTAAACAGGGAGAGCATGGCCCGGTTTCTCATTTTCCCAAACCCTCGGCCGCGTCGGGGACAGGGAGATGCACCCGTGGGCCATGCCGTGGCATCAGCAGTCCCTGTTATGCAGATCTGACCTGCATTTTTCTCACTCGTGTAGATTACGTGTGCGCACATGTGACACTGAGAGGGGAGACAGACAAGCAGACCGGGCCAGCGCTGAGAACGCTGGTTGCCATTGGGACCCAGGCTTTCTCAAGCAGCGCATTACCGGCCTGCCGAGGGTGCTGACCCTGTGGCGGTGACCCTGTGGCGCTCTTTTGAATTTCTCAGTCGGCATTTTTATCCAAGCAGGACATTTACAAGGTTTTTATAGTCTAATGGAGCCCTGAGGGCCAGCAGCAGCAGTGCAGCATAAAGCAGTGCTCCGTCGTGCTAGCCCCAGGTTCAAGTCCTGGGATCTCCCAATACGTGCTGGGCGCTCGCGTGCCCATGGTCACGGCCGCTGAGGCTCAAGTCGGTTGCGGCATGAAGGCCCTATTGGGGGGCGCCTGCCTGTCTCTCTTTCTCTCGTGAAAGAAAGAAGACAAAACAAAAAGCGAAGTACTACAGTCTGCGGACACCTTTCCCGAGACACAGAGCCCCACCCCACAGAGGCAACCCTCAGGTTTTCTTTGGGGATTTTCCTCTGTGTTTTTTTTAATGGCACAGTTTTATGGCCTTTTTCTAATTTTACCATTGTTAAACTTACCCACTGGCTTCCTGTTACGCGAGACTGGAGCGGAGCTCTCGTCTGACAGCATGTCCCGCCCGCCGCCTGCTCAGCTCTTCACCAACATGATGACATCATTTCCGGCCCAGGCAACAGGGGGTATTTTCACTATTAGCACCAGGGAAGCTCGGCTCTAGGCTGAGGTGTAGAAGAGAGGAGAGGACTTCCGAAAGTCCATGGGAAATGGAATTAAAGGACAAGTTTATTTTGATACCCCCATTTTTGAAACCCACACATAGTTTCTTCATAATGCATATATTCCATGAACTTTTTGAAGACCCCCACACACACCCCCCCACACACACAATTACATTTTGTCTCTAGCATAACAGTGTGTGTTCTGGAGACAGTAAGCACGTTCCTTTCGTTGACATAGTATTTTATATACCTACTACTTATTCCTAACCAAAATCTCCAAACGAACCCACCAAACTCCCCTCGTATAAACACAGACATCAGGAATGCGCCCACTGCCAGTCCCAGAAATCTGCCCCCGCCATCTGTCCTCCCAGCCCACCTGCACGGGCTCCTCGCAGAGCCTGCTCCACGCACCTGGGGCTCCTTCCATACAACCCGATTTCCTATGACACGCTCTGGGGTGGGAACTGCACCCCAAATCGTTTCTTAAATTTACTTCTTTTGATGACGTTTATTAAGAAATAGTGCCTGGGAGATAAATTGCGAGCTCTCGCCCATCTGAAATTCTCTTTATAGTATCACCTGGCTGTGCCCAGCTGACTGCACACATTGTAGAACCCTAGGGTAGAGATCATTCCCTCAGAATTCTGCAGACTTGCTCCTCGGCTTTCTAGCTCCCAGTGTGCGGACGCGTCCGTTCCCTGTGATTTTCTGCTCTCTGTGTGTGAGTTGTTTCCTACCAAGCTGAGGACCTTCTTAGCGCAACCTCGGCAACATGCGAGCTCATCGCTGGGGAGGGGGTGTTTCATGTCATGAGCTGGTTCCCAGGAGCCTCGACGCCTTGTGGTTCTCCCTTCTGAGGCTGTTACTTAAATGATGTCTTTGGCAAACTCTCCCCTCCAGTCTCCCATCCTCACCCAGAATTCCTGTTAGTAGAATACGGGCCTTACGGATGGATCTTTAATTTTCTTGTCTTTTTCTTCTATTTCTAGTCTAGTTCCTCGGAGATGTCCTGACCTCTACCTCACACAATTTTCTTTCTTTCTTTTTTGCTATAGGGTGTGTGCACTCACTGGAGAAAGACAGAAAGACAGAGAAATCACCTCCCACCGGGGACACAGTCCCTTCTCCATTCTCTTGAGGATTTGGGGCAAAACCATGCACCCAGCATGATTTTGAAGTTGCCAGGTCCAGGATTTGAACTGCGGCCAGCCATATGGGAGTCTACCACCTTAATCACCACACCACCTGCTGGCCCCAAAATTTCCTCTTATTTTTGTTTACCACATTGGGTTTTGTTTTAACGATCTTAAATCCCGAGACCAGGGAACCAGCAGTTAGCATAATAGCTATGTCGCTGGACTCCCACGTAGTCGGCCATGGTTCGCGTCCTGGACCCGGTGGCTTAAAACTCACGCTGGGCGCGTGTGCATGCGTGCCCAAGATCCCGAGAGGAGAATGGAGGAGAAGGGATTGAGGCATGACCATCCCCCCTGGGGGGTGATTTCTCACTTTCTGTCTCTATGTCTCTGTCTGTCTGGCGAGCACACGCGCCCTATAGCAAAAACCTCTAAAAAAAAAAAAAAGAAAAGAAAAAATCCCGAGATCAGTTTTGGGTCAAGTTGTCTTCATTTTAAAATACTGATTTTAAAATCTAAAAACTGTAAATTGCCACAGAATAACTAGTCCACAAACTACCTTTTCTTTCAGAACCCCACGGTGCCTTATCAACAGCCAGTCTCCTCACGAACAGAAATGGCCCAGCTGGTCCATCAGACCCAGCAACGCCGGCCAGCTCTTCAGAGGGCCAAGAGTGGGGCAGGCGTGCCATGGAACCCTCTCTTAGCCTCTGAGATGTCCAGACAGAGCTTTGCCCTCACTGCCTCCAGCAGCCTTTTGTTGACCATCTGGATGACACCCACGGCCATAGACTCAGAAAAACTAGGCAGACAAACTAGCCCAGACTGAGAAGCACTTTGCACAAGGAACTCCACCAAGAACCACACCGATCGAGGTATCAGCCCCAGATTCCGAGTCTCGGCGCCTCCTCTAGCTTCTTGCCAGACCCAGGCAAAAATCTTTACTTTTCTATCAAAACGTCTCTTTTCCTATTTTACAAGTGTGGTTTTTCATTCGGCACCTTTGGGCAGGTCTCTAACCTTAGAGACCTGAGCCACAGACCCATAATTCTCCCAAAGAAGCTCAGCAACCCTGTCTGATAACAAACCCTTGCAAACCACGTGGTGCCATAGCCTCCTCCTTCCGTTTCGCCAGTATCCTGCGATGGGTGAGGCCAGCCAATGGGCAGCGGGGTACAGCAGCAGGGGCAGACTGATGCCAGCTCCAATAGGTGGGCCAGAAGCAGTGAGTTCTTCAAGATCCAGCCTCATGCCTCCTTCACAGGTTGCTGTCAGGACATTAAATGAAATCATTTATGAGAATATGTGTTGTGTATGCATGTGTGTATGTGTGTGCACACGCCCACATGTATGTGCATATATGTGACTATTTCCTTTTTGCTGGTTGGCTTAAGTTTTTATTAAAGCACAAGTTACTTGCAACAAAGCACACAACTTGCAATGACTTAATTCAAAATGAATAGACTCGCGATCAGAAATAGGACATTACCAACACCCCGAATGTCTCCTTTACACCCCCAGCATGCCCGCGACAATAACCACTCTCTAGTCTTCTAACAATGCATTGCCTGTTTTATTTAAGTAGTAAATACAGACGTAGAATCATACTCTATATAGTTGGGGGTCTGGGTTCTTCTGCGCAACATTATATTGGTGCAGCTCCCCCACGTTGTCACGTACAGCTGTCGTTCTGAATGTTTTGAAACTATAAAGCAGTTGAGAAAATTAGGTTTAAGCTGCATGATTCAAATGCCATTTAGAACAATAACTTCTTCCACTTGTCTTAAAAGCTACTAGCAGGAACAAGGAATTACTTGTATCTGAAATGTATTCATGTAACAGATCTAAAATTCCTTCCTTCATGCAAAAAAAATGGCAAAGGGGCCATGATTTCTTTATCTCAGCACAGCCATCACATTCACCAGGTGTATTTCATGGTGGGTAAATTCTCTTCGCAAGCCAAGTGATGTATAGCGATAGAATGGATAAAAAAAAAAAAAGAAGGGACCAACAGTTGGTGTAATGGCTATGTCGCTGGACTCCCATGCAGTCGACCACGGTTCAAGTCCTGTACTCGGTAGCACGCGTGTGCGTGCGTGCCCAGGATCCCGAGAGGAGAATGGAGGAGAAGGGATTGTGGCGTGGCCATCTCTCCGGGGGGTGATCTCTCGCTTTCTGTCTCTCTGTCTCTCTCTGTCTTTCTGGCGAGCACACGTGCCCTATAGCAAAAAACTCTCAAAAAAAAAAGAGGAAAATTTTTTAAATTAATAAAAATAATTTTTAAAATAAAGAAATACACACAATTCTGCAGTTGCCTGATTGGCTCTGTGTGAGCGTCTCCCGCCTGCCCCACTCCCACAAGGCCCAGGGAGGGATGCCTAGCTGAAGGCAGACCCTCCCCACAAAGAAATGCCCTCTGATTTCTCTATGGACAGACACAGGAGGACAATGACAATGTCGATCTTAGACGCCGGGTGTTACAGTCTGTGAGAGGTGGAGTGTCCCTTATCCAAAATGCTTGGGACCACAAGTGTTTTGGATTTGGGATTTTTTTTTTCACATTTTGGAATATTTGCATATGCATAATGAGCTATTGCGGGGCTGGGGACACCGGTTTCATGTGCGTCTCCTACACGTACCTGAGGGTGATTTTATATAATATCATACACAGCATCGTGATCGAAACTTGTCACGTGAGGTCAGGTGCAGAATCTGCCACTTGGGGCACCAAGCTGCTGCTCGAGAAATTTCCGATTTGGAGCATTTCGGATTTTGGATTTGGGGCTTAGGGATGCTCAGCCTGTGTTGGGAGTGGTATAAATTAGCCCGGCCATGCTGCCCGTCTCCAGGGGAAACGTGAAGATGAAACCGAACGGGAGCAGCGTCAGCGCCTCCGCACGCCAGGCTCCACCACCCAGGGTAATGACGAGGTCGCAGAAATTAATGAAACTTTTACTTAGCTAAGGAAATAGCCTGCAGCCAGACCGAAACCAGCGAAATTCATTAACTTCTAATCGAGGGGGGAAGATAGCCAAATGGAATTTTATGCTAATGTTTTCTTAAAGCAAAATCGGACTGTAGCAGAAGAAATCAGGGCTCTGGAGAACTAAGCAGTGGGCGGCCGGCAGCCCCTCTCGTCCCTGGCGTCACACTCTGCCCGACGCCTGATTGGACACAGTCACGGTCTCTACGCTCAAAGCGACAGAAGCTACAATCCTCCGCGAGGCCTGCCGGGCTGACCGCGATACCGTGTTACCTCAGCGGTTCGTGGGCACGGGACACTTTCTCAGCAGAGAGAAGGCAGATCGATGACAGCTCGACAGAGTCCACAGATGCTGTGCCCCAGGGTACCCAGGAGGAGGGCACAGGCAACCGCCACTCTGCCCTGCACTCTCACTTCATGACCGCTCTCCGGCCTTGTGTAAAGCTTGCTCTAGAGGCTGATGAGCCCACGGCAAAGAAACCAACTCAGTGACTTTCTTTCACGAAACAGAAATTCCAGTCAGTGGTAGCATTTGAGGAGATGAGAATGTAATGAGCCGCCCCGGGGAACACCAGACCCCTCCCAGGGGCGCAGGAGCTGAGGGAGGCAGGCAGGGCCCAGCCCACAAGCCGGGGGTTTAACCTTGCAGATGTAGCAAGGCCATCTGCAAACATCCAATCACAGGATCTTGGCTCAGGGCCCAGCATAATTTGTCAAAGGCAGAAGTGACCCTGTGAGGTTACTTGGAGAGGAGGAGAAACAGAGATAAGGGCCATAAAGTGCTCCAGGAAAAATCAGATAAGAGAGAGAGAAAACAGCAATGGGGCATTTATTTATAAACAAAACATCGTCTCTGGGAAACGCTGGGAAACAGTTTCCTAGGCTCCAGCAGCAGGTAGATAACGAGTCAGAACGGCCACCCGTAGCACTTAAACCTTGGGACTTCTCGCTCTTTCCGTTCCAGACGGCTCCTGGCACTTGAGTGCCCGTGGGTTAGATGAAACGCTTCAGATGACAGTTCTAGGCGTCCGCCTCGATCCCTCCTGCGCGTCGGTACCGGTGCGTCTTGGTGAAGAGGACAACCTGCACCCAGAGCTCTCGGCGGGCCCTTGCGCTCAGCCAGGTGCGGACCGTGGACTGCACAGGCCGCCTCCTGCTCTCACAGCGCGTCCCAGCGGGGCCCCAGTGCAGCCAGCTAGTCCCTGCAGACCACGCCGCTCTCCCCCACCTGCTGGTGGCCTTTCATGATGTGACCCAAACACCATTGTCTCTGTCCCTGTGCCTGTGGGGCCCGGCAGACTTGGCAGAAACACGAGACACGACCAGGGACTTTGCGTTCGGGTGTGTTCCGGGGATCAGGCTAGCTAGGGGACGAGCAGAGAAAAAATTCAAGTCATCGCTAACGAGGAGCAGGTCAGGAGCCTGGGGAAGGGGTGGGCACTGAGCCTCAGGGCCCGGGGTGAAGGGGCAGGTCACAGCATTTCCGGACGGGGGGTGGGATGGCTGCCCCACCAGAGGCCTGTGTCAGCCGGCGAAGTGAGAGAGGGCACGGGGATTCTGAGGGTTGCTTCTCGCTCTGCTTCGCTTGGTTTTACAGAATGTCGTATCCCGTTTCTTTTCATATGAGGGAGACACAGGGAGGGGTCTGACAGGGTCTGGACACATCGCGATGCCCCTCCGAGCCTCTGAGTCAGCCGCTTCACAAGCGTGCACACGCCTAGCCCGTTCCATGTGGCCTCCCATGTGGTCTCAGCCACCAACAGTGCCCCCTCCCGCCCACACCGCTGCAGCGGGCCACGGGCACCACCGCCTTGACTTCCTTCCCCCCTCACTCCAGCAGACATGTATGTGGTCCCTCTTGGCCACACGCTATTCACATGCAAAATGCACACTTGCTGTATTTTCATAATCTCGCAATGGCACTGAGCCACGGTGAGAGGCAGAGTCTGGTGCGAGCGAGCTGCTCTGAGTTCTTGGGTCAATTTCATCACCAAGATGGCGTGTGCCTCTTTTTGTTTAGCTTAAATAAACTTTTTTTTCTCTGGAAGACTCTTTTGTTCCTTTTTTAAGAGAGATTTTTGCTATAGGGCACATGCACTCACCAGGGAGACAGAGACAGAGAGCGAGAATCACCCCCCGGGGACAGCCACACTGCATCCCCTTCACCTCCATTCTCTTCTCGGCATCTTGGGCACGCACACGCGCCCGGCCTGAGTTTTAAGCCGTCAGGTCTGGGGCTTAAATCGTGGTCGACTAGGTGGAGGGAGTCCAGTAACGTAATCGTGACATTATCTGTTAGTCCCAGGAAGACTCTTTCATTGTGAGAAGGCACATGCACTTGCCAGAGAAAGAGAAGGCACCTGCCCATGGGTGTGGTCATGTCACACCCTTTCTCCTCCATCCCCTCAGGATTTGGGGCACGCACCCACACACACCTAGTACGTTCTTCATAGAGGCCACTGGGGCCAAGACTCAACCTCGGTCGGCCACGTGGGATCTGGCTCCCTTACCCACCAGCCCCTGTGGGGCTGGCCCTAGAAGACTCTGATTTACAGAAGAGTCACAGAGACAGGTCATCATTTCCACACAGCCTTCCCCAGGCCCCCGAACGGTATCCTCCTACCTCACCAGGCTCCTTCGTCACAGTTCCGGGGCCACCGGGGACAGTGCTGCTAACCACAGTGTTCCGCATTTCACCCTGGGCTCTCGGTGGGCCCTTCCGCTTAGCCGGCTGCAAACTGTGGACAGCACGTCTGGCATTCCCGCTAGCCTTTTCCTGTCCAGGGTTCCGCCCAGGACACTACGTCACCTTAGTTGTCATCTCTCTGGGGCCTGCTCTGGTCTGTGACGGTTTCTCAGACTTGCCATCTTTGCTGACCTTCGTGGCGTCCTGAGCAGGTATTTCACAGAACGTGCCTGAGTTTGGGCTCGTCTGACGTCTTCCCATGACTGGATGGAGGTGTAGGGAGAGGGCCACCAAGGTGTGGCGCCTTCCCATCATGTCCTATTAGCCTTACCTCCGTGACGATGTGCTGTGTGCCAGGCGTGCCCGCTGTCCCCTGCTCCAGGGAGGAGGTACAGATCGGGCTGAGCACCCCGTGAGTGTAGGTGGAGCTCTCCCTCCTCCACCTGCATCACTGGGAACTCCTCCATTCAGAAGCGGGGTCCCCACTCCTCCTGCCTCTCTGGGAAGGCTGAGCACTGCTCAGAACTTGCAAAGCTGTCTTCCCAACGCCGTGCTGTCACCTGTGGCTCCATGGCCTGGACTTGGGGGGACACGGTGACAACATGTGGGACCATGAGCAAGAAGTGAACCTTTGTTGTTGGAGTCGTTGAGAGTCAGGGTGCTGGGTGTCACTGGGGACTGAGCCTGTCCTTTCTCAGAGAGCGGAGCAAACTGGCATTCTCAAGGGCAGGAGTCAGGGGTCAGGGTTACGAAGGTCAGGGTGTCTATTCACAGTCAGGCAGGGCCAGACTCCAAGGCCTGTTCTGATGTCATGCGGCCTCCTCAACTTGGGGGACAGATGGCGCCCACCTCCCCCCACCAGAGTGCCACCCTCCCCTCCAGTGCTCGCCCAGTCACGGCAGCACACGCCGGTCTTGTCATCCTGGAAATCCCTGATGAAACCATGGCTCCCCCCAGCCCCAACTGCACACGCCTAGCCCGTTCCATGTGGCCTCCCATGTGGTCTCAGCCACCAACAGTGCCCCCTCCCGCCCACACCGCTGCAGCGGGCCACGGGCACCACCGCCTTGACTTCCTTCCCCCCTCACTCCAGCAGACATGTATGTGGTCCCTCTTGGCCACACGCTATTCACATGCAAAATGCACACTTGCTGTATTTTCATAATCTCGCAATGGCACTGAGCCACGGTGAGAGGCAGAGTCTGGTGCGAGCGAGCTGCTCTGAGTTCTTGGGTCAATTTCATCACCAAGATGGCGTGTGCCTCTTTTTGTTTAGCTTAAATAAACTTTTTTTTCTCTGGAAGACTCTTTTGTTCCTTTTTTAAGAGAGATTTTTGCTATAGGGCACATGCACTCACCAGGGAGACAGAGACAGAGAGCGAGAATCACCCCCCGGGGACAGCCACACTGCATCCCCTTCACCTCCATTCTCTTCTCGGCATCTTGGGCACGCACACGCGCCCGGCCTGAGTTTTAAGCCGTCAGGTCTGGGGCTTAAATCGTGGTCGACTAGGTGGAGGGAGTCCAGTAACGTAATCGTGACATTATCTGTTAGTCCCAGGAAGACTCTTTCATTGTGAGAAGGCACATGCACTTGCCAGAGAAAGAGAAGGCACCTGCCCATGGGTGTGGTCATGTCACACCCTTTCTCCTCCATCCCCTCAGGATTTGGGGCACGCACCCACACACACCTAGTACGTTCTTCATAGAGGCCACTGGGGCCAAGACTCAACCTCGGTCGGCCACGTGGGATCTGGCTCCCTTACCCACCAGCCCCTGTGGGGCTGGCCCTAGAAGACTCTGATTTACAGAAGAGTCACAGAGACAGGTCATCATTTCCACACAGCCTTCCCCAGGCCCCCGAACGGTATCCTCCTACCTCACCAGGCTCCTTCGTCACAGTTCCGGGGCCACCGGGGACAGTGCTGCTAACCACAGTGTTCCGCATTTCACCCTGGGCTCTCGGTGGGCCCTTCCGCTTAGCCGGCTGCAAACTGTGGACAGCACGTCTGGCATTCCCGCTAGCCTTTTCCTGTCCAGGGTTCCGCCCAGGACACTACGTCACCTTAGTTGTCATCTCTCTGGGGCCTGCTCTGGTCTGTGACGGTTTCTCAGACTTGCCATCTTTGCTGACCTTCGTGGCGTCCTGAGCAGGTATTTCACAGAACGTGCCTGAGTTTGGGCTCGTCTGACGTCTTCCCATGACTGGATGGAGGTGTAGGGAGAGGGCCACCAAGGTGTGGCGCCTTCCCATCATGTCCTATTAGCCTTACCTCCGTGACGATGTGCTGTGTGCCAGGCGTGCCCGCTGTCCCCTGCTCCAGGGAGGAGGTACAGATCGGGCTGAGCACCCCGTGAGTGTAGGTGGAGCTCTCCCTCCTCCACCTGCATCACTGGGAACTCCTCCATTCAGAAGCGGGGTCCCCACTCCTCCTGCCTCTCTGGGAAGGCTGAGCACTGCTCAGAACTTGCAAAGCTGTCTTCCCAACGCCGTGCTGTCACCTGTGGCTCCATGGCCTGGACTTGGGGGGACACGGTGACAACATGTGGGACCATGAGCAAGAAGTGAACCTTTGTTGTTGGAGTCGTTGAGAGTCAGGGTGCTGGGTGTCACTGGGGACTGAGCCTGTCCTTTCTCAGAGAGCGGAGCAAACTGGCATTCTCAAGGGCAGGAGTCAGGGGTCAGGGTTACGAAGGTCAGGGTGTCTATTCACAGTCAGGCAGGGCCAGACTCCAAGGCCTGTTCTGATGTCATGCGGCCTCCTCAACTTGGGGGACAGATGGCGCCCACCTCCCCCCACCAGAGTGCCACCCTCCCCTCCAGTGCTCGCCCAGTCACGGCAGCACACGCCGGTCTTGTCATCCTGGAAATCCCTGATGAAACCATGGCTCCCTCCAGCCACAACTGTGCCCGCTCCTGACCGGGATTCCAGCACCTGCTGTGAATGGGGGGCGGTCATCGCCCAGCTCCTCGTCTCGGGGAGAACTGTGAGCTTTGTAGGGACAGGGCCACCTTAGTCACCTCTGGGTCCCAGTGCCCAGGACTGTGCCTCATGTGTAATAAATGACCAGCAAACCCAAATAAACCGACGTCATGGTTCACGTCTGCAGGGTTTCTTGCTGACCGATGAGCTTGTCCATGAGGCCTAGCGAGGAAAGACTCCTTGAAATCAGCTTAAACAAAAGCAATTTTTTAAAACGTATTTTTTCTTTACTTTTTATTATTATTATTTTAATTTGACCAGAGAGAGACAGAGAAAGGGAAAGTGAAAAAGCAAGCTGCCAGGTCTAGAGCTCAAACCGCAGTCAATCGTGTGAAAGTCCCGGCGGTTGTGGCTCACCTGGTCTACTGTGCAGTCAGGCCCCAGACCCAGGGGCTTGAAAAACACACCAGGCATGTCTGCATGCACGCCCAAAATCCTGAGGAGAATGCAGGAGAAGGGACTGTGGAGTTGCCATCCCTCCTGGGCGGGTGCTTTCTCACTTTCCCTCTCTGTCTTTCTCTGGCAAATGCGCGTGCTGCATGGCAAAAAACTGAAACAAACAAATAAACAAAGAAAAAACACTCCACATAGCACTGTTACTTAAACCGATACAAAGATGAATCCATATCTAAAAAGAGGCAATATCTCTGCACTGACGGGAGGATAACTACCCCTGAATTGTCCTCCGTGTGGAAATCTCACCGGTCTTCCCACTGCAATGAGTCGCAACCTCAGCGTAGCAGCAGTGGCGGGCCCGCATTCGTCACGTGTCAGCGTGAACTGGAATTTTTAAAAAGCATCAGAGTCTATGGAAACGACCAGCAGGGTCTTCAGACTCACAGCAAAATACCCCAACACCTGCCCTCACGGCTCCCCCTCCCACCTGTATTCCATCGCTCCAGCATTGGTCTAGGATTCAGTTGTTTTTGGTTTTTTTTATCAGGTTTTATGAACGATCGGGAAAGCGGTAACCATGGCAGAGATTAGGACACTCATGTCAGTCAGAGTCCCAGCA
>NW_006159634.1:1111118-1118570 GCF_000334495.1 Tupaia belangeri chinensis
AACCAGGAATGAGGTGACAGTGAAAGGGGTCGCTGAAGAGCCCCAAGTGACAGGCTATCTAGAAAGCCAGAACAGGATTAAGGAGGCTGACAGCCATGGCTAAGCCCCAGGGATCAGGGACAAGCAGAGCCCCTTATCTCCCCAGGCTGGCCCTGGGGTGCAGGGGCGGCCGGCAGGAGCTGGGGACTCCCAGAGAAGAGCGAGTCCGGGTGTCCGGAGGGGCAGCTGGCGAGGAAGCCCTCCGCGTTCGCCCGTGTTCCTCAGTGCCGCAACACCCCAGCCAGGGGAAGCAGACGCCGGAGGACGGCGGGAAGAGGCTGGCCTTCCACCAGGGTGGAGGCGCTGGGGTCTGGGGGGCAGAGGGTGCAGAGTGGGGGATGCACACTGCGTCTTTCCACGGCCACACCCAGCACCCAGCTGCACCTCAGGGTCGGCAAGGACCTCGCAGAAGCCGAGGACAGATTAGTCAGGTGCTCCTGCGATTCAAGGTCGCGCTAACAGGAGAGAACGCGAGAACTGCGGCTGCAAAAATGAGCAGCATGGCTCGCGGGCGGCAGGAGGTCAAGGCGGTTGTAGCTCACCCGGTCTACCCTGCAGCTTAGTCCCAGACCTGGGGGTTCGAAAAACACACCAGGCATGTCTGCATGCACGCCCAAAATCCTGAGGAGAATGCAGAAGGGACTGTGGAGTTGCCATCCCTCCTGGGCGGGTGCTTTCTCACTTTCCCTCTCTGTCTTTCTCTGGCAAATGCGCGTGCTGCATGGCAAAAAAACTGAAACAAACAAAGAAACAAAGAAAAAACACTCCACATAGCACTGTTACTTAAAACTCTTCCTAAAATAGTGTTTTCCTTTTATTAGTCAGCAAATATTGAAGAGAACCTGTCCGACATGCCTTTGCCTCGGCCCGCCCCTAACCTGCACACAGAGGAACTGTCCTGGGAAGGGGGTTCCGGAGCTGTTGAGCCCCTGCTTCTGTAAGCAGATGAGCCAGCAAAGCCTCCCCAAGGAGAATACCAAGACTGAGAACTTGCCCACAGGAGGGCCGGCCAAAGCCTCGATTCCACCGCTTGTGTTTTAGAACACAGGAATTTAAAATACAGGGCCAGAACCAGCAGACGGCATAGCGGTTATGTTGCCAGACTCCCATATGGCCAACCGCAGTTCAAGTCCCAGACCTGGTAGCTTGAAAATCACATTGGGTATGTGTGTGCCCAAGATCCCAAGAGGAGAATGGAGAAGAAGGGATTGTGGGGTGACCATTCCCCGGGGGGGGGGGAGTGATTTCTCACTTTCTGTCTCTCTGTCCCTCTCTGTCTGTCTGGCGAGCGCACGCGCCCTATAGCGAAAACCTCTCCAAAAAAAAAAAAAAAAAAAAAAAGACCGCACCACCCACCCAGGTAAAACAGAAAGAGAAACATCCGACTTTCAGACACACAGCAAAGTTGGTGGAGTCCGGATGGCCCAGACACTGCGTGGTGACTCTAGGCTGGAGGTCACTTCTGGAATCATCCTTCAGTCCAGGGAGCAGCACCTCTCAGCCCACCTGTGCCACGACCTCCCCTTGTCCAGAGCAGCCTCCTGAGCACAAAGCAACACCCCAGTTCCTCTGGGAGGGGCGTCTGGACAAGCACCCCCCCGGGAAGGAAGTGGTGAGTCACCCTCGCTGAACTCAGGCATGGACACCCCGGCGTCCACGGGTTCCCCATGCTGTTACCGCAGGCGTGGAGGAGGAGGGAACGGAACCGAGCAGAGGCGGCTGCAGAACGGCTACCTTGCGCTCTCTGAGCAAGATTTCACCTCGGCCGGTCTGAAGAAGCAGCTTCCACTCCCACTGTGTTGATAAACGGGCCCTATCTGCTTTGGGAATGGATGAAAACAAGGTAGGCCTTCGAATCCCCAGTTCGACAAGGATCGTTGAATCTGAAAGGCTTTGGCCAGAATACTGAGACAGAATGCTGAGTCAGCACCCAGAATCTTACCTGACTCAAAGCGGGCCGTAAACACCTCGGTGCTCTCCAAAGCCTGAGTCCAAAGACACCTTGAGATGCATGTGTGTGTCCACCTGGGGAGGGAGGTGGGGCAGATGCGTGGGCGTGTCCCATCAGCCCCGTGGGATGGGCCCGGCTGACATGGGAATGCACTGTTTGATTTTCGCTGCCCATGGAAGTCTGCCCTACAGACGGCAGGAAGGTGCCTGAGCAGACGCGAATTAAACAAGGCTCTGGGGAACATCCTGCCACTCCAGGTCGTCTGAAAAGCTGTGGGCCCGGTGCCAGCAGACGGCACACTGGTTAAGGCGCTGGGTCCCACATGGCCAATGCACACTGTGAGTCCAGACCTGGCAGCTTGAAAAACATGCTGGGTGCACGTACATGTGTGCCCAGAATCCTGAGGAGAAAGGATTGCGGCTTAGCCACGCGCCCTCCAGGAGGATGTGCTTCCTCTCCCTCTCCCCACTGAGCCCACGCGTCCTATAGAGAGAGAAATAAAAGGGGAAAAGCTGGAACTCTTGTTCTTGTCCTCCTATTCATCACTGTTAACTCTACGGTGTAATTTTACCAGTTTGCTTTACATTGTGGCCCATCTTTTTCGGGGAGCAGGCAGGACAATCCCTTCTTCCTCCTGCCTCACCTTCCCAATTATACATGAGCCTCGAGATGAGAGAGACGAGAGGGAGAGAAAGAGACCAGACATCCCAGAAGACCCTATGGAGCACAGGGCACCTGCCTGGACCCACCCTCGGGCCTCAGGCTCACCAAGGAGCCAGGGACATCTCCTGGCTGAAGGGATGCCCTCACCCTAGAACTGAGTTGACCCAAAGCCACGGCCTGCTCCCGATCAGCTCTGGGGTCCGAGTTCCCAGTCGCTGCAGGTTGCGGAAGCCTACAGCCCCGTCACCTACTAGCAGGCTTGAGTAGCTTTCTTACCTGGGCTCTTCCAGGTTTTACTTTGTTTTATTCTCGAAGTCATCCTTTGAGGAAGAGCTACTTCCCCTGGGCTCTTCCAGGTTTTACTTTGTTTTATTCTCGAAGTCATCCTTTGAGGAAGAGCTACTCCCCCGCCACTCCCCACCCCGCTTTTTTTCAGGAGAGATTTGTGGTATAAGGCACATGCACTTGCCGGGGAGACAGAGAGAAAAGCAGAGACAGAAAGCAAGAACTCACCTCCCCCCGCCCCCAGGGGCAATGGCCACACTGCAATCCCTTCTCCTCTATTCTCCTCTCGGGATTTTGGGCACGCACGCGTAGTCTGAGTTTTAAGCCATCAGGTCTGGGACTTGAACTCCAGTCAACTACATGGGAGTCCAGCAATGTAACCATTATGCCACCTGCTGGTCCTGATGTTTTTCTTTTTCATTGAGGAGACAGAAGTAGACAGAAGCCAGAGGAGCTGTCTGATTCTACAGCAATGAAGGCGGAGCAGGGCTGGAGGCCGGCCTGTCTGACCTCTGCCCTCTCCCACTGTGCTTTCGGGACGAGCTGTTAGAGGCTGTAGATGTGGCTACACCTCTGACGTACATAACCAAGGAACGAAGCTCTCGCCTGTACAGCTAGACCCCACCTACTGCGGAAGGCAGCGATTTCAGCACAAAATCGTATTTCTAAATCTTGCTGTTGAGAAGGTCACAGGCTTCATCAGCCGCCACTCAGGGGCTCCGCAGCTGCTCCCGGCTTTGCCGGTCCTGTCCCCAGCGGCACGCTGCAGCGCTGTGAGCCTGGCACGGGGCCTGTCGATCGGCAGACATGTGCAGTCACAGAGCCCCCAATTCTCCCTCCGGAAAGTGTCTGCAGAGGCAAATTTGACCAGGATTACCTAACAATTGGACAGGCCAGTGAACACGCTCTTCACATACCCGGGCGCCGGGAGTTCAGGACTGCTCCCTACTAGCGGCTCGCTCCGCTGCCACCTCCAGCTGTCAGTCACCAAAGGCTCTGCTCCCTGCTGCCCATTTCTGCAGGAGCACTGGGAGCTGGAACTGCCCCCCCACCTGGGCAGCGGAGCCACGGGGCAGCGGCATAATGGCGTTGGCTCTTGGGAAACCCCACTTCCTGGATACTGGGCCACCTCTGCATGGAGCTGAGCTGGGTCTTACTCTCAGCTAAACAGCACTTAACAGGTCACGAACTTGGAGGGCGAGCATCAGCCCTTGCAGACACTCCCTCTGCCCCAGGATGGCTCTCTGCCCTGCTCAGGGCCCAGGGAAAGCGCAGCCTCGAAATCCACCCACCTGGAGGTCACCACACCCATGCAGAAGCCAGCCTTGACTTGAATTTTCTTCTAATAAGGAAATGGGGCGTGAGAAAGTTTCGGATGTTGCCCAGCTGTACCTGTGGTTGACACCCGTCATGCTGAGCAGGGAGTGAGACTCAGCCACGTATGGGAAAACCACCTCCTGCAACCCCGGGAGCGCTGGACCTGGAGGAGGGGCGCGGGAGCTGTGTGTGGCAGACACTTGTGAGCGTGGAAAGGGCTTGAGCCAGGAACCTCAGCACCCAGGGGCGAGGAGCGCAGCGGCCTACATGAGGTCTCCTTGCCACTCCTCCCAGAACTCATACAGCGCCCTGCCAGCAGCCTGGCTTCCCGCTCCCCCCGTCCCCACCTCCACCTGTGATGGGGCTTGGTGGGGGTGACGGGGGCGGGCAGGGCCGGCCCTGGGTCTTCCCAGCTCCTGAGGCCTCACGGGTGGCGCTGGCTTGGGGACACGACCTCTCTGCTTCAAGTGAAGGTTCTTCAGTTTGAAAGGAAGCATTGGGGCACAGAAGAACATAACAGGCTCACCCTCATGTGAGGTGCTATAGTTTGAATGTGCCCCCAAATTCATGTGCTCAGCTGCCATGGCAGGAGAAAGAGGGTGAAAGATACTGCAGTGTGCAAAGGGAGACCTTTGGGAAGAGGGAGTGGTGGGAGGGTGGGGGCCTCCATGACTGAGCTCTGGTAAGCAGAGAGCGACACGGAGCAGTCACACTGCCGAATAACTGAAGAGCACACTGGGGAATTTGTAAAATATCAAGGCTTGTTTAGCTCACGGTTTTAGAGGTCCAAGGTCAAGGGGCCACATCTGGTAAGAGTCTCCCTGCTGAGGGGACTGTCTGACCTGGGGAGTGGGACTCTCCCGTGTCTGCGACTGCTCTGGGCTCTCTCCCTCTTACAAAGTCAGCAGGATCCAGTCAGAGGGCCCCACTCTGACACCCTTATCTAATCCTAATTACCCCTCCAAAGGCTCCATCTTTCAACACCACAGATGGCTCAAGTTTCCACTTTTTATTTTTATTTTTATTTTTTTTGCTATAGGGTGCGTGCAATCACGGGAAAGACAGAGAGAGACAGAGAGACAGAAAGTGAGAAATCACCCCCCAGGGGGATGGCCACGCCGCAATCCCTTCTCCTCCATTCTCCTCTCGGGATCTTGGACATGCATGCACATGCGCCCAGTGTTAGTTGAAGCCACCCGGTCCTGGACTCGAACCGTGGTCGACTACGTGGGAGTCCAGCCACATAGCCATTACGCTAACTGCTGGTCTCAAGTTTCCACCTTCTTAATACCTTCACAGTCCAACATGAGTTTTGAAGGGACATTTTCAAGCCATAGCACTCGTTTATCCTAACATTTTCTCCTTGACTTATTTTTGAGGCTGTCTTCTTGCCCATCTTCACGTTTCGTTTGCCCTCTCCCTCCTGAGCCTATGGTTGAGCAGCAGGAGTAATCTGGAGGGCACTGCATACACCACAGAGGAGAGCAGATCTTGTTTTAAAATGTCACCCTCCCACGTAATCTGCCCACTTCGGACAAAGTGGTTAGTCTCTACCCTCTGTTTTCTGATCTCTAAAACGTCCCCAGGGATACCTTTCCGGTCAGGTCGTGGTCAGTTTAGGTAAATCTTTCCGGAGCCCGGCGGGACTCACAGCAGGACTGCACGGATGCAGTGTACTCCCTCCGGCCGTCGCCCCACCAGCAAAGCTTCCTGGCGACTGTCACTCAGCAATCTCCAGCTCTAGTGCTGGAGACAGTCACGCACAGGACCAGGGAGACGTACCCTGAGTCCCCGCTCCGGAGCTGAGGTGAGAGAGAAGAGCAGGTGGGTGCTTCCTGTCCCCACCCACGGGCTAGATGACACACGTCAGCTCCCGAGGGGTCTGCCCAGAGCGCCAGTGAAACAGCATTGGCTTACCGTCTCAGTGAGATGGACTCCCAGGCCCACCCCACAGCCTGGTGATTAAGGGAGCTGGATCCCCCGTGGCTGACCGTTCAAATCCCAGCCCCAGGGGTTTCAGAAACATGTTGAACATCTGTGTATGTGTGTCCCAAATCCTGACGGGATTAAGAACTGGAGAGAAGGGATTGGCAGTGTGACCACACCCTGCTGGGAGGGTTGTTTTCTTTCTCTCTCTGGTGAGCGCACACACCCTTTGGCAATTAAAAAGAAAAAAAAAAAAAAGATGACCTGCCCATTTCTGGAGATCAGTCTCCGAGGTTTATCACTCAGTCTTGAAGTCCATTTGCAAATTGCCCGGTTGGTTTCTGAGCCACGAATCCTGAGAGCAGCAATAATAACTCGGTTCATTTTTACCCTCCAGTCACCTGTACTACGGGGGGCATAGTAAACCCTCCACGTGACATAAAGCCCTCTGCTCCAGCCTTCCCCGGAGGACAGGCGAGACCCCATTGGCTGAGCACTTCATTTGCATTACGTCTCCAAGACGAGGTCCCGGCTGGGCTTCTGCACATACAGCTTCCGTGCGCCGCGTCGTGTTCCTGAAGCACCCCTGTAATCTCTTCCTCCCATGTTGCCAGCGGCTCCTTTGAGGCAAAGATCTGCTTAAAACCATCAAATGACTCTGTATCTTAGGAGACAAGCAGAAACGTTGACAGAAGTGATTAAAGTGTCATAGGCAATACCCACTGTTAGATGATACGCTTTCTGGTTCCAAGCTATAAACCCTTCAGCTCAAGAGAACGTCTGGTACATGACTAATTTGTGTGAGTGCTGTTGGAGGTGGCGGGCAGAGAGGGAACGATTACGGAAAGTTCATGTGCTTTAGGCAGCAAGTGCTATGAACTCCGTCTCAAGAGGGCTTAACCCAGAAAGGATGTCATTGGTTCGCATACTGGAGACGCCGAAGCTCAGGCTTCAGGTACAGGGTGATCTGGACTCTGGCGCCGTGACGCTGTCATTTTCTCACTCTGTCTCTCCCCTCCACTTGAGACTTTTGTTCTTACAGATGCAGACAGCTGCCTCCCCAGACAGCATTTATGACAAGTGGGAGTCTCTTATTTAATGTGGAATTATAGTCCCACTCAGTCTGGCGGGAATAGCTTCATGTACTCCTGGCTCCCCAAAACTAGGGAAACCCAAATGCTGATAGGCTTAAATCTGGGTTCCTAAATAACTTCTGGAATAATTGTGACTGGCCTAGGCTGAATCCGAAGTCCATGTCTCAAACCGCATTC
>NW_006159634.1:1118601-1121004 GCF_000334495.1 Tupaia belangeri chinensis
GAGAGAACGGAATCGATGTTCATTCGCATGGGAAGAGAGCTGAAGAGCAGCCAAATCTCCATCGGCTTAAACTAGTGTGAAACATTCCATTTCACCAGAAGGGAGTTCAAGCCAGAATCCTGAGAGGTCCCCGAGATTCCCAAAGCCCAGAGGAGGAAGAGTTTAAGCTGCTCTCGTGGAAGTCACAAAGGGCAGACAGTCTGTCCCAGCTCTGCCTGGGCAGCACACGCAGAAAGTGCCCAGTGAGGAGTGGCAGGGAGGGGCGCAGCGTGCAGGGAGCAGAACTGCAGTAAGGAAAGTGCTGGAATGAAGATATTGAACTGCCCCCATTGCAGAGAGACTGTGATGGTTTTTCCCCCTCTTTCAAGTTTTCTAATATTCTTGTAATGAGAGTATATATATTCATTTTATGATGAAAAGGTATTAAAGTTAAGGGCCAGCCAGTGGTGTGGTGGGTAAGGCGGCTGGATTCCACATGGTTGTACGGTTTGAGACCCAGATCCAGTGGCTTGAAGAACATGCCGGACACATGTACACGCATGCCCAAAACCCTGAGAGGAGAATGGAGAAGGGATTGTGGTGTGACCATCCACTGGGGAATGTTTTCTCACTCTCTTTCTCTCTCCCCAGTAAGCATGCACACCCTGTAGCACATCTTTAAATTTGAAAATGCATTAAAGTAAACAGCGGCGGTACTGATAGGTGGCATGGTGGTTAAGGCACTGGACTCTCACATGGTTGACCGCTGTTCAAGTCCTAGACCTGGTAGCTCGCGTTCTCTCTCTGTCTCTCTCCGGTCAGATTTAAGAACAATAATAATAAATAAATAAAAATAAATGAATAACTCTTTTATTTTTTTTAAAAAACAGCATTGAAGTCAATGGTGGTTATAGTAGTTTCCAAATGTAACTTCTAAGTATGTAGGTCCTAGACGCATTCGTCACTCGCTCACCCTCCCCACTGATAACCTCCCCATGTTTGCTCTGCGTCAGTTGTCTAGCTCTTTAGAGGCCTGGCGGGACGAAAGTCCCCAATTAACAAGTGCTCCAGAGCAGACACATCCTGGCCATCATTACGATGGTGTCTAAATTGCCACATATCTCTGACTGGAGGCTGTGCTTAACTATCAAAACCGTACTTGTTATTGAGTCAGTAACAGATAACTCTGGCTCCCCGAGACGGACTAATTACCTCGGGAAAGCTCAGTGCGACTCCAGTTCCAAGGGCAAGCCTGGCTCTCTCGACGAACAGAACAGATGGAGCTCTTGCAGCAAGGCCTGCTCTGGGATCACCTCCTCTGTACCCCAGGACCTAACACCTTCCTCTCCCAACGGAGGTAACGCCCACCAAACTCTCAAGGCGTGAACTCGGCAATCCGGCTTCGTTCCAGTCTCCATTCCCTACTATTCGAAGTCTCTTCTTCCTTTTTCTTTCTGCTTTGCTTTTGCTTTTTCTCCCCACATTAGCCAAGTTTGGGTAGTGACAATTCCAGCCCACACAAGTGCATGAGGAAGTCGGAGAATGGCTGTCCTGTACCCCAGCTCGGCCTGCGGTGGGTGTGCTGGTGCCCTGCTGTCCACGGGACCTGCCAGCACGGCCAGGCCCAGGCCCAGGAGAACTTGCCCCACTTGGAGTTTGGCGAGGATGACTAACAGTTAAAGGGCATTCTGATTTTGCTTAAATAAAACTCCTACGGCCGAGGAGGTCAAGGGTACAAGAGTCCTGACTGTCTTAACATTATAGAGAAAAAGGATGGCCAAGATTTCATGGCTTCAGCTCCTGGTGAGGCTGAAAAAAATGGAAGTCCAAAGAAGCCAGACTCATCCTGTAATGCACAGAGCTGGTCAGCGGCAAAGGCAGGCGGAGGGCTCAGGCTTCCTGAGCCCCTGGTCACACCGGGCAGCCCTCTCAGCTCTGCACCACGCGGCCCTACCGCCTTCGGTGGCATTGCTGCAGGATGTCACTCTGGAGCAACTTCTTGTTACTCGTTTAAGTCCCAGATGTGGCCACATTGCAAACTGCATGTGAAAGAAAAGCACCTCAGCGAGCCCACGGGACAGAGGCTCCCGCCATGGCCCGGCCGCCGCCGGCCTCTGCCCAGCCCAGGTGCCTACACCAAGCAAACTGATGTGTCAAAGGTGTGGACAGACAACGCATGGCAAAAGAATGACGGCAACACCAGCATGTCACATACCGTCCCGGAGCACAACCTCCAGCGAAAAGCCCTTCAGGAGGGGAAGTGGACAGTGGGGGGTTAAACGTGCACATTCTGTTATCCCTCTTGTTTTAAATTTTCTTTCTTTTCTTTTTTTCTTTAGTTTTCTCTCTTTCTTTCTTTCTTTCTTTCTTTTTTTTTTTTTTTTTTTTTTTTTTTGGGTTTTTTTTTTAGTGCGGGCTTTGTCT
>NW_006159634.1:1121141-1122714 GCF_000334495.1 Tupaia belangeri chinensis
GGGTCCGGGACTCAAACCATGGTTGACTACATGGGAGTCCAGCAATGCAGCCATTATGGCACCTGCTGTTCCCCTGAAATATTTTTCCCTCTTACAAACACCCTCTGTTCCCTGATCTATCAACAGTTTGATAAGAAAAATGTTCATTATGTCATCTAAATATTTGCCTAATTATTAATTAGTCTCTTTATACTTTGTTCTGAAAAGAAACTCCTGGTTTTCAGCAGTGCCTGATTAGTTTGGGGGTGAGGGCTGGCGTTGTACTTCAGGGGCCTGGGTGAAGAGGGGACTGAGGAGAGGGCCCGGACTGACCAATCATGGGACTGCTGTCGCGGGACCGGCTAACTGCACGTGGGCTCTCAGAGCATGTTTGGGGCAGCCGTAAAATTCTTTGAGGTTGTCACAAAGGCAACAACTACTCATGCAGTGACACGCCCTTGTTCCCATCACTTAGACGCTGAAGCAAAGTGACAAAGGGGGTAAGCCGTGCAGATAAATGGAGCACACTGAAAACCCGCCGATCAGGGACGGCTTGTTTATGAGCTTTAGGTCATCGATGAGTGACAACAGCCCGTGTGCGGCCTCCCAGCTTCAACCCAGAAGGACCTGGGAGGGAGAGAGGCCACGAGACAGGCCCAGAGGGGAAGGGGACATTTGGTGACTCTGAGAGAGGTGTGTGAGATTTTTCTTAACTGCCAGAGGGCACACCAGAGGCTGCTTGGACTCACCACAGAGAGAGAGAGAAAGAGGAAGCAGCCCCAGCGGGGCACGGCCACGCCTCAGTCCCTTTCCCTCCATTCCTCCACTCATAACGCGCACACACCTGGGGCGTTTTCCAAGCCGCTGTGGCTGGCACTGATTACACCCTGGCACATGTGCAGAGGTGCCCACCGCATTCTTTTCTTAATGGCGGTAACAACCAGCAAACGCTCATGGCATAAACTCGCTTAATGTAACATAATTTTTTTCTACTTTTGTACTATTCAAATCCTCTTCCTTTCTCTCTGCCTTTCTGTTTCTCTCTTTTACATTAACCAGGGTTTTTAAAAATATTTATTTATTTAATTCCATTTGTTATTATTATTTTTTTAATTTGACCAGAGAGAGAGAGAGAAAAGGGGAAGGGAGAAAGCAAGTCACCAGGTTCAGGGCTTGAACCACAGTGAGCCATGTCCAGCACCTTAACCACCAGCCACCTGCTGGCCCCTTAACCAGGCTTAATAGTGAGGATTCTACCCATGTTCCTGCCTGTGCATCAGAAAGAGAGAGTGGTTTTCAAGCTGTTGGCTGGGATTTGAACCTCAGTTGGTCATGTGGGATCCAGCTCCCAGTCACGGCCTTTAGCCACTGCACTGTGGCTGTGTGGTTTTAAAGCTCTGATAAATGAATGAGTCGGGACCAGCAGGTGACATAGTGGTTAAAGTGCTGGACTCCACATAGCCAACCACAATTCGAGTCCTGGACCTGGGTGCTTGAAAAATCACGCTGGGTGTATGTGTATGTGTGCCCAGGGTCCCGGGAGGAGAATGGAGGAGAAGGGGTTGTGGCATGGCCATTCTCCCCGAGGGGGGAG
>NW_006159634.1:1122757-1128229 GCF_000334495.1 Tupaia belangeri chinensis
TGCGTGTGATATGGAAAAACCCTCAAAAAAAAAAAAAAAGGAAGAAAAAGAAATGACTTCCACTGCAATTGCTGCGGCTGCGGCCTGTGAAGCACCACCAACTGCTAAGTTCCTGTGGGGTACCCTCGAGGCACTTAGACAGATTCAAAGTGGAGCTCCAGCCTTGCAGGTCTGGAGTGTCATCTGCAGTCGGTCTTCCCGCTTTTCACGGTAAACGTCAGTTCTTACACTTGCTCCTGAAACAATGACCCTCCTTGGCTGGCCACATCCAGTATTGGTACTTAGTACTTGTCCTGACTAAGCTCAACCCAGCCCGCGCTTACTCGGCAGTGGTTAAGGTGTGATTGCCAAGTGATGCTTTCAGAAGCGTGTGCGCCCAGGGATACGCTATCTGCTCTTTAAACGTAAACCCTCCCACAGCACGCCTGGACTTGGAGAGCACACGCCCTCGTGGAAACCGTCTACAGGGACAGCGACACGCGCCAGATCGAGGCTGCACCTCCAGCTGCGGGGCTGAGGAAACAGGACGAGCAGCCGTGTGGAGACTGTCTCTCCGTCTTGGGCAAAGCCGGACATGTCAAGTCCTCACAGCAGCATTTCTGCCCCGGTGCAAGCCAAATGCTAAGCAGAAGTCACTCACCGATGTCACAGAGAAAGGTCTCAGGACCAGGCCGCAGGGAGCTGGGGTGACCCGCCTGCTCTCCTTCCCGGCCACCTTCCTGAGAAGCCAGGCCACACCTGAGCTGTTCGTGCTGTCTTGAATAAGGAGAGACAGGGGATTTGGACGCTTAATATCAAGCATCCATGATCACATGATTACATCTATGTCACAATGAGATGTTTCTGCCAACAGTAATGTCTCTCCTCCATGACGCTGCCCCCAGCCACTGCCCCTTCCCCTCCCACTAGGCAACTAAGCCAGGCTGAGTTAGCCCAGGGAGACCTGCATCAGAGTCCTCTCCTCCAGAACCACAAGTGGTAAACCTGAGTCGCTTTATTTCTTTGGAGAGGCTTTTGCTATAGGGCGTGTGCGCTTGCCAGAAAGACAGAGAGAGACAGAGAGACAGAAAGCGAGAAATCATCCCCCGGGGGGATGGCCACGCTGCAATCCCTTCTCCTCCATTCTCCTCTCAGGATCTTGGGCACACACGCACATGTGCCTGGCGTGAGTTTAAGCCACCGGGTCCGGGACAAAAGTGTGGTCCATTACTGGGAGTCCAGAGACATAGCCATTACTCCAACTGCTGGTCCCAAACCTGTGTTGCTTTAAACCACTAAGTTTGGTTTGCAGTAATTTGTTACAGTGGCAATAGGAAAAAATACATGTACAGACATATATGCACAAATGCACAAAAGCACATACAGAGACACAAACATAATTGCACACACAATCACAGGCATGAACACATAATCATGCATGGAAACATGCCCAGAAACACATGCACATTCACACAAGCACGTGTACATGCAAACACACGTGCAAACGTTCATGTTGTCACAAACACACATGTACACATAAGCACCTAGGATTTCACTGGGCTCGAGTTTTGTCTTGCTCTTACGGCGGCATGAAAGCTCTCCCCGGCACCAGCAAGCAAAGGTAGGAGCCAGACAAGGAAGGGCCGGCGAGCAGGGGCCCCCTGGGCCGTGAGAGCAGAGGGCACTGTCCAGTTGGCGGGCAGAGGGCAGAGCGTGGTCAGCATAACGACCCCCCAAGGGGCCACATCCTCGGCCCTGGGCTTGTGACTGTGTGGGTTTCATGGCAGGAGGGATTCGGAGGTGACCACGGGTCATCCGGAGGGCCCGACATGACAAGGCTCCCCCTGTGTGGCAGAGGAGGAGAGTACCAGGCCGACCCCGGGTGGCATGCACCTGACCTCCGGGGTTGGCTTTGCAGGTGGAAGAGATCGTGAGTGTATCGGGCTTTAGAAACTGGAAAAGGCGAAAACGACTGTCTCTCCGAGCCTTGGAGAGCAGTGCAGGCTGACACACCTCAATCTTAGCCCGGCAAGACCCGTGCGGGCTCATCTCCAGAACCGTAGGGTACCAACTCCGTTGTCTGAAGAAGTCACTGCGTTTGCAGTTACAGCCGTGGTGAAGAAGCGAAAGCCATGGGTTAAGTCAGAAGTACCTGGGGCCCCAGTGGCAGAGGACCTAAGGGAAGCAGGTATTCTGTTCAAGATGCCCTTTTCTTAGAGACAAATATGGGGTCCCCACCACACACGTTTCCTCTGCAGGCTGGGTAGCAATACGGGTTCTGCGCAGGACTGCGCGTGGTGCTCGATGCCGGGGGAGCTGGGGGGAAGGCCCGGGAAGGCAGCGGCTGCGGGAAACGTGGGAATGCGCTCGGGGACCGAGAGCCAGCCTGATGGAGTCAGGGCACGCCCGTGGAGGGTGGGGGCAGCGTCCCTCGCTTCCGTGCTCTGCCCCGTGGCACTGCCCGCTGACTCAGCTGCCTTTGGGGGCCACCCTCACCCCCTGCAGTTTCCAGGGTGGCCTGGGCCCCATGACTCATGGGTCAGCAGCAGCTTTGTCCACTGAGCCACCTGTGTGGCTACCACACTGACCGCTGTGGGTGTTCTGGCCTTGGAAAACTGAGCGGGAATGAGGACCCAAATGAGCCCTTGCCTGCGGGAGGCGTAAGCCTCGGACAACTGGAAACAGGTGCGGGTGGAAGCCACTGTGAGCCAAGCCCATCCTCGGTGCTGGACAGGGCGTCCACTGTCTGGAAACAAGGAGTCAAGGACTGGCCTCCTGGAAGACCAGCGAGTGGCATTCGAGTGGTATTCGTCTGCATGGAGTGCTACTGCGCACCGGCCTGGCCCAGCCCTAACCCCACGGGTGCTCACCAATCCACCGGGCAGGCGCCAGGCCTCTTCCCTTCCGAGGTCAGGAACTTCCCCTGCAGCAGGCAGAGGGGGTGCACCCAGAGAAGGCTCCATGCCCTGTAGCCTCATCCACTGCCCGGCTCCTCTGCCCCTCCCCCTGGGGCCACCTAACATCATCACCTCCGGAGGTCCTCACCCAAACGTCTCCTCTCTCCCGGCCCTGCACTCCCGCTGTCCTGCCAAACACGCCCTCCTGCCTCATCTTCTTTCCTTCTCATCCTTTCGCTGTCTCAGGTACCCTTCGGAGAGGGGGTGCCCAGTCGTGTGTTCTGAGAAGGTCCAGGCTGGACACCAGAGGTGGGTCAGGGCCGGGGAGGTGGAATCTCCGAGTCCCTCCTGGCCAGGGTGGCTCCCAGCTTTCAGCACCTCTGGCCATGCTGGGGGGCGGGCAGTGGCTCACTGCCACCGCAGGATGTCCGGCAGCTACACAGGACAGTTGGACCTGGTCTCCACGGCACCAAGGGGATGATGTGGACAGGTCCCCTCACTGCGACATGACCTCGAGGCCGGAGGGTGGGTGCAGGCGTACCTGGCCCTGTGAATGGCTCTGGCCTAGGCCGGCATTCCCTGCGTGCCCGCTGTAAGGCCACACCCCGGGCACAACGAGAAGACTGACATTAGGAACCGGAAGCTATTACCCCGGATGTGGAAGCTGGTCTGCAGTTGGACAGCTGGCGGGGCCCCAGCGCCTTTGACTTCTGACCCCCTCCCGGGAGCGTGCAGCTCTTCGACTCTAACCTAAGCAACCTGGGTAACATGCACCGTTCAGGACTCAAGGCCTGAGGAGAGCAGGGCTCACACAGGACAGAGGCCCAGATTGCATCTCGGCTTCACCCCACCCCGAGTGCTTCCCTGAGCCTGGATTTCTGGGTTCGAGAACGGTGCTCCTCCCAACATGGGACGCAAGCCCACCATCCCACAGAACGGCACCATCCGTAAATGCCCCAGCATTTACGAGAACTAGTGGCGAATGAGCACTTAATACTGCTGGGGACTCCACCACAGTAGGCGTGCAGTACGGACACTGCGCCCAATGCTGGAGACCAGGAGGCAAGGCTCTGGGTTCTAGTCCCAGGTCTACCTGAACATGCCGGCACACCCACAGGAGGATCAGAGCATAGAGACATTCCCGTTCTCTCAGAAAATAAATGAACGTAAAATATATATATCGGCTGGGGACATGTTCCCCCAAATCCTCTGGGGCCACACCACGATGTATCCTGACCCGCGCTGCCCCAGAGTGTGGCTGAATGCTCACTCATTCCAACAGAACTCTGGTAGAAAAATCAAGAGCAGTTATATCCATAGGTCAGAATTTATTTCATCCCATCTCATTTAGAGCATTTCAAGTACAACATTCCACTCAATGGCATTTCCGCTTGGAAACTGAAGAGCACGACTTGGTAAGGCACCAGCTCTGGCTCTGGAGAGGAGACTTGCTCTCGTCTGGCGTGTGCAATACCTGGGCGGTGTCTCCTGCGTCTGCCAAGCAGAGGTGACAGTGGGTCCACTCATACACACACGGTAAAAAGGTAACAGTTTGGGAGCACACTCGGAAACGACGTTTTGAACTTACGACATTGGCCTAGGCTGTAGGACTTGAGGTAAAATGACATTCTCTAAAGCACGACTCGTAAGATCTCCTGCAATACAAACCACAAGTCTGACAGGTTTTGAGCTTTGAAGTGAACCAACTTTATACTTGACTCAAGCACCTGCTTTGAAAATTGTTGGCCCCAGTCCCTATTTTCACAAAGAAACAAACGCGGAGGAAGACCTTGAGTACAATGTATCCTCACTGTTCTCTAAAATGCAGCAGTGTATTTAAGAACTTGCACTGAAATGTCAGCCCACTAGATTTTGAGCACTACTGGGCCAGGCTGTACCAAGCCCGGCTAAAAGGAAAGCATGGGGGGTAAAGCTTTCAGATCCGAGCCCTGCAGGCATTCTTCACAAGCCACGTGGACCAGCGACCCAGAGGCGAAGGGTGCCACAGGCCCCCGGGGCCCCAGTGCCCCATCGCTGTCACAGGCATAAAACTTCTTCCAAGGTCTATGTTTTATCTTAAAAATTAATTTGCACCGTACTCATGACATCTGCTTTAATATATAAGTAATGTGGAAAATTACTTCCCCGAGAACTGACTCGCTACCCCCACCTCTGCACACCAGAGCAGGCAGAACCCCTGGACGGCCTGGCTTTCCGGCACGGCAGGGGCAGGATGGTGATTGCATTTAGGTAGGTCTGTTTTCAGCATCTCCACAAATGAAGTCATTCTATTCACTCGGTGGTAACTCAACACTTCGGGAAACTGACCGATAGCAATCTCGGCGCGTTGAAAAATCAATAGTACACAGTCTGTGTATCTGAGTGGTTTAAAGATTAACTCTTGTTAAACAAAGAAATTTGTTAATTTTATTTACTAACAAGAATAAAAGAAGCCTCTACCCAAAAGTATAACCTGATCTTTTACTTTTTCTATAGAAAAACACACGTTGAATTTTATGTGTATATACACACACACACACACACACACACACACACACACATATAAAAGGCAACAATAAACACACAGAAAGATCAA
>NW_006159634.1:1128537-1132191 GCF_000334495.1 Tupaia belangeri chinensis
CACGCCGGGGGCAGGATGGTGATTGCATTTAGGTAGGTCTGTTTTCAGCATCTCCACAAATGAAGTCATTCTATTCACTCGGTGGTAACTCAACACTTCGGGAAACTGACCGATAGCAATCTCGGCGCGTTGAAAAATCAATAGTACACAGTCTGTGTATCTGAGTGGTTTAAAGATTAACTCTTGTTAAACAAAGAAATTTGTTAATTTTATTTACTAACAAGAATAAAAGAAGCCTCTACCCAAAAGTATAACCTGATCTTTTACTTTTTCTATAGAAAAACACACGTTGAATTTTATGTGTATATACACACACACACACACACACACACACACACACACATATAAAAGGCAACACTAAACCCACAGAAAGATGAAACTCTTCTAGCCTCTGGCCCTCCAGGGTCCCCCAGTTGGTTCCTGAAATGATTTTGGAGACTGCTTGTCCTACTCATGGGTGACATCACGATTCCGGCTTTCAGGCTACCTGGGGGCGTCTCCGAAGCTCCCCAGCTGCAAAGGGAAACTACTCTCCTGAAAGGGAGTTGTTTTCCCCAGAAGATTTCGCCCTAAAAGCTGCCACCCTGAAGGACATGCTGCACACACGTGATTCTCTGTCCCATGGAAAGGAGGCAGCAGCACATGGGGGTCGAGGTCCCACGTGCACCTGACCGGCTGCACAGACCCCGCCCCTGCCAGCCCCTCAGACACACAGCGCCCTGAGAACATCGGTGGACTCCACTGGTTGTTTTAACAGGCTTCGGGAGATGTGCATTTTTGTCTTAAGATGGCCTTAAAAACACTTACATTCAGATATGCTTAAAATCACGGCTCAGGTACAACCAGAAAGATGCCTGCTGGTAACAAGAAGAGGAATCGCGCTTCTCTGACATCGATGTCTATGGCCTTGCTTTTTGCACTAACTATTTAAAAGTCTGGATCAGCAGCAAATACAGCCACATATGCATACGTGTGCACGGGTACAGGTGTGTACACACAGAAGCATATTTTGGCTGACTTAAGGAAAGAAGGTATATCTCGTACCCCACAAACATTTGCTGTCGGCCTTTCTAGAAACTTCACCGGCCGGCACCTGCTTCCTCCACATGACATTTTGGCCGTGTTCACACGGTGTCAACACGACTGGCCTGAGGATGCAAATTCCCAGTAACCGAGTTTCCTTTTGGGTCTACACAAGGCCATGTGGTCAGTGGGATGGTTTTTGTTGGTTGTTTTTAAAACTTAAGCAACTGGGTATTAGTACATGACAAAAGTGACAGGTTTGAGGTTTAGCAGGCAGAGGTCTTTCTTTTTTTTTCTGATTTTTTGCTCTTAAAAAAAATTGCAAACAGTAAAGGTAAGTTGTGCATGGAACTTCAAGGCTAAGAGTCACTCCTCCAGGGCTGACCTGTGGATAGAGCTGAGCGTTAAGCAGCCCTTACTCAGACGCTACCAAACACCCCCCCCTTTGTTCTTCTGTACATTACAACGTAGCAACATTCCACCCTCAGCAGCCTCATCGGAGGTGTCTCTTTCATATTAGATATAAATTAATCCAGAGGTCTAGAGCTCTAAGTTTCCAGAGTTACGGAAAATTCTTAACTTACTTCAAAAATATCTTGCATAAGTTTCTCATCCCTAGGTTGAAAGAAACAAGAAAACGGAAGGCAAGACAGAATGCGGCCTCCTGGGGCCATGTCACTCTCACAACCCAGGGTCTACACAGCCAGGCGTCAGGCCAGGTAATGAGCTGCTGAAAGCGGCCTCCCCGGGTTCCGGCCAGGATCATACGAAACAGCAGTACTTCTTCCACCAGGACTTGGAGAGGTTCTTCACTTTGTCTGGAGTCCTGCTTTTAGACTTCTTTGGCTGCTGCTGAGTGTCCGCGTACTGGATGCCAGCGACAATGGCCGCATCAAAGACCTCCTTGAGGTTCTTCTGCGTCAAGGCCGAACACTCGACGTAGGAGGCAGCTTTGATCTCCTCGGCGCACAGCTTGGCCGCCTCTTCAGGCACTGGCTTCTCCTTGCATTTGTCCAACTCGATGAGGACTTTGACATCTTCTCTGAGGTCCGACTGCGTCCCCACCAGGATGATGGGGGCTTTGGGACAGTGGCAGCGAATCTCGGGCACCCACTTCTCACTGACGTTCTGGAATGACGAGGGGCTCACCACGCTGAAGCACAGCAGGAAGATGTCCGTGTTGGTGTAGCAGAGAGGCCTCAGCTTGTCGAACTCATCCTACAACCAAACGAGCACCCAGACATCATTTCCCAAGCCAGCCATCAGCAGAGACCCCGTAACGTCTTCCCTGATGGGGCCTGGCAGGAACAGAGGGGCCCCCTGGTTACAGGTGGACAGCCAGTGTCTGCAGCTAGCCAGCGTCTGCGGCTCACTGAGCGGGGCTGCGCTCTGGGTGCAGGGGCTCAGCCCTCTGCAGCGACCCTGCCAGGGGTGTCCTAGTCTCCATCAATCCTCACGACCCACTTCAACTTACTGTAGATAAACTACTTACAGTGGGTGGGTTTTAGAAAGGAAATTTACTTTGGGCAGGGCCTTATGGCCTGGTAGTTAAGGGGGCTGGATCCCACATGGCAGACTGCAGTTCGAATCCCACCCCTGGTGGGCCCCAAATCCTGACAGGATGGAGAAATGGAGAAGAGATTGTAGCATGACCATGCCCCATTGCCCACTGGCAAGTACACACGCCTTCTGGGGATTTAGAAAAGGAAAGAAAGAAAGAGAGAAAGAGAGAGAGGGAGGGAGGGAGGGAAGGAGGAAGGCCTCGCGCTGCCGTGCGTGAGGCCTAGGGAGCCAGGCCAAAGGAGTTCAGGTGGATCGGAAACAAAGCAGCCAGGCTGTGGGCCGCACCCCTGTACTCGCCACTGAGCACCAGCCACGCCAGGCCCACGTCAGGCAAGGGGACGGCTGTGGACAGTCAGGCGACAGGTTCCGAATTAGCATCCCTAACACCAAACACCCCACAGTGCCCGCAGAGAAAGCTGGCTACCTGAAGGCTTCCTCTCGACTCTGTCTAGGAAACTATCTACAACACCTCCTTCCTATTTAAAATCTGTATCTGGGTGTGGTCCCCATCCTCAGGTATGTGTCACTGACAATCTCCCTACGGTCACCCGTGTTCTGTCACTCAGCGGGCCTACTCTGATGACTGACACCCACGCCGTCCCCCACCCGTGGCTCTCTTCTCTCGGTGTAAAGGAAACCCGTCTCTGTCACACTGGAAAGGGCTTTCTTCACAGGAAGCTCCGCCTTGTGACACGGGGCAACGACCACCTTGACCACCTAACTGCATGACAGCTGGCCAGCGGAAGTGCTCTGGGATCAGCACGCGACTCACAATGTCCCCGCCACGGTGAGGCTTCTGAAAGTGAAAACTGAAAAAGAACGACTCCAGGGACGAGCAGATGGCAGAATGACTAAGTCACTAGACTCCCATGTAGTCCACCGCGGTTCGAGTCCCAGACCCGGTGGCTTAAACTCACTCTGGGCGCTTGTGTGTGTGTGCCCAAGATCCCGAGAAGAGAACAGAGAAGGGAATGCAGCGTGGCCATCCCCCCTGGGGGGTGATTTCTCACTTTCTGTCTCTCTGTCTCTTTCTGGCGAGCGCACGCACCCTATAGCAAAAACCTCTCA
>NW_006159634.1:1132563-1133850 GCF_000334495.1 Tupaia belangeri chinensis
GGGACCCGCCCGGTGTCGCCAGCTAGCCAGCGTCTGCGGCTCACTGAGCGGGGCTGCGCTCTGGGTGCAGGGGCTCAGCCCTCTGCAGCGACCCTGCCAGGGGTGTCCTAGTCTCCATCAATCCTCACGACCCACTTCAACTTACTGTAGATAAACTACTTACAGTGGGTGGGTTTTAGAAAGGAAATTTACTTTGGGCAGGGCCTTATGGCCTGGTAGTTAAGGGGGCTGGATCCCACATGGCAGACTGCAGTTCGAATCCCACCCCTGGTGGGCCCCAAATCCTGACAGGATGGAGAAATGGAGAAGAGATTGTAGCATGACCATGCCCCATTGCCCACTGGCAAGTACACACGCCTTCTAGGGATTTAGAAAAGGAAAGAAAGAAAGAGAGAAAGAGAGAGAGGGAGGGAGGGAGGGAAGGAGGAAGGCCTCGCGCTGCCGTGCGTGAGGCCTAGGGAGCCAGGCCAAAGGAGTTCAGGTGGATCGGAAACAAAGCAGCCAGGCTGTGGGCCGCACCCCTGTACTCGCCACTGAGCACCAGCCACGCCAGGCCCACGTCAGGCAAGGGGACGGCTGTGGACAGTCAGGCGACAGGTTCCGAATTAGCATCCCTAACACCAAACACCCCACAGTGCCCGCAGAGAAAGCTGGCTACCTGAAGGCTTCCTCTCGACTCTGTCTAGGAAACTATCTACAACACCTCCTTCCTATTTAAAATCTGTATCTGGGTGTGGTCCCCATCCTCAGGTATGTGTCACTGACAATCTCCCTACGGTCACCCGTGTTCTGTCACTCAGCGGGCCTACTCTGATGACTGACACCCACGCCGTCCCCCACCCGTGGCTCTCTTCTCTCGGTGTAAAGGAAACCCGTCTCTGTCACACTGGAAAGGGCTTTCTTCACAGGAAGCTCCGCCTTGTGACACGGGGCAACGACCACCTTGACCACCTAACTGCATGACAGCTGGCCAGCGGAAGTGCTCTGGGATCAGCACGCGACTCACAATGTCCCCGCCACGGTGAGGCTTCTGAAAGTGAAAACTGAAAAAGAACGACTCCAGGGACGAGCAGATGGCAGAATGACTAAGTCACTAGACTCCCATGTAGTCCACCGCGGTTCGAGTCCCAGACCCGGTGGCTTAAACTCACTCTGGGCGCTTGTGTGTGTGTGCCCAAGATCCCGAGAAGAGAACAGAGAAGGGAATGCAGCGTGGCCATCCCCCCTGGGGGGTGATTTCTCACTTTCTGTCTCTCTGTCTCTTTCTGGCGAGCGCACGCACCCTAT
>NW_006159634.1:1133881-1139510 GCF_000334495.1 Tupaia belangeri chinensis
AAAAAACCCAAAAAAAAAAAAAAAAAAAAAAAAGAACGACTCCAGTTTCTAAAAGAATAAACACAGAAACTGAACCAGGTAGATGACGCCGGACTCCAGAGAACCTTGCATGAAAAGCTCCCTCTGTTCTCAGAGGGCCTCAGAGGAGAAGCGCACACGGAGGCCAGTGTCAGGGCGGCCCGTGCCCCTGCAGGCAGCTGCACCCCACTGCCAGAGGCGGCTGCCCTTGGCCCTGCCCTGGTATCTAGGGTGGGATTACCAAGAAAAAGAAAGGTGAGCGCGGGAGGGGAGCGGGCATGGAGCCAGCCTTGGAAAGCTGGCTTCCCAGACCTCTCGAGACTCCAGCTAAGGGCCTGGGGAGCAAAGCCAAAACCGAGCCCTGCCACGCAGCGCCTGGCCAGAAGCCTTAGGTATTTGCCGAAATAATGCAATTCACGCATGTGTGACGAGGCCCACTGGAAAGTGCCTCAAGGAAACGTGTTCCAAGCCAAGCAGTCTGCACACACCTGCCAGCTCTGCGGCGTAGGCGCTGCCCAGGAGTCGTCTACAGCAGAGGGGCAGAGACGGGGGCCTGGATGGCAGCACCCCTCTGGTCACCTGCAACCCGGTTTTTCATAGAAAGATTCTCGAGCACCGCGTGGGTCAAAAGGCTGGAGGTGCCCAGCTCCGCGGCAGTCCTGAGCGCCTTCCTGATGCTGAAGGTGCGTGTCCTCATCCTGCCTGCCGCTGGCCCACACGTGCTCGAGTGAGACTGGGAGTCCGGTGCTAAACACACCTCACGGTCCCACCTGTTGTCCCTAACAAGAAAACGTAAAAGCCCAGAAGCCACAGGACCAGCAGGTGGTGTAATGGTTATGTCCCTGGTCTCCCATGTAGTCGACTGCGGTTCGGATCCCAGACCCAGTGGCTTAAAGCTCATGCCGGGTGTATGTGTGTGCGTGCCAAAAAAACCCAAAAGGAGAAGGGATTGCAGCATGGCCATCCCCCCGGGGGGTGATTTCTTGCTTTTTATCTCTCTTGGTCTCTCTGGCAAGCACACGTACCCTATAGCAAAAAATTCTCTCTTTAAAAAAAAAAAAAAAAGCCCAGAAAAAATCTCCTTTAAAAAAAAAAAAAAAAACCCCAGAAGCCATTTCTGGTCATCAATTCAGCAAGTAACCGCGCGTGTGCTCCTGGCTCAGCAGCTTCTGTGAGAATCTGGGGCTCCCGCCTATCTGCACCCACACCCCCTCAGCTGGCGTCTGCGGGGACTCAGAGCCACTCTCACCCCCAGGACTGCCATGACAACTGCCTAGAGTGGAGACGTGCTCCTCGGGTTGGGTCGACACCAGGAAAAGCAGCAGGTGTCACGGCGACACCTGGAGGGCGGCCGGTCAGGCAGGATTGCGTGCACAGAGCGCTCGGCTGGGGGCAGGGGACGCTCCTGCCTGGCCTTGCCGGCAATTACATTTCATAACTAGTGTCTGAAGTTGGTTTTCTATACATTTTTTTAAAGAATTATTTTATGTAACTTTATTTATTTATTTTAACTTGACCAGAGAGGGACAGAGTAAGAGAGAGAGAGAGGGCCGCCAAGTCCAGGACTCGAACTGCGGTCAGTCACATGGTTCTCTATACAAATGTCCAGCACCCTTAACCACCACACCACCTGCCGACCCCAGGTTTTCTATAAGTTTTTAAAGTTTATTTTATTTCTTCTGTGAGTGGTGGAGACACAGAAGAGAGAGCAGGCGGGGAGAAGGGAAGAGGCCCCTAGCAGCGTCTTCATGCCACGGTCCCCCCCACCCCCGGCAGCCCAGGTCACCCAGGCTGTGAACTGGCACATACAGGAGACCTCGAGGAGCCAGCCTGGGCCACCTCCTGCGTGGCACAGCAGGGACAGCGCTGAAGTGACACCACCACTGTGGGCACATCGTTCTATGGGCGTTCCGACGGGGCCTCTCCCGTCATTGGTAGGTGGTCTCTAACTCGTACAGAAGCTAAGAAACCAAGTCTCTCAATGGGAACACTGAGGATGAATGTCCAAATACACTCGAGCTTACCACTTCAGCACCAAACCTTTCCACCCCATAACGTATAGTTCTGTTTGGTCGTTTTTGGTGAAAATACACGTAAAATAACTCTGTGCTTCCCTGACTCTTAAACGGCCAACACTATGGATGTACCCAACTCCTCCTTAGTAATTCAGAGTCATTATCTCAAGGTCTTCTGGTAAGAATCCTGTTCCTCTTTCAAAGCCCTGCACAGAGGCTTTGCCGCCAGGCCCTCTTCTTGAAAACACCCCTTCACAAACGCATTCACCGTTTGTCTTTCCTAAGACTCCGAA
The DNA here is from genome assembly GCF_000334495.1 of Tupaia belangeri chinensis. Classification (NCBI taxonomy): domain Eukaryota; kingdom Metazoa; phylum Chordata; class Mammalia; order Scandentia; family Tupaiidae; genus Tupaia; species Tupaia belangeri. The sequence continues at coordinate 1,136,208 of NW_006159634.1, forward strand.
TCTGTAGGGGACAGACCCGACTTCGGTTTGCCCCCAGCACCTGGCACTCACTTCGTCCACCCATTCTAGAACCATGAGTGGCCCCTCTGGGAGCATGGCAATGGGCACTGGGCATAAGAACCAGCTCAAGAAGCCACAGCTGTGTGGAGGACCGGCCCCTACCTGGGAGCCCACAGTGGGCAGTGGCAGCTCAGTGACACCCCCGGGGCAGGGCTGCACCAAGCTACTCTCTCCCTAAGGACCCCTGAGAACCATGCCCTGGGGGTCCCACGTTCTCCTGCCTTATCCTCGGGCTCTCCCTTCAGCAGGGACGCCTCGGTTTACTGCAATGCTCCTCTGCCGGGCCTTGCAGATAAGAATCCTGGCCTCGGCAGGCGGAATGTTCTCCTTCTATACAAAGCAGTACCTGGGACTGTTAGTGCCAGCGAGGTCCTCAGAAAGACCGAGGCACTCGGAAAGGCGAGGCCAGAGGCTTCTCTTGACACTCTCTCTCTCCTGCAGGCAGTAAAGTGCCGCAGCGTCTGGCTTCTTCCCGCTCACGGGGAGGGGGACCCAAGCAGCTCCTAGCTGGGCTTCGACCCGTGCCACCCTGGCCACCGCGAGACCGGTGTCCTGCAGGACTGAAGTGCCCAGGTGTCACCTGGAAATTTAAAAACTAGACTCTGTCCTCAGCTCTGAATTTGCCATCCCACACTGGAGCACCTGGGAAGACACTGAGCACTCCAGGACCCACCACTGCAGGGCGTGCAGGTAACGACATTGCTGCTCGGCAGGCAGAGGCCAGCAGAGGTTCGGCTCCCGCTCACCCTGAAGCCAAGTGCGGTGGCAGACAAATATCACCCCAGCTACTCGGGAGGACTGTGAGTGAGCAAGCCCCTGTCTGAAGGAAGGACAAAAGAAAAGAAGGCAGGCAGACAAGCCAAGCTCTTCCTAAACACCAACGGCCGTGGACGGCACCTCAGAAAGCAAAGCAGATTGTCCACATGTGCCCACACAGCACCTGCCTCCCCAGCTCGGTGCTGAACCCCGGAAAGCACTGGAAAGACAAGTCCATGAACTGTCACTCAGGCAAACTCAGCACCCCGGAGCTCAGGCAGCACAACTGCAGTGACACAGCACCGTGGGGGAGGGGGCCAGGTGATGACATGCCTCCCAGCTCTTCCAGGGAGCACCTAAGGGGCCTCGCACACCTGTCCCTTCCTCGCCACCCCCCCGCTGTGTCCTCCAAGCCTGGTCCCCGACACAAGAATAAACATGCATGATTTGGGAAGAATGTGTCCCAGGTCATTCATTCTCCACCTAGGAGGCCCTGATAAGGCATCTGCTACAGGAGGCGGGCTGGCCTGGGTGACAGGGACACTTCCTGACGAGCCCCGCCTCTTTTTCAGCAAACATCTTACAACTCTGACTCATTGAGCTTTCTTTTCTTTTCTTTTCTTTTTTCTTTAATTTGCCAGAGAAAGTGTTCACTTGCCAGAGCCAGAGCCAGAACAAGCGTCCCGGTGTGGGGTCACGGGCAACCCCACGCCCTCCATTTCTCTCCTGTTGGGACTTGGGGCACACACAGGAACGCAGGGTGTTTTTGCTTGTTTAGGAAGTTGCCAAGGCTGGGATTCAAACCTGTGGTCAGCCATGTGAGAGCCAGCTCCCTTAACCACTGGGCCCCAGTCTGTCCTACAGACTTTTCATAAAATGATTATAAGCTATCTCCCACTGAGTCTGAGAAAGGGTTAGGAAGCATCCCTGAAATCGCTTCACAAGACCCAGAGAGCAACACCAGGAACTCCTGCATGATAAGAGCACTTCTCAGTCTGCCTCCTCCCGCTCCACTCCCAGGGCTGGGCCAAACCCTGTTTTATTGGCTCAGAGGTATCTCCTCTGCTCCTCCCTACCCTGCCCGGAGAGGAGAGGGGCCGAGCGAGCGCAGGGGCAGAGGCAGGGGCTGGGCCGGTGGACATCACGAGGCTTCGGGCTGACCGGGTTGCTGAGGAATCATTTGGAAACTCATCAAAGGTTATGTGGAAACCTTTGTAAGGCTGCTTCCTCTCCCAGAGCTGAGCCGTAACTCGATACTGACCTGTCCCGCAGTGTCGCAGAGCTGCAATCGCACAGGCCGCCCGTCCACAGACACCACAGCTTAAAAACAAGACCAAAGTGATTATCAGGAAGTGTGTTTTAACCCGTCACAGAAGACTGACATCTTAGCTCCTCGGCCCCTCTGCCCCAAACCCTTCCTACCATTGCGGGTCCTTTAATGAATCAAAGACGCCTAAAAGGAGGCTGAGGAGGCATTTTGTATACAAGCCCTCCAGGGCGGGCCATTCACTCAGGGCCTCAATGAAGCTGCAAATCCCTGGCCCTTTGATGGTGTCCCCCAAGGGCCTGTGCTTTTCTCCCAGCCCTGGAAGATTTATTCTCCTATCACACAGTTTCAAAGGACCTAAAAGCAACACTGGGAGGTAAGTGGGAAGCGGCCTAGCAGTTTTAAGTCCGTGGGAAACCTCACAATAATTGTTTTTCCTCAGCAAAGGCGCCTATCGGGAAAATCCTCACTGTTTAAAGAACACATCAGAGACGCGGGGGCACCGGGGGCACCGTCCTGTTTAGAAGCCACTCCTTATCTCTCCCAGCAGGTCAAAGGGAGGACTTTAAAAGGAAAGGAAGTGGCCGAGCCCACCTTTCCACCAGGACCGGGATCTGGGGAGGGAGGGCGAGCTCAGGAGGCTCCTATTTGAATTAAGCTGTCGGTTGTGTCTCTTTCTCCACCACTTTCTGATTGCTTCCAAATGTTTGTGCTGGTCACCTGGGGGAAGAAAAGGCGCCAGAGCCGGGGCAGGAGCCCCAGCGGGGGTGTAGCCAGGGAGGCCTGACACCGGAGAAGGTTAGGAGGCCACTGTTCACACTCTCCGTGAATTCTAACTTTTTCTTACATTTTAAAAAGCCCTGGACAGTCAAGATAAAGATTCTTTTATCTTTGTGTCCACCAAGCCAGATGACATCACAGCCCGTAGGTAAGGGCTTCTGAGTAGCTCAAAGAGGTCCCGGGGAGAGTCACAATCAGAACCGGCCCCTGGGGAGGCGCCGGGATCGGGAGCGGGAGCGAGAAGCCAGTTGACCCTTCAGGTTTGATCTGAGCTACGCCTTCCCCAGGGCCGCTGGCCATGTGCACTAAATCGAGTCTTTTCCAGAGACTGCGACTCTGCGAAGCGTTGAAGCGCCCGATGGGCCGCGCCGCCCGCAAGGAATGACCGCGGCTCGGCGCCACAGGTAGAGCACCTGTGCCGGGCACCTGCGGGGAAAGGC
>NW_006159634.1:1140481-1143331 GCF_000334495.1 Tupaia belangeri chinensis
AGCGGCGCGGCGGGTGGCGGCTCTAGAGCGGGAGGAAGGAGTGCGGGCTCCATTGTTAACGTTCGTCTCGTGGCTCCCCCGTGGCCGGGAACCTCGGTGTCGTTGTGGTCAGATTCCTCTATAGCCCCAGCTCCTCCATTTACTTAGCGTGGTCTGGCGACCTTACTGTCCCGGGGAAGTCTGCCTATCCCTGACGCTCCCCGCCGCCTTCCTCCTCTGAGCCGTCCCCAGCCTCGTCAGGACACGAAGGCCGTGTGCAGAGTGACCGTCCGTGGGGCCGCGCCGTTAAGAGCACACCCCGCCACCACGGCAGTAGGGAGCAGTCGCTGGGCCACGCGGGCCGTTAACGCCGCAGAAGCTGTTGCGCGCGCCCTGCGTGAGCGGATGGCTTGCCCCTAACGTCACTTCTGCCCGTCTCGCAGACGAGAAAACCGAGGCCCCGAGAGTAGTTCTGCCTTTGGGTTCCACGCTAGAAAGTGGCAGTGCGGCGCAGAGGGGAGCCCCCAGCCGACGCCCCGAAGGCAGGGATAAGCCAGTACGATAAACTCAGACTTGAGTGCAGTCTGGGCACCGGTCAGAAGTGGATTTATCGATTCGCCAGAAGCCTGAATCCAGAGCCCCTCACTGGCAAGGAAAACCTTCCAAGGCGCCTGGGGCCTGTAATGAGCACATGGAGATGAGGACTTGTACATTTTTAAATATACATACGTATAGAGATACACACATACATACATACCACGTTATACATATATATAGATATATACACATACATACCACGTTATACATATGTAGATATACACATATCACGTTATACATATATAGAGATACACACATACATACATACCACGTTATACATATGTAGATATACACATATCACGTTATACATATATAGAGATACACATATACATACATACCACGTTATACATATGGAGATACACACATACACACATACCGTGTTATACATATATATACACACATACATACAACGTTATACATATATATACACACATACCACGTTATACATATATAGAGATACACACATACCGTGTTATACATATTTAGAGATACACACATACCACGTTATACATATATAGAGATACACACATACATTATACATATATAGAGATACACACATACCACATTATACATATATAGAGATACATACACACATACCACGTTATACATATATAGAGATACACACACACATACCACGTTATACATGTATATACACACATACATACAACGTTATACATATATAGAGACACACATACACACATACTGTGTTATACATATATATACACACATACATACATACATTATACATATAGAGATACACACATACACACATACTGCATTATACGTATATATACACACATACATAACATACCACGTTATACATATAGAGAGATACACACACACCACGTTATACATATAGAGAGATACACACACACCACGTTATACATATAGAGAGATACACACACACCACGTTATACATATAGAGAGATACACACACACCACGTTATACATATAGAGAGATACACACACACCACGTTATACATATAGAGAGATACACACACACCACGTTATACATATAGAGAGATACACACACACCACGTTATACATATAGAGAGATACACACACACCACGTTATACATATAGAGAGATACACACACACCACGTTATACATATAGAGAGATACACACACACCACGTTATACATATAGATACACACACATACCACGTTATATATATAGATACACACACATACCACGTTATACATATATATAGATACACACACACACCACGTTATACATATATATAGATACATACACATACCACGTTATACATATATATAGATACACACACATACCACGTTATACATACATATAGATACACACACCACGTTATACATACATATAGATACACACACACCACGTTATACATACATATAGATACACACACCATGTTATACATATATATAGATACACACACCATGTTATACATATATATAGATACACACACACCACGTTACACATACATATAGATACACACACATACTGCATTATACATATATATAGATACATACACATACCATGTTATACATATATATAGATAGACACACACCACGTTATACATATATATAGATACACACACACCACGTTATACATATATATAGATATACATACACCACGTTATACATATATATAGATACACTCACACCACGCTATACATATATATAGATACACACACACCACGTTATACATATATATAGATATACACACACATACCACGTTATACATCGCCGCTAAGCCTGTGTATAGAGATATATACATACATTTTTTAAAATTGCCAGAGGGCTCATGCTCCCGAGAGTCAGAGAAGCCTGGGAGACAAATCTGCTCCCACACTTGCTCATAACCTTCCCCGAGGCAAGACCCTGCCTTCTCTAAAGGTATACCCCCAGCACAGTACTCACATTTGCTAAGAATTTTTTTCCCAAAAGTTATTTTACCTGTTCCACCACTAAAATATTGACTACAGTGAATTCATAGCTTTTTTCGGGAGGGGGGAGTTTTTTGCTATAGTGCATGCACTCGCCAGAAAGAGAGACAGAAGCGAGAAGTCACCCCCTGGGGGGATGGCCACACCACATTCCCTTCTCCTCTATTCTCCTCTCGGGCTCTTGGGCACACATGCACATCGCCTGGCATGAGTTTAAACCACCGAGTCCGGGACTCAAACCATAGTCAACTACATGGGAGTCCAGCGACATAGCCATTATGCCATCTGCTGGTCCCGAATTAACAGCTTTTTTTTTTTTTTTTTTTTTGGGAGTTTTTTGCATAGGGGG
>NW_006159634.1:1143396-1152357 GCF_000334495.1 Tupaia belangeri chinensis
GCAATCCCTTCTCCTCCATTCTCCTCTCGGGATCTTGGGCATGCACATGCACCCGGCGTGGGTTTTAAGCCACCGGGTCCAGGGTGCGAACCGCGGTCGACTACGTGGGAGTCCAGCGACATAGCCATTATGCTAACTGCTTTTTGTTAAGATGGTAAAAGCTGTTCTGGGGCGGGACAGGGGTACAGTGTTGAAACATGGTGCCCTGAGACTGACCCAAGTGGGAATGTCCTGAGTTCGCATCTGGAGACCCCCAAGTATGCCTGGCACACACATCCCCACGGTCCAGAGGCGACTGACACTGGGGCTGGACTGATGAGTTAGGACCCGATTGGACACGTTCTCTCTCTGTTTCTCTCAGTCTTGGAAGGAAAAAAGAGCTGTCTTCAAAGGACTTCTGTCTAGCAGGCACTTTGGTATCTCTTGCCATAGTTAAGAAATAAGAGGGCCAGCAAGTGGAGTGGTAAAGGCACCGGATCCCACATGGCCGACTCCACAGTTTAAGTCCCAGGGCGAAAAGCACACCTGATTGGAAACAGCGGATGTAGTGGTTATGTCACTGGACTCCCGTATATCCCACAGTGGTTTGAGTCCCAGACCTGGTGACTTCGAAATCACGCTAGGCACATGTGCGTGCATGCCCAAGATCCCAGGAAGAGAATGGAGGAGAAGGGATTGCAGCATGGCCATCCCTCTGGGGGTTGATTTCTCACTTTCCCTCTCTCTGTCCCTCTGTCTCTCTGCAGTAAGCACACACTGTCTCTCTGTCTCTCTGCAGTGAACGCACACTCTCTGGCAAAGTTAAGAAGAGCGTGGCTACTGGACCCTATGCCTGTGCGTGTTCAATCTCTCCTTAAGCCAAGTTTGGCCTTGGGCTTCGACTCTTGCTTCTTCCCATTATCAGTGGCCCAGTTTCTTTCTTTTTCGTTTTTAGAGAGAGTGATTTTTGCTGTAGGGCAAATGCACTCGCCAGAGAGACAGAGACAGAAAGTAAGAAATCACCTCCGGGGGGATGGCCACGCTGCAATCCCTTCAATCCCTTTTCCATTCTCCTCTCGGGATCTTGGGCACACACACACGTGCACCGGTGTGAGTTTCAAGCCATGAGTCTGGGACTCAAAGCATGGTTGGTCACGTGAGAGTTCAGCACCTTAACCACTATGCCGCCTGCTGGCCCCCAGTACCCCAGTTTCTTACACCCCACAGGAGGCCATGGGCTCTTAAACTGGAGGTCCTAAGCTGGCCGTCCGCTGCTGACTTTACTGCTCCCAGAATTCCTGTCACTTCTGGTTCCAGTCAGCACCTCTTAGGGAACTGTGGCAGCTGAAGGGAGCTGAGGAAGGTCACACGGTCAAACACGATGGCAGAGGACAGAGACAGCTCGTGCTTCCCAACCAGCGCGTGGTCACTGCTGGCCCTGCTGACTCGGGCGCCCCAGCCCACCTAGACGCTGGGTCTCCAGAGGCTGTCCTCACTCCCCACCTGCTCCCTGATCATCCATGGCCACATCTGCACAGCCGACTTGCGGAGTGTTCCAAGTTCCCGCTGTAGCCTACGCCTTTAGCCGGACAGCCTTGGGAACTGTTTTGTCTGGTGTCACCTCTCAAACTCCTCCGAAAGCACACCTGTTCCAGTTAGTTCCATTTCTAGTAAGAGAAAATATTTGAGTCTTGATAATTAAAGAGAACAGAGCCATTGTTACTGTTTTAGAGAGATTTCTATCACAGGGTGCGTGTACTGCCAGAGATACAGGGAGACAGAAAGCGAGAAATCACCCCCGGGTGATGGCTACGCCATAATCCCTCTCCTCCATCCTCCTCTCTGGATTTCGGACCCGCACACTCAAGCGCATGCACCCAGCATGAGTTTTAAACCAGCACATGAGCCTGGCATGAGTTTTAAACCACTGGGTCTGGGACTCAAACTGCAGTCGACTATGTGGAAGTCCAGTGATATAACCATCATGCCATCTGCTGGTCCCAAGAGAATAGAATTTTATTCCACTCACAGCTTGGAGGTCTGAGGACCAGGGGCCATCTCTGGAGGGGTTTCGTGCTGTGGAGGCCCGAGGCCCTGCGGGGTGTCACATTGTGAGCAAACAGGAGCCCGGTCACTGTGTGTTCGGTGTACGAGTCTGGCTCCTGGCAAGCTGACCAGGAGTCCATCACAGGGCCCCCCTCTCCCCAGTCACTCCCAAAGGCTGCCCCTTTAGAAACCGTGAAGGGATGGACTTCCCTCTTAAACCACAACCAAATCATGACTCGTGAATTTGGTGTCACAAACCATAAGGCCACACGAGGGGAGAATGATGGCCTTGGCCTTGGCATTTTCTCACTAGAGAGAATGGTAAAGTCAAATAAATGCCACCAAACTGCCGGCTGAGCCACGCAGTCCTTGCCAGGAGCCCCAGACGCAGAGCGTGCGCTTCAGTGTGCTGACACCCCTTCCCCTGCCTCCAGAGGCTTCGTCACTTGCCATCACTTTCCTGGGAACCAGAATTAATAAATTAAGACCTTTCATTGGAGTCGTGAGCTTTCAACATGTGAAAAGCAATCATTCATTTTGATTATTAAAATACTTCAGAAAATAAATGTTTAAAATGTTCATAGCAGGCCGGCTAGAGAGCACAGGTATGATGTACTGCTTAAGAGAAGCCAGACCCCGTGGCTACCGCGAATCCCGGCCCGGTCAGCCTGACACACCAGGCTCCCTGTGAGTGTCCAGGACCCAGTGCTGGAGCACCCGGAGAGGATGGGGGCACGACCTCACAGAGGGAGCCCCTCCCTCTCACTTCCACATGTGTGTGCACGCATTATGTCATGCATGATTAAAGGAGAAACATTTTAACTTGCACCAAAAAGAAAAAGATCAATGTTTTTACTAGTCAAGTTAAACTACACTGTGCTGCAGTAATAAAAAGTAATTAAATCCCAGTGTCTACAAAGGAGCTGATGTTTTGCTCATGCAAAATTCAGCAGATATATTGGCTCTCCAAGTCAGCGCCCTTCCAAGGGGGACTCGGGAGTCCGGTCTGCTTCCATCTTGTCACGTGCCACCTGGGACACAGCTGTACCCATGCGTTTCCGCGCGTGCTCCTGTTTTTCTGTGAGTGAGCGTGCACTTCTGTGAGTGTACAAATGCATGTGTAACAATAACTCTATGACAGCCCACGACTGAAAACAATCAAAACGTCCATAGAAGTAAAATAGAGGAGTTAACTTTGGAATTTACTTTGTACTACTGAGTCAAGAAAAGGAATGAATGTGTAACAACGAAAACAGATCCTGTCAACACAATGGAAAGCGAAAGAAGCTAGACACAAAAGATAATAAACTATCTGATTTGGTTACGCAAAGCTTAGAAATGGGCAAAACTATCCCATGTCAGATGTCACAATAATTGATGATAATTCACAAAGGAGCAGGACCCTTGGGGGGGTTCTGAGGTTGAGATGATGTTCTCTTTCATGATCTGAGCGGTGATTTCATGGGTAGTCACTTTATAAAAATTAATTATGGCATATATTTATTTCAGTCACTTTTTAAAATTGCATACTTCAAAACTATAACAGTTAAAACTATTCAAGTCTATGGGGACCAGTAGTTGGTGTAATGGCTGTGTTGCTGGACTCCCGTGTAGTTGACTATGGTTCGAGTCCCAGACCCAGTGGCTTAAACTCACGCCGGGCGTGTGTGTGTGTGCCCAAGATCCCAAGAGGAGAATGGAGGAGAAGAGACTGCAGTGTGGCCATCCCCTAGGGGGTGATTTCTTGCTTTCTGTCTCTCTCTGTCTTTCTGATGAGCACTCCCGCCCTATAGCAAAACCTCCACACACACACACACACACACACACACACACACACACACAAATCAAGTCTTGGAATCGTATTAAGTAAGACTTACAGTTGGCTAACCAGTGGCATGGTGGTTAAGATAGCTGAATCCCACATGGCCGAGTGTATCATTTGAGTCCTGAACCCGGTGGCTTGAAAAACATGACAGACACATATGTGTGCATGTCCAAACTTCTAAGAACAAGAGGAACTGTGGTGTAGCCATCCCCCAGGGGGCTACTTTCTCGCTCTCTGTCTCTCTCCAGCAAGTACAACCAGTGTCCTATAGCAAATTGAAAAACAAAAAACCCATGGTTATCTGCCTTTCAAAGAACTATTGACTTTTTCCAAAACAGTGCTCACATATTGTTCAAATGTGATTTGAGCGGCCAAAATCCTACTTAGACAACATTTTCCAGGAGCACGTATCACGAAGTACTACTGTACAACCCCAATATTGATTTTAATATGGATATCATTTCCCACGAGTGCTGTGTGTGGCCCTTTTAATACTGTTCACCACCCAGCTGGCTCTGCAGGATTGTCACAGAAGAGGTAACTGGCAATTTGCATGCATAAGTTCCGGGAGCAAAAGCAAGCCACTGGGAAGGGCCTGGAGGGATGCGGGTACCCTGCTGGAGAGAGGCTGGGGGGGCGCCCAGATGCATGATTAAAGGAGAAACATTTTAACTTGCACCAAAAAGAAAAAGATCAATGTTTTTACTAGTCAAGTTAAACTACACTGTGCTGCAGTAATAAAAAGTAATTAAATCCCAGTGTCTACAAAGGAGCTGATGTTTTGCTCATGCAAAATTCAGCAGATATATTGGCTCTCCAAGTCAGCGCCCTTCCAAGGGGGACTCGGGAGTCCGGTCTGCTTCCATCTTGTCACGTGCCACCTGGGACACAGCTGTACCCATGCGTTTCCGCGCGTGCTCCTGTTTTTCTGTGAGTGAGCGTGCACTTCTGTGAGTGTACAAATGCATGTGTAACAATAACTCTATGACAGCCCACGACTGAAAACAATCAAAACGTCCATAGAAGTAAAATAGAGGAGTTAACTTTGGAATTTACTTTGTACTACTGAGTCAAGAAAAGGAATGAATGTGTAACAACGAAAACAGATCCTGTCAACACAATGGAAAGCGAAAGAAGCTAGACACAAAAGATAATAAACTATCTGATTTGGTTACGCAAAGCTTAGAAATGGGCAAAACTATCCCATGTCAGATGTCACAATAATTGATGATAATTCACAAAGGAGCAGGACCCTTGGGGGGGTTCTGAGGTTGAGATGATGTTCTCTTTCATGATCTGAGCGGTGATTTCATGGGTAGTCACTTTATAAAAATTAATTATGGCATATATTTATTTCAGTCACTTTTTAAAATTGCATACTTCAAAACTATAACAGTTAAAACTATTCAAGTCTATGGGGACCAGTAGTTGGTGTAATGGCTGGGGTCTGTGGAAAAAAAAAGTTGACTATGGTTCGAGTCCCAGACCCAGTGGCTTAAACTCACGCCGGGCGTGTGTGTGTGTGCCCAAGATCCCAAGAGGAGAATGGAGGAGAAGAGACTGCAGTGTGGCCATCCCCTAGGGGGCGATTTCTTGCTTTCTGTCTCTCTCTGTCTTTCTGATGAGCACTCCCGCCCTATAGCAAAACCTCCACACACACACACACACACACACACACACACACACACACAAATCAAGTATTGGAATTGTATTAAGTACGACATACAGGTTCAAAGCTAGAGATAAAAACAGGAAAGGAACACCCAGTGGCATGGTGGTTAAGATAGCTGAATCCCACATGGCCGAGTGTATCATTTGAGTCCTGAACCCGGTGGCTTGAAAAACATGACAGACACATATGTGTGCATGTCCAAACTTCTAAGAACAAGAGGAACTGTGGTGTAGCCATCCCCCAGGGGGCTACTTTCTCGCTCTCTGTCTCTCTCCAGCAAGTACCACCAGTGTCCTATAGCAAATTGAAAAACAAAAAACCCATGGTTATCTGCCTTTCAAAGAACTATTGACTTTTTCCAAAACAGTGCTCACATATTGTTCAAATGTGATTTGAGCGGCCAAAATCCTACTTAGACAACATTTTCCAGGAGCACGTATCACGAAGTACTACTGTACAACCCCAATATTGATTTTAATATGGATATCATTTCCCACGAGTGCTGTGTGTGGCCCTTTTAATACTGTTCACCACCCAGCTGGCTCTGCAGGATTGTCACAGAAGAGGTAACTGGCAATTTGCATGCATAAGTTCCGGGAGCAAAAGCAAGCCACTGGGAAGGGCCTGGAGGGATGCGGGTACCCTGCTGGAGAGAGGCTGGAGCTGCTCACAGCTCCCCGTGGAGAACAGCCGTAGCACAGGCAAGGCTAGAGCTCAGGAGCACCTCTCCCTCAGTCTAGGTCGACTTTTCCTCCTTATAGCCCCAGCCCTGGGTCTTCCCAGCTGTGGCAACTCTGGATCTCCCTCGTGAGAAAGGGGCCGCCTCCATCCGCCAGAGCTGCCCGGACGCAGTCCCATCTGCCCTCCCAGCTGTTGTGACCTTTTCAAAATAAAAGCCTCCTTCCCAGACTTTCACAGCAACTGATAAGCTTCCAACTTCCTGCCCCAAACACACATCACCCCAGCTCCCCAGCTCCCCAGGCCAACGTTCCCAGCCCACAAGTCCTCCCAAACGATAAGAACTCTTTAGAAATCCCTCTTAGCTATTGCGAAACTTTGACCTGCTCTAATTTTTCAGCCAACCCTCAAGATAAAAACCGACCACGTAATCATTTCCCAACAGCCACATCCCCGTCAGCAGTTCCGATGGGCCTGGCCACTCCGTTCCAGAGACAGCCGTCCTCCCTTCTCTAGCTGAGGCCCTGGGAGCCACGGCCCTGCAAGGAGAAGGAGAAAGGTGCTTTCAGGTACTCCAACAGCCGCCCAGCTCCTCGGGCACTAGCAGCAGCAGGGACTCCATGAGTGTGTGGACGCGTGAATGCCGCACCTGCCCAGGCCCACCCTTGAGGGGAAAGGAGGGTCTTCTGGGCGGGCGCCATTCTTCAGCTGGTGATCCCAGGAACGTGCTGGAAGGAATGCTGCTGCCCGTGAAACTGCACAAGCTCGGTTTTCGAGGGCGCAGTATGGACATTACCTCCTTCCTCGCATGCGGGGCTTCAGCTTGAGAATTTGCTGTGGCCGCGATTGGCCGAGGGCAGGTGAGGCTCCAGGTGGGGCAGTCTCTGTCCCCAGAGAGCAGATACCTGTCACATAACCGCAGCCATGACAGCTAGTGCGGAGAGCAAGGGCCCGTGAGAAGCGCAGCAGGAACTCAGAAGGTGCCAGACCGACCCTCCGGCTGAGCCGGACACCACACAACCAACTGCAGGTCGAGTCCCTGCCCTGCTGGCTGGAAAACACACTGGGTGGGCCGGTGGGAGCCACAGTGGCTAGGGCACCTGGATCCCACATATGCAGCTGTGCGGAGCAAGTCCTGGGCCCAGCAGCTGGGGATGCATGAGCCCGCTGTCCGAGTACACACATGCGCATGCCCAGAAGCCCAAGAGGACAACGGAGAAGGATTCTGGGTGACCCATGCGGAATGTTCTCTTGTCCCGTGTCTCCCCAGTGGCCATGCATGTCTTCTGGCAAATTACAAAAAGGAAACATGTGGGGTACATGCACATGCATGCCCAAAGTCCCAGCAGGGTGGAGAAATGGAGGAGGGATGGGAGCGTGGCCACAGACCCTGGGCTGGGAATGCAATCTTGCTCTACCAGTGTGACCTCAGGATCCAGAAGATCCTCTGCACTCTCCCTACCCCGGCCTCCCCACCCCCCTTCCAGGTGCTTATTAATCAACAAATGACAGCCACGCTGGCTTAGCCCTAAGCATTTTACATACATTGTAGTTAGTCCTCACAAAGTCTAAACTTGGCTTTTTATATGTTGTATGTTAGAAGAGGCTGCTCTGGGAGGTCGAGTTTCCAAGGTGGCCCAGTTAGTGACAGAGTCAGGATTTGATCCCCAGGCTCACAAGTTCTCACCATTCCTTATAACCTCTCCTTCAAACTGTCAGCCCTACACAAACCAGCACAGCGATATCAGACACTGACTGGTGTCCTTATACCACAGTGTGTGGGAGACCAGCAGGTGGTATGCCGGCTAAGTCATTGGAATTCCACACGGCGGACTGCGGTTCAAGTCCCGGACCTAGCAGCTTTAAAATCATGCCAGGTGCATTTGTGTGTGCGCCCACATCCCCAGGAGGAGAATGGAGAAGAGATTACAGCATGACCGTTTCCCCCGGGGGCAATTCCTCACCTTCCCTCTCACTGTCTATATCTGACAAGGACTCACATTATGTGGCAAAAATTTTTAAAAAAATCACAGTGGCCCTACTTAATCATTTCTACCTTTTAAAATGTCTGTCTGGTGGTTGCGGCTGCTGGATCGGAAGCAGCAGGGAAAGATCTGCCTGCACGGGCAGGGGATGTTCTGCGTGCCCAGCACTGGCGCACACCAACCCCCTGCCCCTTCCGAGTTGGAACAAGCCTCGTCTCTGTTTGCAGTGTGGCCAGCCATGACCTGACAGAGCACCGGCCACCCCGTTCCAAGGGCACCAGTTCTGCCTGTCCCCACTGACTGCTAGGTTGCTTTCTGGCGGCAGGTCGAGTTCCAGTGAAGGAGCCACAACTGCAACGACGACAGAAAAGGCCTGGTGGTCAGGACGGCCAGCTCCTCCCACACGGCCTCAACTGGGCAGCTGTTTGCTCTTGTCTGCAGGCCAGCCGGATGTGGCTGTGGACCGAGGTGTGTCAGTAACAGACCTGCCTGACGGATTGGGGGTTGCCTGAGAAGGCCCAGGTGTTCCAACGCCCCGGAGCTACGGGGACGCCATAGACACAGGCTCGGCTTGGACTAGCAGGGACCGGTGACTGACGTCCTTCGGAAACGTCAGAATATTTTGCTTCTACCTTAGGAAGAAAAAGTGCTCTCTTCTGTGTGAAGCTCTTAGAGTTGGTTTCAGGAGATGCCGCAGGGGGCTTAGAGGCCAGCCCCGAAGGGAGGGTCTTTCTGTCCCACCAGCCTAGCGAGGGCTGTCAGAGTCCATCGGGAAA
>NW_006159634.1:1152985-1160807 GCF_000334495.1 Tupaia belangeri chinensis
GGCGGCGGGTCGAGTTCCAGGGAAGGAGCCACAACTGCAACGACGACAGAAAAGGCCTGGTGGTCAGGACGGCCAGCTCCTCCCACACGGCCTCAACTGGGCAGCTGTTTGCTCTTGTCTGCAGGCCAGCCGGATGTGGCTGTGGACCGAGGTGTGTCAGTAACAGACCTGCCTGACGGATTGGGGGTTGCCTGAGAAGGCCCAGGTGTTCCAACGCCCCGGAGCTACGGGGACGCCATAGACACAGGCTCGGCTTGGACTAGCAGGGACCGGTGACTGACGTCCTTCGGAAACGTCAGAATATTTTGCTTCTACCTTAGGAAGAAAAAGTGCTCTCTTCTGTGTGAAGCTCTTAGAGTTGGTTTCAGGAGATGCCGCAGGGGGCTTAGAGGCCAGCCCCGAAGGGAGGGTCTTTCTGTCCCACCAGCCTAGCGAGGGCTGTCAGAGTCCATCGGGAAAACCCAGTCACCGCATCTGACTTCCCTGGCTCTCCTGCAGCAGGCTGCCGGGGCGGGCTGCAGGCAATGGCTTCCTGGGCAGACGTGCCCGCACTCGGCCCTCGGGGACCCCGATCCACCACCTACTGTGCCAGTCCTTCGACTTCTGTGTGCCCCAACCCCCTCATCTCTAAAACGGGTGCATCATTTGCTGGGGCCACCGTGATCGAGTACCTTGGGTGACGCGATTTAAACAGAAACGCATTTTCTCGCGGTCCCGCAGGCCAGAAGTCTGAGATCAAGGCAGCGTTGGTTTTCTCCTCAGACCTCTCTCCTTGTCCTAAAAATGGTCATCTTTGGGAGCAGCAGATGGCATAATGCTTGTGTTGCTGGACTCCCACAGTCGATTGCGGTTCAAGTCCCAGACCTGGCAGCTTAAAACTCACACTGGGCACATGTGCGTGCGTGCCCAAAATCCTGAGAGGAGAATGGAAAAGCGATTGTGGCGTGGCCAATCCCCCTGAGGTGATTTCTTGCTTTCTGTCTGTCTCTGTCTCTCTGATGAGCTCACGGGCCCTATAGCAGACATCTCTTAAAAAGCAAATGTGGTAGCCATCTTCTCCCATGGTCTTCCCTCTGCGTGTGCCGTGTCCCGCTCTCTGCTCATATGGGCACCAGTCAGGTTAGGTCAGGCCCACCTCACCTGAACTCATTTGACCTCATTTGAACTCAACCACGTCTTCTGATCCCAGTAAACCGTGTAGCTGGGTGGCTGGATTCGGCGTGGTGCTGGGGTTGGGCTGGGAGGGTGCTGCTCTCACGGGCTCCCACAGTCGATTGCGGTTCAAGTCCCAGACCTGGCAGCTTAAAACTCACACTGGGCACATGTGCGTGCGTGCCCAAAATCCTGAGAGGAGAATGGAAAAGCGATTGTGGCGTGGCCAATCCCCCTGAGGTGATTTCTTGCTTTCTGTCTGTCTCTGTCTCTCTGATGAGCTCACGGGCCCTATAGCAGACATCTCTTAAAAAGCAAATGTGGTAGCCATCTTCTCCCATGGTCTTCCCTCTGCGTGTGCCGTGTCCCGCTCTCTGCTCATATGGGCACCAGTCAGGTTAGGTCAGGCCCACCTCACCTGAACTCATTTGACCTCATTTGAACTCAACCACGTCTTCTGATCCCAGTAAACCGTGTAGCTGGGTGGCTGGATTCGGCGTGGTGCTGGGGTTGGGCTGGGAGGGTGCTGCTCTCACGGGCTGAGGTCGCTGCTCACCAAGGAAGTGTCGGTCTGAAGGTTCGCTCCACGGAAGCGGATGCTCGGCGGTGCTGTGCCAGCTGCCAGGCATGCCCCCAGCAACCTCAACCACAGGAGCGCTGTGGCCCTGCTATTGGTCAGGGCGAGGTAGGGTGGTGGTGGGGGAGGGCCATGGCCTCGTGGTCCCCGCCTGCCCACCGTGGGGTGGGGTGGGGGATACCCACATGCTGAGGGGAAGAGAGTGTAATTCCCAGGTGGCTTCGATAGCCTCCCTAGCACCTAAGAAGCCCTTGCAGACGCTACTGACGTGCCACGGGACCCCCGGGGACGAGAGGGGCTGTTTCCGTCCTGGGGAATCCGTTGGAGCTGATTCTTCTGTTCTAAGACTTCTGGCTCAGTCCTGGCAAACTGCTCCTACTGCTTGGCAGCCAGGACGGTGGCGGCCACCAGCATCCTTACAGAAGCCACAGGGCCAGTCTAGGTGTCCTTTCAAAGGAGACGCATCCAACGGCCGTCTGGGTGATTTTAAAGATCTGAAATTCATGGCAGACCTGTGGTTCAAGGTCAGATGCTTCTAAAATCCTCCTGGGAAAGCAAATGTCCTTACCCCAGTGGCCTGAAGACCAGCTAAGGACTTCCGGTCCTCCCGGCTGACGTCAGCCCTCCTGGTGGGCGCAGCGGTACGTGGCGGTGGCCTGCTGGGTGCCGGCTGGACCCGGGCCTCCCCAGCCTGGAGAGGAAAGCAAAACTGAAGGCATCTTCCCAAAGATGAAAGTGAGCCCTGGAGTATCTGCCTGGGCAGAACCCGCAATGCTCCCTGTCTCAGTGACGTCACATGCTGGGTTTCAGGCTGGCCTGGTGAGGAGGAAGTCGCAGTTGATGTGGGGACACGCACACGTATTTCTTCAGTGTGTGGCTGTGGCCAGTTTCCCCTAATGTAAATATAAAATGTACAAAAGCTACGGACAGATCTAGGTTCATTTAATACCTTCTTTTGGGGTGTCATCCTCATAGCACTCAGTGTGTGGAATGTTGAAATTGAACAGTACTTGGGGCCAGCAGGTGGCGTGGTGGTCAAGGTGCTGGACTCCCACATGGCTGACCACGGTTCAAATCTCGGACCTGGGGGCTTGCTTTCTCACGATTCCTTTCTCTCTCTTTGTCCCTCTCTGGTGAATGCAAATGCCCTAGAGCAAATTTAAAATGAATAGTAATCATAAGTAAAATAAAACAGTTAAAAGTTACAAAAAAGAAAGCTGAACAGTACATGAGACAAACAGTCCTTTTTCGCATGAAGATGACAGACGATAAACTGACAGGCCACGTCCGGCTCCAACTTGGAAAGGTAAATGATGACAGCGAGCCGCCTGAGGGCAGTCCCTGGAATCCGGCCAGGCAACAGGGTGACCGGATGAGTTTACATATTCATGATGGACAGCCAACTTCATCTGGGGCACGTTTGGGAAAGTCCGTGTGCAAATCCCGTGGGAAAGATAAGCAGGAATTTACCCACGCCCCGTGGGCGGGTGTAGGAAGTACTCCAGGGACAAAGCACAGAGGGCTTACAAAATAAAAAGTTCATGCTTTTTAGAGCTGAAAGTTACAAACCACAGTGACACTAGTCCCATCATGAGTCACATTCAATAATGCAGACAAGCCACCTACCTTATGGAGCGATCACTACAGACACTCAGAGAAACACAGATAAAACCACACTAAGAGAAGTGAGCCCAGAGAGCAGGGCAAGGCAGTGCACAGGCGAAGGCGTGGGACGTGGAAGAGTCGGACAGCCTGGTCAGTTAGACAGCCTCGTGGATGGAGAGAGGGAACTTTTCACCCCGTGGATAGAAAATGCAATTTCTTCTTAGGGCAGAAAGATCATTCACAAACTTGATCACATACCAGGTCATAAAGAAAATGTCAGTTTGTTCTATAAAGAAGGGGTACTGCAAACAGTGTCTGCTCACCTGGATAGAACTAGAAATGATTAATGACAAAAACCTGGAAATGTGGGGGAGGAAACAAAAACAACACCCTGGAAATGTGAATGCCTCCATAGGATGTGATTTAGAGCAGTGATTACAGGAAAATGAGTAGTGCTAAAACACTTTTATCAATAAAATGTTTTAAACAAATGAATTAAATGTAGTTCAAAAAAACAGAAAAAGCAAACCAAAGAAAAGCACAAGGAAGAAAAAAAAACAAGGATTAAAGCAGAGGGCCAGCCCATGGCGGTGGTTAAGGCAGCTGGATTGCACATGGCAGACCTGTGGTTCGAGTCCCAGGCTCATGGCTTTAGGAACCTGCCGACCACCTGACCATATGAACCCAAAATTCGAAAAAGAGGGAGAAATGTAGGAGAAGGGATTGTGGAGTGACCATTTCCCAGGGGGTGCCCCCCCCCAATTAGCACACTCCCCTACTGGCAAAATTAAAAAGAAAAACAGCAACAACATCATTATAGATCCTACAGGAGCAATGGGAGCGATTCCAGGCCTGCTTTCAAAGGATGCACATCAAATCGCTGTTTGGGTGACTTTAAAGATCTGAGATTCCTTTTTTTTTAGAGAGAGAGAAGTTTTTCCTACAGGATGCACACGCTTGCCAGAGAGACAAGAGAGACAGAAATTGAGAAGTCACCATGACGCAATCTCTTCTCCATTCTCCTCTCAGGATTTTGGGCACACACACACACACACACACACGCACACACACGCACACACCTGGCATGAGGTTTAAGCCACCATCTCTGGGACTCAAACCACGGTCGACTACATGGGAGTCCAGCAACGTAACCATTACACCATCTGCTGGACGCAAAAGATCTGAAATTCTTTGTGCTTCTAAAATACTCCAGGGAAAGTGGACATTCTTGTCTCAGTGGCCTACAGGCTGGTTGGGGACTTTAGGTGCTCCCTGAAGGGAGGCTCTGTCATGGTAGCACAGCCAGTGTGTGGCAGGGGCTTGCCAGGGGCCAGCTTGACCTGGGCTTCCCAAGTCTGGAGAGGAAAGGAAAACTGACGAAAGATAAAAGCAGAAACTAGTGTGATAGATAGGGAAAAAAGCAGTAGATCAGGGCCAGCAGGTAGCACGGTGGCTGGGATGCTAGACACCTACATGGTCGACTACAGTTCAAGTCCCAGACCTGGTGGCTTGCTTTCTCACACTTTCTCTCTGGTCAAATGTAAAAAATAAGGATAAGAAATAATTATTTTTTAAAAAAGAGAGAAAACGGTAGATCTAACTAAGTTCAGTCGATCTAAAATCAAATTCCTGGCTTTTAGAGATAATTAACAAAATGAGCAGACCCGCAGGTAGCAGTGAAGACAAAAGGCCGTGAGCACAAAGGCACAAAATAAGAAAGGGAGAAAAACAATGGAAATGGAGCCTCCAGGTGTCTGAGGGCTGAACTTCCTCCTGCCTGGCTGGCTGCGGGGTCAGTATGCCCCCATCAGATTTCACGGAACGTGTTTCCTGGGAATATTCTGACTCAGAATTCGGCTTCCAGGAGAGGCACGCTCTCTCCTCATTCCTTACGCTTTCTGATTTCTTCCATGTCACGTTTTTTTACTTACTGACCTCACCAATAATGCCAGCCATTGCCTTTAGCATGCCGTGAGGACCCCTGAACGTACCCCCTCAAAGCACATGGGTCAGGGGGCCAGCAGAGGGAGGAGCAGTTGCGGCACTGGGCCCCCACGTGACTGACTGCAGTTCAAGTCCCAGACTTGGTAGCTTGAAAAATCATACCAGGTACATGTGCCTGCCCAAAACCCCAGAAGGAGAATGGAGGAGAAGGGATTGCATGGCCAACCCCCAGGGCAGGATTTCTCACTTGCTCTTTCACTGTCTCTGTCCTCACCTCCACCTCCCACACCCACCCTGCCAGTACATGCGTCCTAAGGAAAAAAAACAAGCCATGGGTCAGAAATAAACTGTTTTCTAATAATTATTTAACTTTATTTTAATTTGACAGAGAGGGACGGAGTGAGAGAATTTAATATTTAGAAATCTCTGAGTAAGAGTTAATTTCCTTGGCTCCCCCTTGGGTGTGAACCAGACTTACGGTCCATGTTCTCCTCAGGCACTTTGCCGTGGCTGTCGTCCTAAGCACGCGTGTAAGGCTTCCACGTAAAACACGAACTAACGCAGAAAAATTGTTCTTTCTTTCTTTTTGTTTAAATGATTATGTGTCCTTACCAGATAGAAATTGGGTGGGGCGTATCCCCCAAGGGATGCAGTCCCTAAATCCCTTCTCCATTTCTCACCCCCGTGGGGTGGGGTATGGCCGCACACAGGCCCGCGTGCGCCACTGTGTTTTTCAAGCTGGGGCCAAGACTCGAACTATAGTCAGTCACGTGGGCTCTGGCTCCCTTAATCACTAGGCTATGAGCCCAGAGCCAGAAAAGTACTTTTAAAAAGAGACAAGGAAAATATTAATCCAACAAAACCAAACCGCTATTAGCTTACCAAAAACCAGGTTTCTTTGACTATTCTCTATTTTCTAAAATTCTAATGCCAGGGCCAGCGGGTGGGATGGTGGGTAAGGCGCTAAGTTCCCACAGGGCCAACTGCAGTTCAAGTTCCAGACCTGGTGGCTTGCTTCCTCACTTTCTTTCTGTCTTTATGTCACTCTCTCTCTGTCTCTCTCTAATGCCTATGTATGCCTTAGGACAACATTTTGTTTTCTAGAGACTTTTGCTATAGGGTGTGTGCTCTTGCTGGAGAGACAGAGAGAGACAGAGAGACAGAAAGCGAGAAGTCACACACCGGGGGGATGGCCATGCCACAATCTCTTCTCCTCCATTCTCTTCTTAGAAACTTGGGCATGTATGCGCACATGCCTGGCGTGAGTTTTAAGCCACCAGATTTGGGACTCAAACTATGGTTGATTATGTGGGAGTCTAGCAATGTAACCATTATGCCATCTGCTGGCCCCTCTATAACAAACTTTAAAAAATAATAATAAATAAAGTTAAATAATTCTTTTTTTTTATTCTAAATGCCTACCTTTGTCTTTATTATAATTTATATTTTTCCTATTGTTTCTGTACATATCTTGAAGCTGAGGTAAATATATATATATTATTATAATGCTGTGCTTAACAGGACAAAAAAAAAAAAAAAAAAAACAAGGGAAAAAAAAGCTACTGTACTAACCAGGACACAGAAGACTTTAAATGATCTCTAACTGCAGGAGGTCTGGGAAGCTGGGTCTAGCTACTAGTTGTAACTGTATCCACTTCACTTGCAGAAAACAGCAGGCTTTCAAAGCCACCCAGCACACGGAGCTACAGTGAAATAACGTGTCTCCAGGAACAATAGCTGATGGGCTACACAGAGGGGAACTTTGTTCTGGGCCATTTGAAATGATTCGGGGTGATGGGAAAAAACACTGAACTGTAAATTCTGAGATCTGGTTCTGGCATCCAAATTTGTGCTCTTACCTAAGCCAAGTTGTAGAACATGGATAATACACAAGATGACTCTTTGAGCTTTGACAGGGAAGTTTCTTCCTTCTGGTTCTAAAGTCACAGTATTGTGCTGCTTTCATTTTACTCACTGCCTATCGTTGGGGGCAAGATATTATCTTGGTAATAGTCAACGTTAACTTTAAAAATCTCCTATGTTGGGACCAGCAGTTAGCGTAATGGCTATGTCGCTGGACTCCCACGTAGTCGACCGCGGTTCACATCCCGGACCCGGTGGCTTAAAACTCACGCCGGGTGCGTGTGCGTGCGTGCCCAAGATCCCGGGAGGAGAATGGAGGAGAAGGGATTGCGGCGTGACCATCCCCCCTGGGGGGTGATTTCTCGCTTTCTGTCTCTATGTCTCTCTCTGTCTGTCTGGCGAGCGCACGCGCCCTATAGTGAAAAAAAAAAAAAAAAAAAACTCTCAAAAAAAAAAATCTCCTATGTTTAGCTTCACAATTGTCAAGTAACTTAAAATTATTAACGTGAGGGACCAGCAGCTAGCGTCATGGCTATCACTGGACTCCCACGTAGTTGACCACAGTTCAAGTCCCAGACCCGGTGGCTTAAACTCACGCTGGGCGCGTGTGCATGTGTGCCCAAGATCCCGAGAGGAGAATGGAGGAGAAGGGATTGCAGCGTGGCCATCCCCCCTGGGGGG
>NW_006159634.1:1160908-1169049 GCF_000334495.1 Tupaia belangeri chinensis
TAAAAAGTATTACCGTGAAATGGTGGGGGCTTTCTCCCTGATTGTATTTACTATCTCCCTTGGCCACACTTCGAGCCAGCTGAGTCTTATCTGCGGATCAAAGATGAAATGAGGAGGGCCAGCAAGTGCGTGGAAGCTGAGGCGCTGGACTGCCACGTGGCCAACTGTGGTTTGAGTCTCAAACCTAGCAACTTGCTTTCTCAGCTTTTTCCTTTATCTCTCTCTCTGGTGAGTGCATGTGCCCTATAGTAAATTTAATAATTATTATTATTAATTAATAAATAAATAAAATTAGATAATTCTCAAAAAGAAAAGAAAAAGAAAAAATGAGGTGCTTCATCAGCCTGAACCCACTGAGCCTGGCAGTGACTCACGGCCCTGCCTCCCCACTGACTTGAATTGGGTGTGAGCAGAGCAAGTCATAAATAAAAACACCTGCACTTAAACCTGCTTTCACTATTATTATTTCTTTTAGAGAGATTTTTGCTGTAGGGTGTGTGCACTCGTTGGAGAGACAGAGAGAAATTCTGCTCTAGGGATCTTGTGCATGCAGCATGCATGTGTGCCCAGCATTGAGTTTTAAGCCACTGGGCCCAGGACTTGAACCACAGTCGACTACGTGGGATTCAAGCATCATAACCACTATGCCATCTGCTGGTCTCCTCAACAGTTATTCTTACTGAAAAGTTTTGATTGATTGCTTTCTTTCTTCAGGTCATGGATTATAGCCCATACGGTTAATTATTACTAAAGGGAGTAAATGCTTAACGTATCACGCTTCCTCTATTTGAGAAGGCCTGGGCTGGAGCCTCCCTACTGAACACCTAGTGAGGCCTTACATCTCCCATGCATGCCGGGGGATGCTGCTGCCCAGCCACCCGAGGCCACCTGGGGGACCTGGGTTCAATCCCAAGCCCCCCCCAAAACCCTGGCATAGATGTAGCTCCTGGGGAGGTTAAGGCAGGGCCGTGACAGAGCTGGACCCATCCAAAATAAAAACAGAAAGGCAAGCCTCACTGTGGCTGTGCCGTGGGTTTCCCTGCAGAGCCACGTGCATACAGCCCGACGCCGTGCAGATCTAGCTAAACGGCGGGTAGGGAGGCTGGTCTTTTAAGGGAGTCCTTCAGTGGACACTTTAGCGACAACTCTCTTGGTACATATCCAGTTCCTAATTGCTTTACTTACTTGTTTGCTGTAGGGCACGTGTGTGCTTGCCAGAGAAAGAAAGAAAGAGAGAAGAACAGTGAGAAGGCAACCCCCAGCGGGGATGGCCACACCAAGTCCCTTCTCCCTCATTCTCCTCTCGGGATTTCAGCTATATGTGCACATGAGCCCAGCCTGTTTTCTAAGCCACCACATCCGGGACTCAAACAGTGCACCTGGCTGTGTGGGATCCTGGCGCCTTAACCACCATGCCCCTGGCTCGCACCCTAGGTTTTTTTTAAGTGTTGTCGTTTAAAGATACCAGATTTTCTTAAATCAAGGTATACCCATAAACATAAAACTGATTTCAAAATTGCCAGAAAAGGAAAAGAAAACAAAGCAAAACAGAAAAACAGAAGCAGCACCTACAACAGAGAAGGCAGAGTGCAGCGGTCTCCAATCTGTGTCCAGGGAGGGTCTTCCCTGAGTACGCAGGGGGCACAGCCAGAGCAGGTCAAAGCAAGGTCTCCTGTGACATTTTGACAGCAGGCAGAACGGAGCCAGGCGAGAGCAGCAAACAAGGGTGGCACGTGGTAACTAGGGAAGAAAAGGTCTCACGACGTCCTGGAGCAGCTGTTGGATAGTAGCCTTCAGCAATGACTGTCCAAGGGCGACACTTCTCCGTGTATTTCATTGGAACCTACCTGGGGTTTTCGTCTCCGGGTTTCTTGGACTTGAGTTCTACTCCTCTCCCAACCTCGGAATTTCAGTGCTCCCTCACCACGAGGATCTGAATCTAAAATACCTTGGGCTCCACTGCGTGGTCCAGTCACCCTATCCTTTGCCAAAGTGCTGGGCAAGCTGTTTACTGGTTGCTTCTGTAGTTACAGCCTAAACAACTCGTGTTTAAAGGCCGCCATGGCCTGTTGGAGGGTCTCGTGCAATCAGAGGGAAGTTCGTGATTCCATCTGGTCTGTGCCGGCTGGGTACTCTAGCCTAATCCCGCCCACGTACAATAGACTCCGGGCAGAACAAGTACAGGTCCGCCTTGGCTCTTTCAACCTTTGTGTTGGCCAGGCTAACGCTGGGCGGTTGCCGTGGCGAGGCGGCGTAGCGGAAGTGGGTTTCCAGCTGTCCTGCTTCAGTCCCATTGTTGGGTAGCGAGGCCACAGGTGAAAACGTCTGGCCTACAGAACGTGCCCCCGAGAACAGCTGCACATGAAGGTTTAAAGCAGCTTTATTCAGAACTGCCCAAATCGGAAACAAGACGTTCACCCATAGGTGGATGGGTAAACAATCAGTGGCACGTGGGATAATGGAGTGTATTCAGCCCTGCAAGGAAACCAGCTAGCCAGCCCCAAAAAGACATGGCAGGCCCTCAGTGCCTGTTACCGAGTGAGTGAAGCCAACCTGTGAAGGGTTCTGATTGCACATTTCCAACCGCAGGCCATTCTGGAAGACAACACTGTGGCCACGGAAGAGCCAGCAGTGGCTGGGGCTGGGGGTCAGGGCCGATGAACAGGTGGAGCAGGGAGCACATGCAGGCCACGGACTAGCCTGGTAGGGTCCTACAGCGGCGAGTGCACGTCGACGTACAGTCACCAAAGCCCCAGAGCGCACGCACCAAGGGCGAGCCCTGGCACAGACTGCGTGCCGCGGGAGAAGCTGACGTGTCTAAAGGTCCCCGACGGCAACAGCCCCGATGAGATGCTGATGGCGGGAAAGGCACTTGGGGGGAGGAGAGGGTGTGTGGGAACCCTCTACACTTCAGTTTTACCGAGAATTTTAAAATGCTCTAACAAAGTCTTTTTCTAAAGTTACAGCCTCAATTCTCCCAGTTAATTTCCTTTCATAACCAAACTTTGGCACATAACTCATTTAAGTAATTTTCTCCCTTATTTTGAAGGCATTCGTAAGCTGTAAGCTAGAAGAACAAAATGTAGCATACTTGTTCCTTTAAACACTACATGATAGACTCTTTTAAACATGGTCATTGAGGGGCCAACGGGTGGCATGGTAGTTGGGGCGCTGGCTGACCATGGTTTGAGTCTGCTGAGGTGGGCAAGTGCTTGGGTGTGTCGGGCCCACAGGCTGGTGGGTGCAGCACCCCAAGAAGCCAGCCGGCATGACAGCCCTGACCCGTGATCTGCTTCCTGGTAAGGAAGGAGGGCTCACTTAAATAACAACGAGTTATTTACAGGCTCCCTGCTGCCAGTCCGCTCACTGCCACTCCTACTCTGTCTCCTTCTTTGCTCTCTGACTGTGAGAATCAACAGTAGAAAAGTTAAGAGCTTGCTCAGAACAGCCGGGACTGGGGCCGGCAGGTGGCATGGTGTTCAAGGCACTGGACTCCCACATGACTGACTGCGGTTCGAGTCCAGGAACTGACAGCTCTGGTGAGCACAGGTGCCCTATAGCAAATTTTAAAATGATAATAATAAATTAAGAACAGATCAGGCCAGCAGGCAGCATGGTGATGCCTGGTAGTTAAGGCCATGGACTCCCACATAACTGACCGCAATTCAAGTCCCAGGACTGGCGGTTTGAGAGTTTAAGAATCAATCATATCAGTCGTGTGTGTGTGTGTGCATACTCAAAAATCCCAGGAGAAGGGAGAAGGGATTATGGAGTGGCCACCCCTCTGGGGGATGGCTTCTCACTTTCCCTCTCACTATCTCTCTGTCTCTGTCTGTTTGTCTCTCTCTCTCTCTCTCTCTCTCTCTCTCTCTCTCTCTCGTCAGTGCACATACCCTAAGGCAAAAGCTTAAAAATAAAATAAAACAGACTGTTATCAGAGGCCCTTGATAATGGGGGCCAGCAGGTGGTGTGGTGGTTAAGGACGCTGGACTCCCACATGGCTGACCTTGGTTTGAGTCCTGGGTCTGGCAGCTTGTTCTCTCACTTTCCATCTCTCTCTCTTCCGCTCACTCTCTCTGATCAAATTAAAATAAGTAAAATTAAATTAAAAATTCTTAAAAAAGAAGCCCTTGATAATGCAGTGTGGCTGCAGTGACGTATACTAGCCATTAGAGGGCACGATTCCTGCAAGTCAAGGGCTATGTCCCTTTTAAGCCAGTGCTGGGGCGGCCTGCGGCGCTGGTAAAACCACAGGGAGATTCAAAATCTATTTCTGGGAACCAGCAGTTAGCGTAATGGCTGTCGCTGGACTCCCACGTAGTCGACCGCGGTTCGTGTCCCGGACCCGGTGGCTTAAAACTCACGCCGGGCGCGTGTGCGTGCGTGCCCAAGATCCCGAGAGGAGAATGGAGGAAAGAAGCGTCTCCTTATCCCTCTCTGAATCCCACCTGTGTCCCTGGGGAAGCCTGACAGTGAGGACCAGGTGGGCTCGCTTTTCCTGCTCCTCGCGCTCTGAATCCAGTTGCCCCGTCTTCTTCCCACACCTAAGACAGCCGGGTCGGGCATGGGCAGAGACCCGGGTCCAGATGCAGAGGAAGCCGGAACCTTCCCCACCTGGCACTCCTCTCCCCAGGGACCCCCCCTGAACCAGGTAGTGGGAACCTTACCTGGTCCCCGCCACGCGGAACTGCCGGGCCTTTCCCCTGCTGAGAAGCCTGGCCAGCACCTTCAGAACGCCCCAACTCAGCACAGGTAAGGGGCTTTGCAGGCAGGACACGCACTCTGGCACCGCCTAGAAATGTCACTTCTGTGTGTGAGGGTGAATAGTGCCACGAGGGGCCACACAGACACGGGCAGGACGAGCAGAGTTAATGTTGCTGTCGGAGTTTGCACATCGCGTGCTGGAGACCCCATTCCAGAAAACTCACTTTCAGCCAGGTCGGAGCAAGCCAAGAGCCGGATCCAGCACAAACATGCTTGTCTCAAAGAACCTGCAAAACGCGTGCGTGTTCATGAGCAGCCTTCCCTCCACACACGGACTCACAGCCAGCGGCGCGTGTTCCTTGCGTGTGTAGGGACCACAGTGGGAATGACAGTTCTGCTCGTCTAACTTGGCACAGCATGCCTCCGAACGGCCTGACGGGCTTCTCAGACTCACACGTCTCAGCCCTCCCCACAGGGTTTCTGGCTCTGAAGCCCCGGGAGAGAAGCCTCAAATTCTCAGTTCTAGAAACTTCTTACCTGACACTGACCCCACTTGGAGACTCTGACCTACCTCAGTGGTGAGCCTCATCAGCAGATGGAGGGCCGGGCTGGGACAGGAGCGTGGACTCGAGCATGGAGCTCCTGTGGTGGGGCGAGGTCTCGGCCCTGCTGCTTCCAGGTGGGATCACTTGAACCTCACACACCTTCATTTCTTCATCTGCAAAATGGGCGTAAACCCTGGGATTCCTGTGACACTCAAAGGGATTAAAGCGAAGTGCTTAGGCCGCGCCTGGCAGATAGCAAGCACCTTATGAAGCATTTACTAAAATCAAGACTGGGGGAACCAGCAGTTAGCGTAATGGCTATGTCGCTGGACTCCCACGTAGTCGACCGCGGTTCGAGTACTGGACCTGGTGGCTTAAACTCACGCCGGGCGCGTGTGCCTGCGTGCCCAAGATCCCGGGAGGAGAATGGAGAAGAGATTGCGGGTGGCCATGGCCCCTGGGGGGTGATTTCTCACTTTATTTGTCTCTGTCTCTCTGGTGAGTGCATGCCCTATAGCAAAAACCTCTCAAAAAAAAAGAAAATCAAGACTTGGGTTCTGGAGTCAAAGGGCTTGGACTCACTATGACCCTTGTAAAGGTCCTTGCCCATCAGAGCTTCCGCTTTCTCATTTGTAAAATGAGAATAATGAGAGAAGCTGTATGGCCAGCAGGTGCCGGGGCGCTTTTCCCACATGGTTCACCACAGTTCGAGTCCCGCACCTGGAGGCTTGAAAATCATGCTGAGCACATGTGCATGCCCAACATCCCGAGAAGAGAGAGGAAAAGGGATTGTGGTGTGGCCATCTCAGGGGCTTGGGGGGTTTCTCACTTTCCTTATCTCTGTCTCTCTCTGGCGAGCACCAAAAACCTAAAATGAAATTTTTAAAGCACCTATCTTGAAGGATTTTTGTGAAAATTAAGTAAGTGAATGCACCACAAAGGTTGCTTAGCTGGGATGGCAGGCGTTCCGCAGGGGAAGGTGTGGCTGTGTGGGGTGATGCTGCCCTCTGCTGGACAATCTGACTCGTTGGTGTTCATTTTTGGTTTTTTTAGTTGACTTAAATTTGTTTTGCAAGTCCCATCTCATCAAGCCAATCAGCTTTTCTTTTTAAAAATTTTCTGCAGGGCATGGGCACTTGCTGTGGGGGGAGGGGGAGAGAGAAAATGAGAAAACATGCCTCAGAGGGGATGACCACACCATAATCCCTTCTTCATTTGGATTTGGGGCACCTATGCATATACGTCCAGTGTGTTTTTCAAGCTGCTGGGTCCAGGACTCTAACTACATTGGTCATGTGGGCTCCGACTGCCCTAGCCACCATGCCACCTGCTGGCCCAGCAAGCTTATTTTTCTGCATGTTTCACCGTTTGCTGTGATCAAGTATGATTTTTCAGCTTGCCATCGGTGATGTGGCGTTCCTCACGTGGCGAACAAATGAGCCACTCGGAAACTTACTTGGGTTGCAACCTTATTTCCAGTTTTTACTTTTGTGAAGAAATTCAGCTGGGTTGAGATGTTCCTGATTAGATTTCCTGCTCTCCCTGATCACTGCCTTCCATGCACTGAGGACGCTGTGGCGAGCCCAGGTCTGGGATACACAGGGACAGCTAACTCTCAGCAGCATCACTGTGTACCAAATAAGTACGATGTCACAGCATGAAGACGGTGGCGCTTCAACACGCAGGCATTTTACCAGCTCCCGGTGACTTGTAGTCCCAGCACAGGTGAGGAGTGGCGAGCACCACCGCAGGTCTGTGTGACGAGGACGCTGCGCGAAGGCACACAGCTGAATGAGTGTGAATGCACCACGAACTTTGCCCTTGAAGGTTGGAATTTGAGTATCACGCGCTTTTCACATCTTCTTTTGAACGTTCTCGACCATTTACAGAAGTAAAATCCATATAGAGTTAGGGCCCAGGCTCTGTGATTCACGGGCCTTGTCTATGGTTGTCCCCCATGACCTGCCAGATCCTGAGGGGACAGGACTGGTGAGCGGAACAGATGGGAAATTCTTTAGACCTCCACGTGTGGCGCTCAGTTCTGCCTCTCCCCTCCCCTCAGGGCTGCAATGTGTGCTGTTCATGCTCTGGCCGAGGGTAAAGGTTCTGATGGAACAGAAAATGGAGGGAAAGAATTGCTTCTCCTTTTCTAGTGGCTTCTCCCTGAGGGGATGACCACATCTCAATCTCTTCTCCTCCACTCTCCTCTTAGGATTTTGGATACACACACACAGCCTGGGGCTCGAACTGCACGGTCAGGGTCAGCGTGTGGAAGCCAGCTGCCTTAACCACCACACCACCCGCTGGCCCCTGCTCCAGGTTCTGGAAACATAAGAGAAATTGGTATTCTTTCTTTTCTGAATGGTTCATAAAACACACCTGTGAAGCCATCCAGTCCAAGACTTCGTCTGTCAGAAATTTGACTTGTGATTCACTCCCCTTACTACCAGCGAACTTCAGAAAGTTCATTTAAAAAAAAAAATAGAAGTACAAATTTACTTTGGTACAAACATGTTTTGAAACCCATGCATAGGACCAGCTGGTGGCATGATGGTTATGGTGGCTGGACCCTACACGGCCTACCACATGGTTCAAGTTCCAGACCCAGTGGCTTAAAAACACACTGGGCATATGCACATGCATGTATGCCAAAATCCTGGGAGGGAAATAGAGGACAAGAGGTGCTAGTGTGGCCGTCCAGCCTGCAGAGTGCTCTTTCACTTTCGCTCTCTCGTTCTCTGTCCCAGGCAAGCACATGGGCCCTACACCAAAATTTAAAAAAGAAAAAAAATAATAAATCCATGCACAGGTTTCTTTCTTTTTTCTTTTTCTTTTCTTTTTTTTTTTTTTTTTTTTTTGGGGGGTTTTTGCTTTTGGTTTTGTGGTTCCACA
>NW_006159634.1:1169163-1180940 GCF_000334495.1 Tupaia belangeri chinensis
CTATGTCTCTCTCTGTCTGTCTGGCGAGCGCACGCGCCCTACAGTGAAAATCTCTCAAAAAAAAAAAAAAGAAGCGTCTCCTTATCACTCTCTGAATCCCACCTGTGTCCCTGGGGAAGCCTGACAGTGAGGACCAGGTGGGCTCGCTTTTCCTGCTCCTCGCGCTCTGAATCCAGTTGCCCCGTCTTCTTCCCACACCTAAGACAGCCGGGTCGGGCATGGGCAGAGACCCGGGTCCAGATGCAGAGGAAGCCGGAACCTTCCCCACCTGGCACTCCTCTCCCCAGGGACCCCCCCTGAACCAGGTAGTGGGAACCTTACCTGGTCCCCGCCACGCGGAACTGCCGGGCCTTTCCCCTGCTGAGAAGCCTGGCCAGCACCTTCAGAACGCCCCAACTCAGCACAGGTAAGGGGCTTTGCAGGCAGGACACGCACTCTGGCACCGCCTAGAAATGTCACTTCTGTGTGTGAGGGTGAATAGTGCCACGAGGGGCCACACAGACACGGGCAGGACGAGCAGAGTTAATGTTGCTGTCGGAGTTTGCACATCGCGTGCTGGAGACCCCATTCCAGAAAACTCACTTTCAGCCAGGTCGGAGCAAGCCAAGAGCCGGATCCAGCACAAACATGCTTGTCTCAAAGAACCTGCAAAACGCGTGCGTGTTCATGAGCAGCCTTCCCTCCACACACGGACTCACAGCCAGCGGCGCGTGTTCCTTGCGTGTGTAGGGACCACAGTGGGAATGACAGTTCTGCTCGTCTAACTTGGCACAGCATGCCTCCGAACGGCCTGACGGGCTTCTCAGACTCACACGTCTCAGCCCTCCCCACAGGGTTTCTGGCTCTGAAGCCCCGGGAGAGAAGCCTCAAATTCTCAGTTCTAGAAACTTCTTACCTGACACTGACCCCACTTGGAGACTCTGACCTACCTCAGTGGTGAGCCTCATCAGCAGATGGAGGGCCGGGCTGGGACAGGAGCGTGGACTCGAGCATGGAGCTCCTGTGGTGGGGCGAGGTCTCGGCCCTGCTGCTTCCAGGTGGGATCACTTGAACCTCACACACCTTCATTTCTTCATCTGCAAAATGGGCGTAAACCCTGGGATTCCTGTGACACTCAAAGGGATTAAAGCGAAGTGCTTAGGCCGCGCCTGGCAGATAGCAAGCACCTTATGAAGCATTTACTAAAATCAAGACTGGGGGAACCAGCAGTTAGCGTAATGGCTATGTCGCTGGACTCCCACGTAGTCGACCGCGGTTCGAGTACTGGACCTGGTGGCTTAAACTCACGCCGGGCGCGTGTGCCTGCGTGCCCAAGATCCCGGGAGGAGAATGGAGAAGAGATTGCGGGTGGCCATGGCCCCTGGGGGGTGATTTCTCACTTTATTTGTCTCTGTCTCTCTGGTGAGTGCATGCCCTATAGCAAAAACCTCTCAAAAAAAAAGAAAATCAAGACTTGGGTTCTGGAGTCAAAGGGCTTGGACTCACTATGACCCTTGTAAAGGTCCTTGCCCATCAGAGCTTCCGCTTTCTCATTTGTAAAATGAGAATAATGAGAGAAGCTGTATGGCCAGCAGGTGCCGGGGCGCTTTTCCCACATGGTTCACCACAGTTCGAGTCCCGCACCTGGAGGCTTGAAAATCATGCTGAGCACATGTGCATGCCCAACATCCCGAGAAGAGAGAGGAAAAGGGATTGTGGTGTGGCCATCTCAGGGGCTTGGGGGGTTTCTCACTTTCCTTATCTCTGTCTCTCTCTGGCGAGCACCAAAAACCTAAAATGAAATTTTTAAAGCACCTATCTTGAAGGATTTTTGTGAAAATTAAGTAAGTGAATGCACCACAAAGGTTGCTTAGCTGGGATGGCAGGCGTTCCGCAGGGGAAGGTGTGGCTGTGTGGGGTGATGCTGCCCTCTGCTGGACAATCTGACTCGTTGGTGTTCATTTTTGGTTTTTTTAGTTGACTTAAATTTGTTTTGCAAGTCCCATCTCATCAAGCCAATCAGCTTTTCTTTTTAAAAATTTTCTGCAGGGCATGGGCACTTGCTGTGGGGGGAGGGGGAGAGAGAAAATGAGAAAACATGCCTCAGAGGGGATGACCACACCATAATCCCTTCTTCATTTGGATTTGGGGCACCTATGCATATACGTCCAGTGTGTTTTTCAAGCTGCTGGGTCCAGGACTCTAACTACATTGGTCATGTGGGCTCCGACTGCCCTAGCCACCATGCCACCTGCTGGCCCAGCAAGCTTATTTTTCTGCATGTTTCACCGTTTGCTGTGATCAAGTATGATTTTTCAGCTTGCCATCGGTGATGTGGCGTTCCTCACGTGGCGAACAAATGAGCCACTCGGAAACTTACTTGGGTTGCAACCTTATTTCCAGTTTTTACTTTTGTGAAGAAATTCAGCTGGGTTGAGATGTTCCTGATTAGATTTCCTGCTCTCCCTGATCACTGCCTTCCATGCACTGAGGACGCTGTGGCGAGCCCAGGTCTGGGATACACAGGGACAGCTAACTCTCAGCAGCATCACTGTGTACCAAATAAGTACGATGTCACAGCATGAAGACGGTGGCGCTTCAACACGCAGGCATTTTACCAGCTCCCGGTGACTTGTAGTCCCAGCACAGGTGAGGAGTGGCGAGCACCACCGCAGGTCTGTGTGACGAGGACGCTGCGCGAAGGCACACAGCTGAATGAGTGTGAATGCACCACGAACTTTGCCCTTGAAGGTTGGAATTTGAGTATCACGCGCTTTTCACATCTTCTTTTGAACGTTCTCGACCATTTACAGAAGTAAAATCCATATAGAGTTAGGGCCCAGGCTCTGTGATTCACGGGCCTTGTCTATGGTTGTCCCCCATGACCTGCCAGATCCTGAGGGGACAGGACTGGTGAGCGGAACAGATGGGAAATTCTTTAGACCTCCACGTGTGGCGCTCAGTTCTGCCTCTCCCCTCCCCTCAGGGCTGCAATGTGTGCTGTTCATGCTCTGGCCGAGGGTAAAGGTTCTGATGGAACAGAAAATGGAGGGAAAGAATTGCTTCTCCTTTTTTAGTGGCTTCTCCCTGAGGGGATGACCACATCTCAATCTCTTCTCCTCCACTCTCCTCTTAGGATTTTGGATACACACACACAGCCTGGGGCTCGAACTGCACGGTCAGGGTCAGCGTGTGGAAGCCAGCTGCCTTAACCACCACACCACCCGCTGGCCCCTGCTCCAGGTTCTGGAAACATAAGAGAAATTGGTATTCTTTCTTTTCTGAATGGTTCATAAAACACACCTGTGAAGCCATCCAGTCCAAGACTTCGTCTGTCAGAAATTTGACTTGTGATTCACTCCCCTTACTACCAGCGAACTTCAGAAAGTTCATTTAAAAAAAAAAATAGAAGTACAAATTTACTTTGGTACAAACATGTTTTGAAACCCATGCATAGGACCAGCTGGTGGCATGATGGTTATGGTGGCTGGACCCTACACGGCCTACCACATGGTTCAAGTTCCAGACCCAGTGGCTTAAAAACACACTGGGCATATGCACATGCATGTATGCCAAAATCCTGGGAGGGAAATAGAGGACAAGAGGTGCTAGTGTGGCCGTCCAGCCTGCAGAGTGCTCTTTCACTTTCGCTCTCTCGTTCTCTGTCCCAGGCAAGCACATGGGCCCTACACCAAAATTTAAAAAAGAAAAAAAATAATAAATCCATGCACAGGTTTCTTTCTTTTTTCTTTTTCTTTTCTTTTTTTTTTTTTTTTTTTTTTTTTGAGAGGTTTTTGCTATAGGATGTGTGAGTTCACCAGAAAGACAGAGAGAGACAGAGAGACAGAAAGTGAGAAATCACCCCCCAGGGGGGATGGTTATCCAGGGTTTTGGTGTACAATTATTCATAATACCCTCTTACAACCCTTTTAATTTCTGAAGAAATGGTGGATATTTCCCCACTTTCTTTTTTTGGGAGAGGTTTTCGCCACAGGGCGCATGCGCTCGCCAGACAGACAGAGACATAGAGACAGAAAGTGAGAAATCACCCCCCAGGGGGGATGGTCACGCTGCAATCCCTTCTCCTCCATTCTCCTCTCGGGATCTTGGGCACGCACGCACACGCGCCCGGCGTGAGATTTAAGCCACCGGGTCCAAGACGCGAACCGCGGTCGACTACGTGGGAGTCCAGCGACACAGCCATTACGCCAACTGCTGGTTCCCCCCACTTTCAATTCTGTAGTAATTTGAGTTTTTTTCAAGCTAAAATTTATCAGTTTTATTATCTTTTAAAGTACCACTTTTGACTTTGTTGTTTCTCTCTTTTTCTATTATTTATCTCTGTTTGAATCCTTGTTATTTCCTTCCTTCTCCAGCTTTGGGTTAGTTCTTTTTCTATTTCCTTACACTGTGACTTGAACTGTGGTCAGCCACATGGGAGTCCAGTGCTCCTAACCACCATACCACCTGCTGGCCCAGATCTCTTGGTTTTATTTATTTATTTTTTTCTTTTTTGGAGAAGTTTCTGCTATGGGGCACGTGCACTCACCAGAAAGACAGAAAGACAGAGAGACAGCAAGAAATCACCCCCCAGGGGGGATGGCCACACCGCAATCCCTTCTCCTCCATTCTCCTCTCAGGATCTTGGGCACACACACGCACACCCGGCGTGAGTTTAAGCCGCTGGGTCCGGGACTCGAATCGCGGTCGACTACATGGGAGTCCAGCAACATAGCCATTGTGCTAACTGCTGGTCCTGATGTCTTGTTTTTTTATCTAAATGTTGCCGACAAGAAATCTCCCTCTTAGCACCTCTTTCCTTGCATCCCATAAGTCTGGTACATTGTATTTTTATTTTCATGCATTTCTAGGTATTTTCTGAATTCCGTTGTGATTTCTTTGAGCCATTGGTTGTTTAAGAGCATGTCTTAGTTTGTGCAGCTCTAAAAAAGTACCTGAGACTGAGTAATTTATGAACAACTGGAATTTATTTCTCACAGTTCTGGAGGCTGGAAGTTCAAGATCAAGACACCAGCAGTTTTGGAGTCTGGTGAGGGCTGACCTCAGCTTCCAAGATGGCCCTTGGTCCCCCTTCCTCCAGAGGGAAGCAACACTGTACTCTCTCCTGGCAGAAGGGACAGAAGGGGACCACCACTCCCTCCTGCCCTTTCATAAGTGCCTTCATCTCAACCAGGAAGCATTTGCTCATGATTTAATCATGATGTGATCCTATTAAAGGCCCCACCTCTTAATATCTATATCAATAATTAAGTTCCAACACAGGAGCTGGGGGGACAGAC
This sequence comes from Tupaia belangeri chinensis, assembly GCF_000334495.1. Lineage (NCBI taxonomy): Eukaryota > Metazoa > Chordata > Mammalia > Scandentia > Tupaiidae > Tupaia > Tupaia belangeri. The sequence goes on from NW_006159634.1 coordinate 1,174,443, forward strand.
TTAGACCATAGCAGACTGTTGTTTAATTTCCACAAACTTGTTGGGACCAGCTGATGGTGTAGTGGTTATATCACTCAACTCCCCCATGGCCAACCATGGTTCAAGCCCCAGATCTGGTGGCGTGCTTTCTCACTTTCCCTCTCACTCTCTTGCTCTCACTGCCCCTCTCTGGTAAAATTAAAATAAATTTGAAAAGTTAAATAATTCTTAAAAAAAAAAAAAAAAAAAAAAAGCTCACATCAGGCGTGTGTGTGTGTGTGTGTACATATGTGTGTGCCCCCAAGGGACTGCGGCATAGTCATCCCCCCTGCGGGGGGGGTTATTCCTTCCTTTCTATCTCTCTGTTTTTCTGTCTCTCCAGTGAGCACATGTTCCCTACAGCAAAAATCTCTCTATAAAAAAAGAAAAAGAAATTTTCACAAATATGTGAATATTCCCCTTTTACCTAAGTGATAGGTTCTCACATCATCCTGTTGTGGTCGGAGAAAATGTTTATACGATATTAATCATTTAAAATGTTCTGAGCTGGCCCCAGCACAACAGTTAACCTGAGATGGGTCCAGATTCCACATAGGTGGCTGTAGTTTGAATCCCAGACCCAGTGGCTTGAGAGATATACTGAGTAAGGCCTGTGTGGGCCCAAAATTCTGACGGACTGGAAATGGAGGAAAAAGGATTGTGGCGTGACCGTGCCCTGTTGTTGGGGGCAGGGGTGGAGGCGGTGGGCCCTGTCTCTCTCTTTTGTCCTGCCAGGGTACATACCCTCTAGCAATGAAAAGAAAATGAAAGTGGACCAGTCCATGGTGTGATGGTTAAGACAGCTGGATCCCATGTGGCTGACTACAAGATTCCAGTCCCAGGCCTGTGGCTTGAGAAACTTGCTGGGTTATAAATGCATTTGTGCCCAAAATCCCAAAAGGAAGGGGAAACGGAGGAGAAAGGATTGTGGCATGACCATCCCCCATTGGAGTACTTTCTCATTTTCTCTCTCTCTTCCTCTTTTTTCTCTGTCTCTCTCTAGTGAGTGCACACACCCTCTGATAAAAAGATTTTTAAGGGAAAAAAAATAACCTCAAACTTGTTGAGGCTTATATTTTTGGCCTAATATATGGTGTATCTTGGAGTAAGTCCCATATGCTCCTGAGAAAAATAGTGTGTGTGGTCAGCCATGGCTGGGTAGAGGGGCCTGTCTGTTAAATCTCACTCATTTGTTGTGTTGTCAAGTCCTCTATTTCCTAATCTTCTATCTGATTGTTTTATCATTTTTTTTTTCATGCTGCACATGCGCTCTCTGGAAAGGCAGAAAGAAAGTGAGAAATTATCCCCCAGGGGAAATGGCCATGTTGCAATCCCTCCTCCATTCTCCTCCTGGGATTTTGGGCATGCACACACATGGGCCAGCGTGAATTTCAAGCCACCAGGTCCAGGATTCAAACCACAGTCGTCCACGTGGGAGTCCAGCACCTTAGCCACCTGCTGCCCCCTCTTTTATCTATTATTAACAGTAGGATATTGAACTCTCCAACTATGGTTGAAGAACTGTCACTCTCTCCTTTCAGTTGTCAGTTTTTACTTTATATATTTGGATGGTATGTAATTAGGTGCATAAATGTTATAAATTTGTTTGCAATACTAAACTCTGTATGAATATGTAATGTCCTTTGGGACCAACAGATGGTATAATGGTTACATTGCTGGACTCTCATGTAGTCGACTGCAGTTTGAGTCCCAGACTTGGTGGCTTAAACCTCACCCTGGACATGTATGTATGCATGCCCAAGATCATGAGAGGAGAATGGAAGAGAAGGTATTGTGGCGTGGCCATCCTCTCTAGGGGGGTGATTTCTTGCTTTCTCTCTCTCTCTCTCTGTCTCTGTCTCTCTGGCGAGTGCATGTGCCCTATAGCAAAAATCTCTTTAAAAAAAAAAAAAAGTAATGTCCTTTATCTCATTTAACCTTTGACTTGAAGTCTATTTTTTTCTGATATTGGAGTGGCCACCCTACTCTGGTGACTTTTTGCTTTTAATATCTTTCTGTCCTTTCACTTTCAATTTATTTCTAACTTGAATCTAAGGTGATTCTCTTCTAGATAGCATAGAGTTGGATCATGTGATTTTATCCACTCTGTCAATCTCTGCCTTTTGACTGGAGAGTTCAACCATTTATATTTGAAGTAATTATGACAAGACAGTACTTATTTTTCTTTTTTAAATAATTATTTTATTTTATTCATTGCCATTATTTTAATTTCATTTTTTTGAAGTTGTTCACAGAGAGAGACAAAGAGAGAGAAGGAAAAGGAAAGTGAGAAAGCAAACTGCCAGATCCAGGACTCAAACCTCAGTCATCCACATGGAGTCCAGCGGCCTCTCATTATACCTACCACATGCTGGGCCTGAGATAGTACTTATTTCTGTCATTTTGCTATTCCTCTATGGAAAGAGTTTTCCTCTTCATTCCTTGCATTACCGTATTCTTTTGTGTATAGTTCATTTTTTTCTGTTTTCTTTTTCCCATTGAGCCGTTCTAATTGCTTCATTCCCTCTTGTGCACAATTCTCTAACTATTTTCTTTGTGGTTACTGTGGGAATTACATTTAAAATCTTAGAGTTGTAACACTTGAGCTTAAATTTATCCCAATTTAACTTCAGTACAAAAACTTATCTCTTTTAGATCCAACCCTAGCCTCTTTTGGTTACTGATGTCACAAAATTACATCTTTATGTACTATGTGTCTAAAAACATAAACTAATGATGGTTACTAGTTCTTGCACTAGTCTCAAATGATGTAGAAAATAAAAGGTGGAGTTACAACAGAGTTACAATACTACTAGCTTTTATATTTATAATTTTTTTGGGGGGAGAGAGGATTTTGCTATAGGGCATGTGTGCTCGCCAGAAAGAGAAAGAGACAGAAAGTGAAAAATCACCCCCCAGGGGTGATGGACATGCCACAATCCCTTCTCCTCCATTCTCTTTCTTGGGATCTTGGGCACACATGTACACGTGCCCAGCATGAGTCTGGGAGTTGAACTGTGGTCAACTACATGGGAGTCCAGTGACATAGCCATTATGCCAACTGTTGGTCCTATAATTTTTTATTTTTTATATTCACCTTACTGAGATCTTTATTTTTTTTATGTGTTCCCCCCCACACACACTAGCTAGTGTGCTTCCCTCTCAACTTGCAGGACTCCTTTGAGACTTACTTGTAGAGCAGGTCTTGCGGTAGCAAACTCCCTCAGCGTTTGTATGGGAATGTCTTAATCTCACCCTCATTTTTCTTTTAGAGAGATTTTTGCTTTAGGGTGTGTGTGCTTGCAGAGACACAGAAAGACAGCAAGAAATCACACCCCAGGGGGTATAGCCATGCCGCAATCCCTTCTTGGGATTTTGGGCACACGCACACACCCGCACCCAATGTGAGTTTCAAGCCTCCAGGTCAGGGAGGCTGAACCATGGTCAGCCATGTGGGAGTCTAGCAACGTAACCATTTCGCCATCTGCTGGTCCCATCACCCTCATTTCTGAAGGGTAGTTTTGGTGGATACAGATTCTTAGTTTATTTCTTGCCTTCAGCATTTTGAATACATAAATTCACTGCTTCCTGGCCTCCAACATTTCTGATGAGAAATCTGCTCAAAATATTAATGGGAAAAATAGGATGAAAGCTGTCTTCCTAATAGCTTTAAAAATGTTAGTAATGTTCTTTTTCATGTCTTAGACAATAGAACATTTTCTTACACAATCATGATGTCAGTTTAATTGTAACATCATTTTCAAACTGATCATTCAGAGAGTAAAGAAAAAAGAATTCTAGGACCAGCAGATGGCATAATGGTTATGTTGCTGGACTTACATGTAGTCAACTCCGGTTTGTATCCCAGACATGGTGGCTTAAAATTCATGTCAGGCACATGTGCATGCGTGCCCAAAATCCCAAGAGGAGAATGGAGGAGAGGGGATAACAGTGGGGCCATCCTCCTGGAGATGATTTCTTGCTTTCTGTCGCTCTGTCTCTCCAGCTAGCACATGCGTCCTATGGCAAAAATCTCTCTTAAAAAAAAAGGAAAGAAAAGAAAAAAAAAAAAAAAGAAAAAGGAATGTCCCTTGTTTTATGTATAAATATGATGAGCTCACTGGAAAGAGAGAAAGTTTAAAAGAAAAAAAAAACCCAGGAGGGATGGCCACACCACAACCTCTTCACCATTCTCCTCTTGGGATTTTGAACATGTTCTCACTCACACCTGGTGTGTTCTTTTTTTCAAGTCACAAGGTCCAGGACTCAAACTGTGTGGTCAACCATGTGAGATCCAGCTGCCTTAACCACCATGCTACCAACTGGCCCCCTGATGAGCTTTTGAAAAGACAAAATCTATTATTTCTAACTATCAATGAAAAGGTCAATGAAGGACCCTACAGGTTTTAATTTCAAAAAACATGAACACCAGTTCCTATAATTTGCCTAAACCAAAAGCCTGTAGGATTCCTTCTCCTTTTTCTTTTTAAGAGTAAAGGGTTAGGGGCCGAGCAGGTGGCATGGTGGTTAAGGGCACTGGGCTCCCACATGGCTGACTGCAGTTCAAGTCCTTGGCTTGGCAGCTTGTTTTCTCACTTTCCTCCTCTATTGCGCTCTCTCTCTCTCTCTCTCTCTCTCTCTCTCTCTTTCTCTCTCTCTCTCTGTTCCCTCTCTGGTCAAAATAAAATAAATAAATAAAAATAAACTTAAAAGAAAAAAAAAAAAGAGAGAGAGAGAGAGAGAGTAGAGGGTTGGGGCCAGCAGGTGGAATGGTGGTTAAGGGCACTGACTCCCCCACATAGTTGAAAGCAGTTCAAGTCCTGGATCTGGTGGCTTGCTTTCTCACTTTCTCTCTCTCCCCACTTCTTCCTCTCTGGTCAAATTAAAATAAGGAAAGAAAAATTTAAATAATTCTTTTTTTAAAAAAAGAATAAAGGGTTATTAAGAACATTACTGCTGGTGGGACCAGCAGTTAGCATAATGGCTATGTTGCTGGACTCCCATGTAGTCGACCGTGGTTCGTGTCCCAGACCCAGTGACTTAAATCTCATGCCGTGCTGGTGTGCGTGCGTGCCTAAGATTCCAAGAGGAGAATGGAGGAGAAGGGATTGCGGCATGGCCATGCCCCCTGGGGGGTGATTTCTCGCTTTCTATCTCTATCTGGCAAGTGCATGTGCCCTATAGCAAAAACCTCTTCAAAAAAAAAAAAAAAAAGAACAAGTAACGAGGGACCAGCAGGTGGCATGGGGCATGGTGGTTAAAGGCACTGGATTCCCACATGGTAGACCACTGTTCTAGTCCTGGACCAGGCAGCTTGCTTTCTCACTTTTCCATCCTGTCTCTGCCTCTCTCTGGTCAATAATAACAACAAATGGAATTAAATAAGTAATTTTTTAAAAAAGAACAATTGACGTGGCTGGCAGGTGGCATGGTGGTTAAACTCACTGTACTACCACATGGCCGACCGTGGTTCAAGTCCTGGACATAGCAGCTTGCTTTCTCAGTTTCACTCTCTCTCTCTCTCACTCTGTCCCTCTGGTCAAAAACAAATAAATAAGTAAGGTTAAATAAAATAATTCTTGGGACCAGCAGTTAGCATAATGACTATGTCGCTGGACTCCCATGTAGTCGACCGTGGTTCACGTCCCGGACCCGGTGGCTTAAACTCAGGCCGGGCGCGTGTGCGTGCGTGCCCAAGATCCCAAGAGGAGAATGGAGGAGAAGGGATTGCGGCATGGCCATCCCCCCTGAGGGGGTGATTTCTCACTTTCTATCTCTCTGTCTATCTCTGTCTGGTGAGCACACGTGCCCTATAGCAAAAACCTCTCAAAAAAAAAAATAAATAAAATAAAATAATTCTTTAAAAAAAGAGAGAGAGAACGCAACAGAAAATTATCACAAACCATCTCCAGCCATGACAGGTACCTAGCAAGCTAGGGCCTCTTAAAAAACAATTCTTAAAATATCTATATAAGTCCTGGCTGGGCCTAAATGTTTGGTCCTTTAAGCAAGAAGGTACTTACTTTATAGAATTATTTAACTTAATTTTATTTATTATTATTATGATTATTGTTACTTTTTAAAGAGAAAGGAAAAGTAAGAAAGCAAGCCACCAGGCCCAGGACTTGAACCATGGCCTGCCACATGGGAATCCAGTGTTGTAACTACCATGCAAGCCACCAGTCCCAGGAAGCTTCTTTTTAACAACATGAGGACTATTGACTACAGTTAGTTTTCTTCTTCCTTGGATTCCTATCTATTCTGTTATTTTTATATTCCACTTATTTATTTTTTTCTTTTTTTATCTTTATCCTTTTTCTTTCTCTTTTATTCCTGGTTGTTTCACTTCTCTTTCCTTTGCATCCTTTTTTTTTTATAGTATTCATATTTTCCTCCTATTACATTGTTATTTTACTACCAATAGGACTATTGCAAGTTACTCGCATGGTTAAAACTGACAGGGTTATAGTACTGTGGCAC
>NW_006159634.1:1181271-1182078 GCF_000334495.1 Tupaia belangeri chinensis
TGCTTCTCCAAGCTTCTCCTGCTTCCTCATTCATCAGCAGTCCTTCCTGACAATCTGCAGCTTCTCAGCAATTCAGGGTGGTTTTGCTAAGAGAAAGTGGGTCAAACACACCCTGAGAGGGAGACAACCATAAACGTAAAAAGGACTCAGGGACCTCCTCCAAGCTCCAGAGACAATTCTACCATGAGGATCACAGAAGAACTGATCTAACACAAATACCGCAATAATTACTATGGAGCAAGACTGACGATAAAGTACATCACTCAGAAAGAAGATTCTATTGACCAGCCCAAACAAAGCTAAAAACGAAAGTAGAAGCCCAGGGGAGACACTGAAACAAGTCGAAAACATCCAACAACCTACAGAAGGCACTACCAAAAATGCCTAGGAGACAACTCTTGGAATAAGTAACACAGAAAGTGAGGTGGAGAGGAGACAAACATCCGTGGGTTCGGAAGAAAAAAAATTAGAGCCCATAAAGAAACTAGACAAGGAAAGATGGGACCAGGTCTCCAGGTACAAAATGAATAGAAGACAACAAAAGCACACAGAGGGGCCTAATACCAGGGAACGGGAAGAGTTTCAGAGAGGGAGAGCCATGAGAAAATGGGACACACAGACAGCGCCATAAAACGTAAATATACAACAATTGGGAACAAAAACGCACCCCATAACAAACACACATACAGACAAACACAAGCTAGCTTGCTCACTCTGACCTACCCCTGGATGATACACCTACAACCACGCTCGCACCAGAGCCCCGGCTACCCGACTCCCACCCACACCCAAGCAGCCTGCCTGGGA
>NW_006159635.1:0-4246 GCF_000334495.1 Tupaia belangeri chinensis
CTCATAGCCCCGCTGCGTGCCGAGTCGGAACAATCACGAACACACCCGACCCGGAACAATCTGAGCTGGTCCCCCTGTTTCTGTCCGATCCCGCGGGAGTCCCGCCGCCACTGGCCTTGGCCTCTTTTACGGGATGCCGTTCATTTTACCGTGTGGTGTTGTAGTCTCCTTAACCACTACAGTAGCTTGTAGGTTATGCGGCAGTTTTTTAGTCTTCATAATTTTGCTTAGGTTTTTTTTGGTAAACTTTTAGTTTTTTATATAACTTAAGCTTTTATATAAAACTAAAACTGGAATCACCTTTAGATACCTTAACCACGCTATTCACATAATTTGTCCACTAGTCGGCGCCCTTTATTCAAAATGAAAAATTGAAACTCGTTATCTCAGGCTTTCAAGGCGTGGTGTTGCTGTGCAACCTGTACAACCCCCTGTGTTGTCTATTCCATGGATAATATGTGTCAGGTTAATATGGAAAAATGTTATGTACTTAAAGACTTATTGCAACAAAAAACCTTAAGACGGTTCATCAAACATTGTAGCTTTCACATTAAATGTATGTTTAAATGTTTTTGTGAAAATGTTTCTCAGTGTTTAGTAGCTATTTCCCTACGTCTGAAAATTATTCTTAGATACAAAAATTATATGTGCGCTTACATTCATGTTTATTAATCAGCCCCCTAATTTTTATGAAAACGGTATATTTTTTGTTACCTAATATCTGAAAATATATTATGGAAAAAGCAAATAAGTGTATTTAAAACAGAAACATGGAAACAGTACATGGTTTAATGGTTATGTCATTGGACTCTCATATCATCAACTGTGGTTCAAGTGCCGGACCCATTTTCTTAAAACTCACACTATGTGCATGTGCATTTGTGCCCAAAATCCAGAGGGTGGAGGAGAAGGGATTGCAACTCCCCTGGGGAGTGACTTTTCACTTTCTGTCTTTGTCTCTCCAGAGAGCACATGCACCTTATAGCAAATATCTCTCTCTCCAAAACCAAAGTTTAAGAAACATTTAGGATAATTTGTATTCAAACAACTTTCTCCCATGATTACATGTATATTAACTTGTATTAATATAATAAAGATAATTGAACTCTGGCTTGAGATCCCTAAAAAGTTTACATTTTCATTTGATTGCTTATTTTTCTTATTTATATATCCAAAGAACAGTTACTAAATACCATAAACTTAGTATTCCACATAGCTATGCATTATAAACCCTTATGCAAAATGATAATAAATTCATGGGGGCCAGCAGATGGTATAGTGGTTAAGGCACTGACCCCCATATGTCCAATTGCAGTTCAAGTCCTGGATCTGGGGGTTTGTTGTCTCACTCCTCTCCAACCCTAGTCGAATTAAAAAATAAGAATGAGAAGGGGCCAGCACATGGTCAGTGGTTATGTCGCTGGACTCCCACATGGCTGACCACAGTTTGAGTCCTGGACCCCGTGGCTTTGTACCAGGTGTCTGTGCGTGCATGCTCAAGATCCCAGGAGGAGAGTTTAGGAGAAGAAATTGTGGCATGGCCATCCCCCTTGTAGGGTGATTTCTTGCTTTCTATCTCTCTGTCTCTCTGTGTCTCTCTACCAAGCACACATGCCCTATAGCAAGAATCTCTTCATAACAATAATGATACATAAAATGATTCCAAAAATATAATAAATTTGTGGATGGAACTTCAGAAAGGTCTTTGACATAAGAATCACATAATATCTTTGAAGCTGCCAAGACAGTCATATCACTCTTATTTTTCCCCCAAGATTGAAAAATTGGTATTTGACAGAAAGTTTTGAATTCACAGATGAGAAGCGGCAGCTCATGGAGGTGTGAAGCAATCGCAGTTTTCAGCATTTCTTGGTTCCAGCCGTACTGTGGTCAAGTCTCTGGACAGACACAACTCCAGCTTCTCCCTGCTGCCACCTGGCCAGAACTCTGGGCCTGTGTGTGGATTCCATTGTCTATGAGTGAATTTTAACACCCAAGGCCCCAAGTGGAAAATACATTGAGGTACAGGTGTCTACACTGCATGTGAACAAAGTAGATCCTCAGAAGGTGAAAATTGACATAGAAATGTTATGCAAAGTTCTCTTAGAAGATCATATTCTTCCCTTATATGATCCTTATAGCTCATCAGCATGCTTTCAAGTATTTATTATTGAAATCCAAATGAGATCCTTTCCACACCGAGACACACGAGGGTGTTCTTCAGCAGCTGCTGCAGATTTTGTCTCTAAGTCAGACTTAGAGCTGACTCTTGGCAGCTCATTGTAAGAACATGGACACGTTGACTAATTCCAACTTTTTTTTTTTTTTTAAATTTGGAGACAGAAAAAATAAAGAAAGCCGAAAGTACCCTCACACCCCGTGGAGCATGATCAACCTGTATTTGCTCTCTTTTTGGGATTTTGGGCACACACACACACACACCCAGTGTGAGTTTAAGCTACCTGGTCCAGGACTCAAACTGTAGTCGGCTACATGAGAGTTCAGCGACACAGCCATTATGCTAACTGCTGGCCCCTCATGAGCCTGGTGTATTTTTCAAACAACAGGATCCAGAACTTGAATAGCAGGGTCAGCCATATGGGATCCAGCAGCCTTAACCACTGGGCCACTGGCTGGCCTTCTGGTGATCCAATGGGTTTTTATTTTATTTTTTTATGTTAAGGTTTTTGCTGTGGGGCACGTGCACTTGTTGGAGAGCGAGCAAAAGACAGTGAGAAGGAGAGTGAGAAATCACCCCCAGGGGGCTGGCCATGCTCAATCCCTTCTCCTTCATTCTCCTCCTGGGATTTTGGGTGCTCATGCACATGCACCAGGTGTGGTTTTCAAGCCACGGGTCCAGCTCCTTAGCCGCCAAGCCAGCAACTGGCCCCCAGTGATCTTTTAGCCTAGACCAGAGCAGGGAGACCAGTACAGCCCAGTCACTGCATTCCTATTCATCTCACTGTCAGCTGAGGGCTCCATGGGAAACCCACTTACACATACAATACTTGGTTCTGGCAAAGCTGTCTGAAATAGCATCATTTTGTAGTCAAGTTATCCTATTTGGTTTTCCCAATTTAGCTTTTTTTTTTTAAATATTATTTTGCTTATTTAATCATTCATTTATTCTAATTTGACCAGAGAGAGAGAGCGCACACGAACGCAAGCCACCATGTCCCCCAGCCCGGGACTCAAACCGTGGTCAGCCATGTGGGAGTGTCCTGGGCCTTAACCACCATGCCCCCTGCTGGTCCCAATTCAGCTGTTTCTAAGCCTTCAAAGTAGAGATGATATTTTAAGAAGAAACAAATTGAAACGTACTCAAGGAAACTGTTAACTCTTCCAGGGCCCTCTAGGCCTGTTATTACTGTTCTGGTAAATTCTCAGCCAACCAAGGATGACTCTCCCGGGCAGCCTGAGCCCTCGCACCCTTGGCTAGAAAATGACCTTAGGCGGCTGTGCAATGTAGGTGGCTCCCTGCCTCTGCCTCCGTGAGGAGACCTGTGGTTTCTGCTCCACATATGGCCAAGGATTCCTGAGGACAACCTGCAGACCCAGCCACGTGTGTATTCGGGATCAAGGGCAACCCAGGAAAGCAGTCCGCGCTCCCTCCCAGAATAATGTAGTTCCCAGCAGTGTTCTGGAAGCAGGTCGCATCCTCTGTTTGGCACAGTTCAGGCCCTCCAGCTAACCATCTACCAATAGCTCCCTTCCTGGAATGACAGAAGGCATTGCGGAGAGGAACCGGCGAGCACCCACCCCGCCCTTAGTTTACCGATGTGGTGGGGGGCTCAGGGCAAGAACTGGGGAGTGGGAAAAGGGGCGCGCTGAAAATAAACAAAAAAGCCCACCTAGGGCTAACAGGTGGCCTGATGGTTGAGGCGGCTGGACCCCATTGGGGCGACAGTCCGAGTCCCCACCCAACATGCGGGAGCCAGAGCCTGCATGCCCCAAATCCTGAGAGACGGAGGGGAAGAGACTGCGGGAAGCAGGGGAACGGCGGGAGAGAAAGGGACTGCGGTGTGACCGTCTGGGGGTGGGGGTGCTTCGCACTCCCTGTCTCCCGAGCGAGGACACACGCCCTCTATCAAAACAAGACAGAATCCCACTTAATTCAAAATAAGGCCACTATATCTGGCTCAGGGAAAGCAACGTTTCCCTGCAGGAATCATCGCTCCCCGCTGCGGGTGCAGCGCCCCCGCCCGGTCTGGAGACAGCCGTGGCGCCCTCCCTCCAACGCCGCCCG
>NW_006159635.1:6505-6790 GCF_000334495.1 Tupaia belangeri chinensis
GGGGACGGCGGGAGAGAAAGGGACTGCGGTGTGACCGTCTGGGGGTGGGGGTGCTTCGCACTCCCTGTCTCCCGAGCGAGGACACACGCCCTCTATCAAAACAAGACAGAATCCCACTTAATTCAAAATAAGGCCACTATATCTGGCTCAGGGAAAGCAACGTTTCCCTGCAGGAATCATCGCTCCCCGCTGCGGGTGCAGCGCCCCCGCCCGGTCTGGAGACAGCCGTGGCGCACTCCCTCCAACGCCGCCCGCCTCGGCTAAAGTCGCTGGCGATCGCTTGCG
>NW_006159635.1:6910-87744 GCF_000334495.1 Tupaia belangeri chinensis
GCTGACGGCCGCCGCACTCTGGCCACAGCGCACGCCGAGCCTGTGGACGTCAACAGTGACCTCGCTTCTAGACCATCCGAGCGCTCTAGAGACAGGATCGGCTCCATGAGGCCCCGCCCTCGAGCCGCGGTCTCGCATAAATAACGCCAGCGCGCCGGGCAGCATAGGGCGGCGGTCCCAGCGCGCAGAGCGTCTCATAAGGTGCCATGTTCTTTGCTGTCCAGCACGATTGCGGTCCCATGGACAAAAGTGCAGGCAGCGGTCACAAGAGTGAGGAGAAGCGGGAGAAGATGAAACGGACCCTGTGAGTACGACTTTCTTCCCTCTCCCGCGCTCCCTCCTCCCTTGAGAGCGAATCTTCCAGGTCTGCTGCAGGCGCAGGACTTCCGGGCTCACTTTGACACAGGGAAACTGTAACCTGCGCTTCTGCAGGGAAACAGTGTGCCAAAGGTTAATTTTCTAAGTAAGGTTAAGTCTGTGTGGTATATACTTATTTTGTGAGCAAATGATGCTCGGGTGAAGTTTCAGAACTGAGGACGGTTGCGGAATTGCGGTTGGCTTTTGTCTACCTGCATTTAAAATGGCATCAGAATCCTGTTCTGGAGTGTGTCCCCAGCATTCGTTCTCTGTATTATGAATTCTGATCAGTTTACACAGCTGCTGGAATGGAGTTTTTGCAGGTTCTAAACGTCCTCGTTATGAATCAATTTTTATTTATTTTTAATTATAGAGCAGATCTTACCCAGTCACGACTGTGGAACAAATCATTGCTCTGCCTAGGAGTGTTGTAGGTGGGAGGGGAGGAACGGGGGAATCCATCTCACACAGCTCCTTGTGCACAGCCTGGAGGCTCCCGCTGTTAGGGTGGCAATTCGGCTGCTCTGTTGGCATCTAGTGCCAAATGCCTCTAGCCTTGCAGAGAAAATGCTGTCTTTTTTTTTTTTTTTTTTTTTTTTATGAGTGAATAGCATCTGCCCTTTCAACCATGCAAAGTAAACTCATTAAAATACCCCACTGGTTTTAAGTAATGCCCACACTTGGTCGTAAAACTAGTGGTTTCATTCAGATGAACTGTGCTCAGCACATCAGGTGCTGGGAATGAAATGTTCAGTGGGTAAGACCATTACTGGGGGTTCTTGCTTTGTCTTGGTTTGTAGCTGCTAGGTGACTGTATTTGGTAAAAATTAATCCAGCGGCACTAACTTATTCAAGCCTTGCCACTAAATGAAAGCAATTTTTCTCTTTTAGTTTAAAAGATTGGAAGACCCGTTTGAGCTACTTCTTGCAAAATTCCTCCACTCCTGGGAAGCCCAAAACAGATAAGAAAAGCAAACAGCAAACTTTCATGAAGTAAGTAAAGACTCCTGTACTTGTAAACACGGGTGGCTTGGCTGCTGAAGGGAAAGGGTCCTCCGCTGTGCGCAAGCTGACGTGCAGGCCTTCTCTTGCAGGCCATCTCCTGAGGAAGCACAGCTGTGGTCGGAAGCATTTGATGAACTGCTAGCCAGCAAATGTAAGTTTTCAAGTCAATCCACTGCTAGCATCCCAGAAGTCTGGAAAGGTTGTGTCCATACAACAGAAGGACAACTAGTCTGAGAGGAACTGACCACCCAGTCATGTAGCAGAAGGCTGTGCCTCCTTTGTTTCCCAGTGCTGAGCCACAGAAGAGCATGTAGTATTCACTCCAGGTGGAGAAGAAAAATTAGCCTAACAAGGTGAAGGGCCTTGCCCTCAGATAAGGCCCAGTCAGCTTTTCCAGTGCGCATGCAGCTTCCCGAGGAGGCTCACTGCGGAGAACGTTCGATTCCGCTATAAATGCTTATTTGGCATCAACAGCAAAGTTCACAATTTTATTTTTGTTAGCAAGGTGCCAATTTCGGCATTTTGCCTACTGGCATCCTAGTCTTTAAAGAGCTAAATTCTGAGGATTACAGGATTGAGTGAAATCTAGAAAATTGATATCATCCAGAAATAATTACCATATAAAGGCAAAGTACTAGAAAACCACAGGGATTATTTGGACACTCCGTCCTTCACATCCTATGTGCTTTTTTTCTTCCCCTTCAGATGGTCTTGCTGCATTCAGGGCTTTTTTAAAATCTGAATTCTGTGAAGAAAACATTGAATTCTGGCTGGCCTGTGAAGACTTCAAAAAAACCAAATCACCCCAAAAGCTTTCCTCAAAAGCGAGGAAGATATACACTGACTTCATAGAAAAGGAAGCTCCGAAAGAGGTAAGGAAAAAGTTTTCCACTTCAGCAAAATTTGGACATAGTCCCAAAGTGAAAACAAACTGAGGAGATGTCAAGGTAATGTGAGAATTGGGGCAGTGGTAAAAGATATATATAAAGCACCCCCTCTCCTCACTCTCACAATTCTCAGTGATTTGGCTGGTAAAGCTAACTGCACAGTACAGTTTTCGTTTCGTTTGTTTTCTGTAATCACCCGAGGGTGTGTGAGAGAGAGAGAGCAGAAAGAGGGAGAAAGCACTCCCCTGGGGCAGGGTCACACTGCGGTCCCCTCTCTCCCATGTCTTCATCCCGTTGGGATTTTAGGCACACTCATGCACCTGGTATGTTTTCCAAGCTCTCAGGGCCAGGATTCAAATCATGGTCAGCCATGTGGGATCTGAACCCCTTAACCACTAGGCTACAGGGCCAGCCCTTTTTATTTTTTGTTCTCAAATATTACATTTCAATTTCAAATTCTGAACACCAAATAAACCACAATTTTGTTTTGTTTCAGATAAACATAGACTTTCAAACCAAAACTCTCATTGCCCAGAATATTCAAGAGGCGACAAGCGGCTGCTTTACGACTGCCCAGAAGAGGGTGTACAGCTTGATGGAGAACAACTCCTACCCACGCTTCTTGGAGTCCGAGTTCTACCAGGACTTGTGCAGAAGGCCACAGATCACCATGGAGCCCCATGCTACCTGAGATGAAGAGGGAGCCCAAATGGAGGGCATTTCACTCTTTTTCCTACGGGGAAGGACTGTGGCCTGCCAAAGAGACTGACCTTGAATTCAGCCTGGGTGTTGAGGAAATGTCACTCAGGACTATTGATTCAAAGTTGGGTAGTAAGTCAGGAAGTCCGTGCTTGTCAAGAGAAGCTCACATCAGAATGGCTTCCATCTCTGTGTGAACTCAGGGAGGGAATCTGCTCTGAATGAGGCGCTGTCTCAGCGGACAAGCAGGAATGTGGGATGGAAGATACGGTGACACATTATCGGTCCCAAAGCACTGAAAATGGCTAGGTCTGGGATTATGTGGCCTTAGCTGGCGGGCTGTACCTCTTCCCCCAAAAGGGTCCATGTCACCACGTGGTGGTTTTAGTTTTAGTTTTTTAGTACTAAGAAGGAAAATGTTTACTGTGTGTGTGCGCGTAAATTCTTACGACCACAGGGCATCAGTTGCGTTGCTGACGGAATGCTGAGATTGCCGTGTGTGTGTGTGTCCTCGGGTGGTGTGTGACAGGTGAGTGCTGCTGTGGAACTATGGTGTGCCAGAAACTGTCTTGAAGGCAGCTAAACCTGGAAGTCGTCTTTGAACACTTCTAATAAATTTATTTTGATAAATAATTTTAATGACTACTTGGAGTCTGGCTGTGATTTTATTCTATTTCATTTTGGTAATCGGGACGATGGCAGGTCATGGGAAGAGATCTTTCTCATCAAGGGGAGGGTCACGGTTACTGTGTGTGTCCAGTGAGAATCGACATCCCTGGAACAGGAAAATGAGTGCAGGGAAGACAGTCTTCATCTCTTTGGAACCTTATGCAGGTCCAAAAATGTCAAATCACATTTTTGGAACCACCCTGGGTTCAAGCTTCCTGACATAATCTTAAAAAACTCAAGGCTGTCCCTAACAAGAACAGACATTGACCTTCATGAGTAGGTATTATTAAGGACCAGCTAAATATGAGAAATAAAATAATAGAGACAACCACAGAAAATACCTCCTAACTAAGCTTCTCAAATGAAGGAGGAAACCAAATAAGGTAATTGTAGGCCTGCCCTTTGTGTTTTCCCCCCTTGGTTCCAGGCTCCCGCACAGGTATTGGCATGAGTTCAAGTCACATACCTGAAATGTTTGACTCCCACCATGGCAATCCACGTCTCCACGCTTCCCTGGAGCCCGCGTTCACTCGCAAGAGGACTGGCTGTGTTACTTTAGCTGACGAAGCAGACAGAAGCGGTTTTGTTTCTTAGACTTACTCCAGGAACATGGCTTTTCCTAGTTAAGAAAGGGAGTTATTTTTCAAACTGGCTATTATTTTTTCAAGTTTATTCTTTCTTCCATGAGGGAGAGAGACAGACAGCTTCCCCAATGGGGTCTTGATACTGATCCATGCCCACTTCAGCCAGCCCCAGCTTGTGGGCACACATGCCCAGTGTACCCGGAGAAGGTGAACATGAACCTCCCAATGTGGGTTAGCCCTGTGTCACCGTCTGGCCCCCTCAGACTATTTTAGGAAGGAATAATGTCCTTTCCTTCTCCAGAAGACTGCTTTCTAACCTCCTTATTGTGGTTTTAATTAAACAAAAGGGGGGGGCAGCATGTGGCATGGTGGTTAGGGCACTGGACTCCCATATGGCTGACTGAAGTTTGAGTCCCCAATCTGATGGCTTGTTTTCTTGCTTTTCCTTTCCTTCTCTCTGTCTCTTTCTGGTCAAATTAAAAAATAATAGTAATAAACACTAAATAATTCTTTTTTTAAAAAAAAGGAGCAGAAACTGTCAACTTAGAGTTGGGCGACCTGACTGTAAGGAGTGATTTCTTCTGGCTTTGTGACCTTGCGATTCTCACCAGCCTCCCTGGCTCCTCATCTAACATCCCTCTGCCTACCGCCCTTGTTTCTGAGAGATGATATGGGGCTTTACAAGACGTAAGGCACTAAAAGTGCATTGACTTTGGAAAAAGAAAAGCTGGTCTCCAGTCATTAAATACAACTTCTTTTGTGACTGCACCACTTTTCACTAACTGGCGTCCTGGCGTCTGTGACACAGGCTCTGCCAGCCGTTTGCCTCGTGTTTCTGGGTGATCTGCCACTTGCCACTAGAACACGCAGTGCAGGGGCTCTGCACATGAATTTGGAGGGGTCACCGAAACAGTATTTCTCTTGAACATAAATATGTCACATCGACATAATCCTTAATTTGGAAAGGTTTGGCCAACAGAGGAATCTCGGAGTTGGGCCATAAATCCATTTGTCATCAAGTCCCATGTGTTTTACCTTCAATCTGCCTCCTGCCTGCTTACCATCCCCACCTGATCAAGGCAGTGCCCTCTGGTCCCTGGACGGCTGCAGTAGCCTTCTGCGCCCCTCCCCGAACTGCCTTCTCCCCACTATGAGGTCCCTGCTTTTTAACTGTGGGGACCCTTTCAAGAGACACACCTATCGCCAATTCCTTATAGATCCAGACAGGTTTCCCAAACAATTAAGATAAAGGGAGGGGGACAGGGTGTGGTGGTTAGGGTGCTGAATTCCCCACATGGCTGACTGTGGTTCGAGTCTCAGAACTCGAGGCTTGCTTTCTCATTTTCACTCTCTCTCTAGTCAAATTAATAAATAACAATGATAAATAAAATGGAGTACATTTGTTTTAAAGGTGGTATCCCTCACAGGGCCTGACCCTGCCTGCTCTCTCCCCCGTCTGCATCGCATTCCCCAGCTCTCCCTGCTAGTCACACCGGCCGCCTTTCCATCCTGGCAGGAGCCTGTTGCTGGCCCCACAGGCCTTTGTGGCTACATGGCAGTTGCTCTGCATGGAATGCCATTTAGTCCCTCCTCCCCAGTCCCCTATCAGTGACCAGCTGCTGCTTTCTCAGGGGAGCCTTCCCTGACCCCCAGTCTAGGTCAGATCCCTCTCAAATGTTCTCACAGCACCAGGTTCTCTAACTTAGAGCTCGTCATAGAGTTACACATTCTCATTAATTTGTAGGATTATTTGACAATTCCATGTCTTTCCCATCTGGGCACAGATGCCATGACCTGTGAGCCCTGTCCCCTTTCTGCTCACTGCTGGTGCCCAGCGTCCAGCTCAGTGGGAGCTGTATAAGCCACAGAGAATGGGAGTTCTGTGCACAGCAGGGACAGTCACTCAAGGGATGCCAGGTCCCACCCAGCAACCATGATTCGAATCCCCAGCCTGGCTGCTCTGAGATCACACAGGCGGGAAGGACTGGCGACAGGGGATGGCGGCATGGCCCAACCCCCACCATGTGTGCACACGTGCTTTACAATGAATAAAGGAGAATTGCTGATGAACGCACATTGAAAGATCTCTTAAACCAATGCTGATGAAACAAGATGTGCCAAAGCACAAGGAAAGGACAAGACTTAAACGCGCCAAATGTCTGACAGTATCTTCAGAACATCTTCCTTTGGCAAAAAAATAATCCCTCTCACTAGTCATGTTCTCTGTGACTTTTGACCTTTAATAGAAGCAGCAGCTGGATTATAGTAACAAAAAACCAGACTTCTGCCTTAGGTCTGCGGCAAGCACAGGCTTTACTCAGGCAGCATTTTCCAGTGTCCTCTAGGATGGAACACGCTGAAATAGATTTAAGATTAGAAACCACATACCTCCATGAGGAAGTATCGCTCAGGCTCTAGTCTGCCGGAGTTCACACGGCTAGGATGCACAATCCACTCCCTGTGATATTTCATCGTTCCTGGTTTTTTTTTTTTTTTTTTGAGAGTTTTTTGCTATAGGGAGCATGTCCTTGCCAGAAAGACAGAAAGCGAAAAATCACTCCCCAGGGGGGATGGCCACACCGCAATCCCTTCTCCTCCACTCTCCTCTTGGGATCTTGGGCACACACACGCGCCTGGTGTGAGTTTAAGCCACCAGGTCCAGGACTCGAACTGTGGTCAACTACATGAGAGTCCAGCAACATAGCCATTATGCCAACTGCTGGTCCCCATTGTTCTCGTATTTTAAGGAAAGGTACAGAAAGGCTGGAAGCTCAAAAACACAGCTAAGGCTACACTTCATTTGTCTGTAAGATCACTATCATCGACTTACCATGCTTTAGGAAACTCCAGCACATCCCAGGCTCCCCTCCTTCGCTTACTATAGCCACGGGCTCATGGCCATTGCCTTCAATACCTCCACCCCCATCCCCATAAGCTCCAGGTCCTGGGCCTACTTCTCATCTGCTCCCCAGAATGCTGTTTGCACAGTGACGTTCTCACATTACCCTTAAACCTAGAAAGGTATGTGAATCCCTAGTCTCTCACGGTAAACTCCTAAGTTGAGGTTAAAAATGCTCTATTTTGGGAACCAGCAGTTAGCGTAATGGCTATGTTGCTGGACTTCCACGTAGTCAACAGCGGTTCACGTCCCGGACCCGGTGGCTTAAAACTCACGCTGGGCACATGTGCGTGCGTGCCCAAGATCCCGAGAGGAGAATGGAGGAGAAGGGATTGCGGCATGATCATCCCCACTGGGGAGTGATTTCTCGCTTTCTGTCTCTATGTCTCTGTCTGTCTGGCGAGCGCATGCACCCTATAGCGAAAACCTCTAAAAAAAAAAAATGCTCTATTTTCTGCTCATCTTATTTCCAACTACTGACAGGAATGATTTAATGTTGTTAGAGGACGAAGGTGCTTGCCAGAGGGACAAAGAGACAGAGTGCGAGGAGCAAGCATGGGGGACGGTCACCCTGCAGTCTCTTGGAGTCCATCTCTCCCTCCTTCTGGGACTTGGGACACACAGGCACACACCTGACATGTTTTTCCAGCTGCTGGGTCTGGGACTTGAACCATGTGGTTTGCCCTGTCAGATCGAGCTGCTTTAATAACCACCAAGCCATGGAGCCAGTCCTTGACCAGAAACATTTGATTCTGGGGGATCAGCAGTTAGCTTAATGGCTATTTCCTTGGACTCCCATGTAGTCGACCGCAGTTCTAGTCCTGGACATGGTGGCTTAAACTCACGCCAGGCACATGGGCACGTGTGCGTGTGTGCCCAAGATCCCGAAAGGAGAATGGAGAAGGGATTGCGGTGTGGCTATCCCCCCTGGAGGGTGATTTCTTGCTTTCTGTCTGTCTGGCTGACTCTGTCTTTCTGGCAAGGGCACGCGCCCTATAGCAAAAACCTATCAAGAAAAAAAGAGAAACATTTGATTCTGGTTTTCCTGTGTCTCTGAGATACATTAGTCTCCTATTGGACCAAAATTTCCCCTTGCTTAGAACTGCTGTCTCCTCCCTTAAATTTACTCATTTTTTCTTATTTAAAAAAATTATTTATTTATCATTATTGTTATTTTTTTTTAGGGCTACAGGGCTTGTTTGCTCATCAGAGACAGAGAGAAAGAAATAAGGAAAGTGAGAAATCAAGCCACCAGGTCTGGGATTTGAATCATGGGCAGCCACGTGGGAGTCCCAGCGCCTTAACCACCACACTACCTGCCAGTGGAAGACGAAGTGAGAAAGCAAGCTGCCAAGTCTGGGACTCTAACTGCTGTTGGCCATGTGGGAGTGTAACGCCTTAACCACCCCATGACCTGCTGGCCCCAGTGAACTTATTTTTAATAATAGTTGTATGTGGGCTGGCCCTGTAGTACAGTGGTTGAGCATTGTGTGTAGGGAGCTGGATTCCACATGGCCCACTGTGGTTTGAGTCCTGGCCCCCTGGGAGCTTGGAAAACAGGCTGTGTGTGTGTGGTGTGCACCCAGGGTCCTGATGGGATGGACACATGGAGGGCAGGGATGGCACATGGCTGTTCTCTGCTGGCAGCTGCTGCTTTCTCTCTCTCCAGTGACTGCATGCACTCTCTGACAATAAGTATGTGCATATATATGTTTGTATTTATGTATACACACACATACACATAATTCAGCGTATTTAGGGATACTATAATTTTAACATTATGTGTATTTTCCATTGCAGCACAACCACGCCCACACTAGCCACACTGCCAGTCCTCAGCAGCCACATGTGGCCAGTGGCCCCCTTTACAGGTAGCAGTAAAGGCAGAGCCTGAGATGCTAAATCACAAACCAGAATGAATTCCTGCTTCCCATTTTCTTTCTTTCCAATCCCTAAAACACCCTTCACAGCCAGTGGCCCTCAAGTATCTTTTCCACAGTGTTGTCACTAGTGGAGAAATGTCTTCCACTGACCATAACAGAGGCAGCCTGGCCAGACTGGCCAAGGTCAGGTCCCACCTCTGTCACTTCCTAGCAGTATGAGCAGCTGTGGACAGGTCATGGAACTGCCTCACCACTCCACTTCTCGTTTTCCTTATCTACCGAATGGAATGGTAATAGACTTTCTTTCCTTTTTGCTATAAGGCACATGGAGAGAGGGAAATTGAGAAATCACCCTGTGGGGGAATGGCCACACAGCAATCCTTTCCTCTTCAGTCTCGTATTGGGATTACGGGCACGCACATACACGTGCCTGGCATGTTTTTTAAACTGCCAGGACAGGGACTCAAACTGAGCAGTTGACCATGTAGGATCTAGCTGTCTTAACCACCATGCCATCAGCGGGCCCAGTAACAGACTTTCTTACTGCCCCCCCCCAAATAAATGGATCGATACATATAAAGTTCTTATGACACTGCTAACAAAAGATGCTTAATAGTAGTGTTATTTAAGTGTTACTTATTATTGCTACTTTGTATCATTTTCTAGCTATGATGGAGATCAGTAAATATTGTCAACTGGAAGATCACCAACTCCCTGTTAATAAGGAAATTTTGGCTTTCTCGGCAAACCAGGTGTCCTGGAGCTGTTTCAGTGGATGATCCCCTCTGACCCCCCCATATTTCCCTTGATTGTGTCTGTCAGTGAGATGATGTTTGTCCGCACACAATGAACAACCTAGTCAAGCAGACATGAAAAATAGGAAATGTCAGATAAGGTCAAAAGCAGTCTTTGTGCAATTGGGGTTACTGTTTCTCAGCATTTCCTTTTACTTGGTCTTCCTGTGTCAGCTTTGTCACCAAGGAAAGAAACGGGAGGAAAAACATTCCTCCCCAATCATAGGAAGAAAGTTTCTCTCTTTAGTCTAGCTGCTGAGCTCACGGCAGTTCAGAACAGAAGTTACGTACTGGTTGAGTGAGACTGCCATGCCGCAACACAATCCCTTCTACCCCACTGTCCTTTCAGGACTTGGGCACACATGTACATGTGCCTAGAGAGAGTTTCAAGCTGCCAAGTCTGGGACTCAAAACTGCTCAGCTGGCCAAGTCAGAGCCAGCACCGTTTTAACCACCATGCCACTGGCTATTTGTATTTAAATGTGTATCTACTCTTTCTTTAGAGTCTGAACTCCTCAAAGGAAGCAGACAATGTGGCATTTTTCTTTCTTTCTATATGATTCAGTAAGTGACATGAGTATGTATGTGCATGCGTGCACATGGGAGAGAGAGAAGGGAGCACCCTCCCCACGGTCTGCTTGTGTTACAGCCCCTCCCTTTTCCGTCCATTGAGTCCTGGTGTGTTTCAGACTGATGGGGCTGTGAATCAGACCACAGTTGCTAGTGGGATCCAGCCTCTCTCTAGCAGTGAGTTACCGCTGCATCTCGGAACAGGCCCCTGTCTTTTTTTAAATTTTATTGCTAGGGTTTGTCTCAGTATGAGGCACATGGTAGATACATAGTGTTGATAAAAATAACCAATTTTGTAGAAACAATAATTAACAAGGTTTACTTCTAAGTACAAATATGACCAAGAGAAAGGCAAATGCATCTGTCTTGGGGTGCTAGGATATGGGGTTTCCTTTTATTTGGTTCTGAGAGTGAGACAAAGTTTAGAATTTAGTGAAAAGAGCTTTTCCATTGGTCTGGCCCAAAAAGGCAGGATATCTGGGTTATAGGTGGGTATTACAATTTTTTTTTTAAATAAGTTTTGTTATAGGGTGCATGTGCTCGCCAGAAAGACAGAGACAGAGAGAGCGACAGAAAGCGAGAGATGGCCATGCCACAATCCCTTCTCCTCTATTCTCCTCTTGGGATCTTGGGCACGCACGCACATGCACCTGGCATGAGTTTAAGCCACCGGATCCGGGACTCAAACCATAGTCGATTACATGGGAGTCCAGTGGTATAGCCATTACACCAACTGCTAGTCCTGGGTATGACAGTTTTTTAGGTTGGTGATTGGAAAGGAAGGTCTGCGTCCTGGGAAGAGAGCAGTAAAAGAATGTACTTAAACAGTGATAAGGATACTTAATATTGGGACTAGCAGTTAGTGTAATGACTATGTCACTAGACTCCCTGTAGTTGACCGTGGTTCGAGTCCCGGACCCAGTGGCTTAAAACTCACGCTGGGCACATGTGCATGCGTGCCCAAGATCCCAAGAGGAGAATGAAGGAGAAGGGATTGTGGTGTGGCCATCCCCCCGGGGGGTGGTTTCTTGCTTTCTCTCTGGCTCTCTCTGTCTGGCAAGCACACACACCCTATAGCAAAAACCTCTCAAAAAAAAAAAAAGGATGTTTAATATACATCACAAAGATACTATGTCAGTGACAGGGTGTAGGAAGAGTCCTATTATCAGTAGGCCAAAACGGTGTGTTAGTGTTTCTGGGCATGACTTCCCCCAGACTCCCTAGAAAGGTTTTAGGAAATAGGAAAAAGCAGACTTTTGTTCTCACCAGCGTTAGTGAGCAAATAAACAGTTCTACTCCATAGAGAAACCATATGTGTTAGGACTCACCAAAGATCTCCTATCTGTGTATTTCTATTTTATCAGGTTGTTGGGAAAGTCATGATGTATCTTTCTATTTTTTATGCAAAAATGCATCATGACTTTCCCAGCAACTCAATAATTAGAAAAATATTTTTAGGTTATCCAAAACAAATATTAGTCATTTATTGAGCTTTCACTACTAATTTCTTCTTCCTTGTCTGCTACTACTGACCCACGCTTGGACATAAAATGTGCTTATACTTTCATTCCACAGACCACCTGGCATGGATGTCACATATGCTGCTACTAATATTGAGTCATTGGAAAAGCCATAATATATTTTTCTGGTTTTCTATGCAAAAATGCACTATGATAAAATTTTTGTATGATAAAGTTTTTTGTCTTCAGGAAAAATGGCTAAGGTAAAAACAAAGAAGGGACAAAGACTCTAAGTCTAAAGCTGTGGCAGGTTTAAGTTATAGTGGAAGAATCTAAGGATTACAAAAATTGATAACAATGAAGGTTTTGTTGATAAATGTTCTAAAGCTAACTGTACTGATGTGAAGCCATCACAGTTTTGGTTGTTATCTTTAAGTGTTATCTGTAATAGAAATAACAGAATTTCTTTGTCTATTACATCATGACTATAATGAACTGCTCTTTTTATCTAGAACCCATCCAGCTACAAATGGTGCTTGGGACAGTCTCCAGTGAATGCCCATCACGACTTCTAGCACAGACCTCTAGACAGACCTCTGGAAGAGGATCCTTTAACTGTTGTCCCCTCATCATCATCCCATTTCAGCAGAAGTCAGAGTGGTCTTTGACCGGTATGTCCCCTAATAGTATTAGGGATTCCTCTGCAGAGGGGGGAATGACGTGGGAGACAGGGACCCTAAAATATAGTTAGGGTATAGGCCCAAAATGGAATGACAAAATGGCTCAGTTTTAAGATGGAGACAGAGCAGTTCAGCTGCTTGCCTGGGAGAGACTGCTTGCAGCAGTGGCTCAGTGGCTGACCTAGGCAGCACGGTCTAGACCTGAAACAAAGGCTTCTTTCCATACCCTACAATGTTCTGAAAAGATAAGATAATGGTTTTTATGGCCCAAAGCATCTAGACAAAGAATCTCCTAAACTTTGTATCCATTCCAAAATTAGGAGAATAATGGAACCTATACACCTGTGCCCCCCACCCAGGAGAATGCATGCACAAGCCCCACCTAGAACAAGTCTGGACAAGACCTCTCCTGACCAAAATAAAAACCCCTCACCCCATTCCTACTTTCTGGGACTCCTTCCTTCCCCATCGTCAGAGCTCTGCTTTCCTTCCCTCTCCTTCAATCAACTCTCCGCTTTGCAATACCCACTCTT
This sequence comes from Tupaia belangeri chinensis, assembly GCF_000334495.1. Taxonomy (NCBI): domain Eukaryota; kingdom Metazoa; phylum Chordata; class Mammalia; order Scandentia; family Tupaiidae; genus Tupaia; species Tupaia belangeri. The sequence goes on from NW_006159635.1 coordinate 19,931, forward strand.
TGTGACCTTGTCTCTAGATTTTTATGAGTGTGAGACAAGAACCCCGTTCTGCTGTGAGTGGTGTACCCACACATCCCTGTGTCACTGCTTCGTGAATATACTAAAGAGTGACCCAAGGCTTCCAGGTCCAATTATGGCAATGCCATTCTCCTCCTCCACTGCCCCACCCCCACCCTGAGTCAAGGTAACACATCCTGGGGCCACAGTCTAGAGAGAGTCACCCTAGAAACCAGATGGAGTCAGATAATCCCCAAGGTGATCTGCTGGTGGTAAATGCCTTTAATTAATCAAAGTTTGAAAACACAAAAAGAAAAATTTTGAGTGTGGTCTCAGAAGTCCTTAGCCCATGTAACCCTCCTCAATGGCAAACCCTTCTTGAAAGCACATGACAATGTCAAAAAACATTAAACTTGTTGACTTAGCTACCCAACCAAGTTCAAGAGATGAAATGAACATTACCCAAGAGTTGAAAGGAAATGACTAAGAGTTAGGCAATGGCTCACAGCAGCAGGTATGACATCTTGCAGAGAAGGGTGACATTCCACGCCTCCTCTCTGGGCGGGTGGCACAGGACAACCTATGAATGGTCATAAAGATAAAGCTGGGTTTGTCCTACTAAGGCCAATGGCAGCGGAAGCTCGCCAGTGAGTGTGACAGCCAGCACTGTGAGCGAGGCAGTGACGACAGCGAGAGATAAATGGGTACCTTGCCTAGGACACATCAGTGAGGCCAGAGGTCAGAGGTCGGAGCCTGAGGGAATGACTAGCTCAGGGCTGGGAGGGAATGACTTCTGCAAAGCCCAGAAGGTAAGGGAAGAGAAGACCTTGAGGGGCCAATATATTGATCCCTAGCTTAAACATATAAGATTTATTGTTTGAATTAAAATAAAATATCTGAAGTAAATACTTCAGATGAAATAAAACACAGAATTCAGGTAGATTATAAGCACAGCGCATATAAGACGGATATTTATTTTGCAGTCAATCGTTTTAAAGCTGTCTTGCTTTATTCTTGTAACATGAGCATTACAGTGATGTAAGTGCCAGGTTGCATAAAACTGTGGCAGGCAGGATGTCATAGTTGCTCAGAGAAGCGAGACTTCCCAATAGATTGACTTAATTCCCATGTAGGCTTATATTCCACGTGTGTGCATGGGTGTGTACCCATGCGTATTCGTGTTCATCCTCAGTTACACTGGACATGGGTGGCAGAGTGACTGCTCAAATTCCCTCTACAACAATGAAAGACGTAACTTTGGCTAACCATTGCATTGGTGACTGGATGGAATGGAAAGTACGCCCTCTACCTGCTCAGTCAGCCATGCAGGATGCGGCCGCCTCAATCACTGTACTACCAACTGGCCCTATGTAGTGACTTCTTCTGTGAAAGACAGAGAGACCGAGACAGAGAGACACCACTGTCAACAGAGTGCAGACGCCACGACCCACTCCCAGCTTCAGCCAGCCCTGCACCATGGGCATCCACATGCCTCGCGTGCTGGGCACCGGCCCTGAGCTGTAACCCTGTGTCCCACTATGTGCCACCATGTGGCCTCTGGATTACCTCCTATTTTAAAGATACCAAACGGAGTCCCCATGAATGTGACTTTTTCAAGATTATGTGACAAATAAGCACCAAAGAGACAATAAACCCACTTGTCAGTCTCTCTCTCTATCCATGGAGGTTTGCTTTATAGTTACATTAGTAGATTGCTTAAATATCATTTACATATAAGAGTAATGGATTTTTTTTTTAGAGGTTTTTGCTATAGGGCATGTGCGCTTACCAGAAAGACAGAGAGAGACAGAGAGAGAAAGTGAGAAATCACCCCCAGTGGGGATGACCACACCGCAATCCCTTCTCCTCCATTCTCCTCTCGGGATCTTGGGCACACACACACACACACACACACACACACACACACACACACACACGTGCTCCCGGCGTAGTTTAAGCCACTGGGTCCAGGATTTGAGCTGTGGTTGACTACATGGAAATCCAACAACAAAGCCATTATACCAACTGCTGGTCCCATGAGTAATGGATTTTTCTTTCATCTTAATAATGAAACTACTTTCAACCACTGAGAGTCATTTTAATGAACGATGCATGTTTTTGTTTTTGTTTTCAAAATTTGCTAGAGGGTACATGTGCTTATGGAGAGGTACAGAGAAAGTGAGAAAGCACCCCCCACGGCGATGGTCATGTCATAACCCCTTCTCTTCCATTCTCTTGGTGGAATTTTGGGCATACATGCACATGCGCCCAGGATGTCTTTCAAGCCACTGGTCCAGGGCTTGAACTGCGCAGTTGGCTATGTGGGTTCCAGCCACCTTAAGCACTACACCACCAGCTAACCCAACATAGGAGCTTTTTTTCATAGGGCATTTAAAAATGCAAGTCTGGAACCAGGTAGGTAAGTCAGGCCTGATGTCTCTGACTTTGGAATCCTCAGTGTATACAAGCAAGTTCACTCATGAGAGTAAGTCAGGTCACCCAAGATGAGTCTGTAGTGTGGAGAGAACAGAAGAGGGCAAGCACTTGTGGAAAGGATCAGTGTTTGAGAGGCACGATGAGATCCAGTAGAAGAGGGACAAAGACTCAGCGGCTGGGGAAAATGCTGTTCTAGAAGCCCAGAGAGAAAATAATTCAGGTCAACAATTCAAAATTTCAAAGAAATATCTAATAAGATCAAAGAGGCCATTCAATCTGAGGTATGTGAAATCATCTGGCTAAAGAGTTTGTACTGTATCATTAAAAGTATGTTGGGGGGCACTAACAGTTAGTGTAATGGTTATGTTGCTGGACTCCCATGTTGCCAGCCATGGTTCGAGTTCTGGACCTGGTGACTTAAACTCACACCAGGCGTGTGTGCGTGCGTGCCCAAGATCTTGAGAGAATGAAGGAGAAAGGACTGAGGCATGGCCATCCCCCTGGGGATGATTTTTTGCTTTCTGTCTCTCTGTATCTCTCTGTCTTTCTGGCGAGCGCATGCACCCTATAACAAAAACCTCTAAAAAAAAAAAATTTTGGGGGGAGAGACGGGCGGGGGGGGTGGGGGGATGATGGTTAAGAGTGCTGGACTCCCATATGGCCGACCATGGTTCAAGTCCGAGACCTGGTGGCTTGCTTTCTCACTTTCTCTCTGTCTATCTCTCTATCCCTCTCTGATCAAATTAAAATAAATAAATAAAGCTAAATAAAATAATTATTTAAAAAAATACGTGGGGAATTTTTTTGAAAACTGCTTTTATTTAAGAGGGTAACAGATGATAATTGTTCTCTAAGTCTAGTCTGTCCACATCCTGTAAGACAGACTGAGATGAGAAGAAATAGCAAAAAAAATTATAATTGTGCAGATGGGAACAAATGAGCCTAAAGTTCGATGACTATCAACAGAGACAGAGATGCAAGAGGAAATGCAATCAATCTGTAAGAAATAAAAACGAATATAATATATATTATTTTAGAAATAAAAGCAAGCAATATTTTGTGTATAATGTATTACACAATTCTAGTTTTTGAGGTATCTAGTTAAAGATAGAATTCCTGTGCATTTAAAAAATTAGTTGGCATTACAAGTCCATATTTACTTATTAAGTGCTGATATCAGGGACACTTTAACAAAGGAGCAGGGGGATAGGCAGGCCACTCAAGGTACTTTTAAACGGAAGCCAGCAGCAGTGTTTAGAGTGGAAGAGAAAGTGTCGGTTTAAAAATTACAGCATTAACTTCCAGCAGGGAGATAAGTCACGTGGAGCTGCTCATTTAAATAGCTATCTAGTCAAACCAGTAATGATGGCTTCTTTTCGGAACAGAAAAAATATTTTAAATGCTTTGTAGAGCTACTTATCTAAATTCTGTGGCTAAGACCCTAGTTTAAATGACCAGGGCCAGCCCCTCCTGGGGCCAGATGTCACACAATTCCCTAAAGTTGTTGTGAAGATCTCAAGAGAAAAGTGCCAAACGCCAGGGGATTTGGTCCTGACAGCCCTCGGGGTGTCCATCCTGTGATAGCATGTGACTTGGGAGGCACGATCTCGTGATGGCTCGGGGCTTACGACCTCAAACAAAATCATCTGCTTGATGAGAAGTGGAGTTTTCCATCCTTGGCCCAGCACCTGCCTCTGGACAGCGACCAGGGCGCTGTGTGTTGAGGCCACTCAGGTACTGCTCCTGGTGCACCAGGGTGCTGTCCCAGCACTGCCCTCAGTGACCTTCCCAGGCACCCGCAGAGGCTGCAGCCTCTTGGAACCCCACCTCAACCCCAAAGAAAAGCAGGAAAGACTCTGAGGGGCTGGTAGAGAAGTACGGTGTCCTGGGAGGTAGAGAGCCCCAGGGAGGCACGGGCAGTTCCATGGCAATGCCAGGGGAGAGGCCCATGTTCTGTATGCATTTGCTGCTTCCAAGACAGAGGATCAGGCGGGGGGACAGATCTCCCTACTCCACACGGCACTGTCTTGTTTTACGTGAGCCTTCAAGGTGCTGGCCACTGGGCCAGGACTAAACACATCGCTGTGCACAGCACCATGGCAGGAGAAAGGCATCTCGCTTGCAAGGGTACAGGATGGGGACAAGCCACACCCCATTAGGAAACAGAGTCTGAAGCACCTGATTCTCTTAGTGACACTCTGACCTTGCCTCCGTAGTCTCTCACCTACAGGCTCTTCTTCCGAATCTCTTTGCCTGGTCGGGATGTTCCAAGGAGGGACTTAAGAAACGACTCGGGTGTTCAAATGGATACATGCTGGCGGCTCATTGCAGTCCCCCTAAACTGAATGCAGAGTTAGAGACAGGGCCGCATTATCAGAGGCAGAGCATTCCGAACAAGGAGTTGGTAGACCCGCTCTGCTGTGCCCAGGCGTTGCAGGGGCACTGCTGTAGCTCTGCGCTCAAGGCTCTGAAAAGAAATGCCACCCTTGGGGTTCTTCCCCAGGTCCTTTCCTTTCATCCCTCTACCACCCCCAAACCCTCTTGTTGCTATCGCCATGTGTGGTTATCAACGGAGTGTCCTGTGTGACGGTACTGGGTCAGCGAGGGGAGTTTGGTCACCACCAAAGTCCCAAGGCAGGAGCAGGTTGGGCCTTGGGAAGGGAGGGAGGTCATGCAGAGCCCTAGGGAGTATCCTTTTCCAACCACCCCAATGCTATTCGCCAGCAGGCATCCCCACATCTCTCACACTCACACTCACACCCACACCCACGTCCACACGTCCATGTCCCCTTCAGACAACTGTCCCCTACGGCCAGTTCCACTAGACAAGAGAAGGCTGGCGAGAAGCTTCTGAGGAAGTTCTAAACTCTTTGATTTCAAAGAAAGATCAAGAAGCATCTTCTCAATTTCTGCTAGAAAGGAGTAAGAAAATAGAATCCTGACTGGATGGCTGATGCACTGGGTCCCAGAGCAGAGTGGAGAACTGTATTCTTGTAACATCACTTAGCACCTGGATCAACCAACTCTGAAGAGCCCTGGTGTCTGAGTCTCCTATGCCATCAGCTAACAAAGTTCTTAAGTGTTCAAGCCAATCTGAATAGAACTTTCAGTAACTGGAAGTCGAAAACACCCTGACCAGAACACATAATCATGTGTTCTCTGCTAAGTATCAGTTATGCCAACGGCTTTGCACAGAGCTAGCCACAGTCACAAAGTGGGCCTCTACCAGAGAGGTGCTCTGGCCAGGACACAGGCCGGCTGGCTTCCCTGTCCAGTTCATCCCACTACAGTCATAGTACGGCACCTACAGTGGGCATTACGACCCTGCATTACCTCTCAGTAGCTGCGTGACCCTAAGAAAGTTACTTAGTGGGCTGGCTCTGTGGCCTGTGGTTAAAACAGCTGGATCCCACATGGTGGACACTGCAGTTTAAGTCCTGGTCCTAGTGGCTTAAGAAATACACCAGGGACATGTGGGTGTGTGCCCAAAATCTCGAGAGGAGGAAAATATGGAACAGAAGGGACTGTAGCATGACCATCCCCCATAGAGGGTGCTTTCTCCTTTCCTCCTCTCCCTGGCCAATACACGTGCCCAATGGCAACAAGAAAACAAACAAATGAAAGGCCATCTCCTAGAAACCACACATATCACTTCTGCAGATGTGCCCAGCTAAAACTCCCTAGGGTTGTTATGGAAGAGGGAACTGGAGTCTGAGTGACTCCTAAGTTACCAACCAACAAGCACCAGGCCAGACCAGAAACTCGGCCTGCTGGCCAAGGCCACCGTCCTCTCCATGTTGCTGCACTTTCGCCATTGGCACCTGGAGCCACCACAGCACCTTGGTGCACAGGACTCGGCGCGCAGGCTGAAATGCTGGTGTAATGGCGTAATTGGTCTTGGGGAGAGAGGATCTAAGTGAGCAGGATGGAAGGGCAGGCCTGGCAGCAGTCGTGGTCAGTCGTGAGGGTGACTGGAGAGAAGAGATGCGAAGGCCACTTCGGGCTTCTCAGGAAAGACCTGATGACAGGAAACCTAAGAAAACGCACAGGACGTTTCCCCCCAAATTAAGGATCCTCTGTGAAGTACTAAAACTGAGACACCAAACCTGCGAGCACTCACGGAGGGGCTACGTAAGCTGCTAATTGCAGTGGTGGGAAACAAGCTGGTCTGGGGGGTTTCAAGTTCTAAGACACTTTGAGTTTATTGGGTTTTTTTTTGTTTTGTTCTTGTTTGTTTTGTTTTGTTTTAAGGGAGATTTTTGCTATAGAGTGCTGCATTCACCAGGGACGCAGAGAGAAGGAAAGTAAGAAATCACTCCCCAGGTGGTTTGGCCATGCTGCAATCCCCTCCCCATTCTCCTTTTGGGATTTTGGGCACACAAGCACATGCACCTGGTGTGAGTTTCATTTTATGTGCATGCATGTGCATGCTCTCTCACACACATGCACACACACATTGATTATTTTATATATATACATATATAGTTGCATAATGGTTATCAAACACCTTCAGCCAATTTAGAATAATAGCATAGAAGAACAAAGAAACTATATATATTATAGCTTGTTCAGTCCAAATATACTGAATTTTCTTCCTTCTCAATTTATATGAAACTACCTCTATTTTACAAACACAGTGAAGGATGGATGGTAATTTATAAACTACCTTTTACATGACTTGCAACTTAAAATAATTTACACTGATGGGAATTTTCAGTTTTTTAAAATTCTTTCCAAGGATCTCATAAATACATTTTTTAAAAGTAGATTTTTGCTATAGGGGCCATGTGCTCACTGGAGGGACAGAGAGAGATAGAGAGACAGAAAGTGAGAAATCACCGCCTGGGGGGGATGGCCACACCACAATCCCCTTCTCCTCCATTCCCCTCTTGGGATTTTAGGCACGCATGCAACACGCCCAGTGTGAAGTTTAAGCTGCCAGGTCCGAGACTCAAATGCCATTGACTACACGGGAGTCCAGTGACGTCACCATTAAACCTTCTGCTGGTCCCTAAATTGGCTGTTTTTTAGGTAATTTGTTGTCATTAAAGTAGTAAGTGTGCAGTAACGTGTTACCAAAGACTCCTCACCGGGGCTAGACATTGGTGCAGGGTGAAACACGGTGGTCTGTGAGGCTGGCTCACACAGGGAGGTCCAGGTCCACGTGCAGGGATCTGAGTACTCCAGGTACGGCATGCCATGCTCTAGGGCTGGCGGATCTGGAGGCGCATCATGGCCTCAAAACCCTGTTGGTGGCCCAGCCTGGTGGCACAGTCAGGAGAAAGCTGAAATGCAGTGCTGGAAGCCACATGGCCAGCTGTGGCTCTGATCCCCAGGTTAGCCTGAACACACAGCTGGCAGATGTGGGCTCAGGGTCCTGATGGGCTCCAGGGCTGGGGGTGAGGGACTGCGGCATCACAGGATCAAAGGGCACTGCTCTCTCTCTGTCCCCCCCCATGCGTGAGTAATCTCTGTTATGAATAAACTAAACTTAAAAAAAGACCCTATTGGAGATGTTCTTTCTTTCTCACTCTCTCTCCCACACACGCATAGAAGAAATAAACTTTAAAAAACTTCTTGTTTCTCATAATTTACATGTGCTTTAAGGAAGAAACACTATTAAATTAGACTTTTAAAAAAACTTTTTGGAAATAAAATATTTTTTCTTACTCTGTTTAATATTGTCTTCAAAAATCATAAAAAAGAAAAATTCCCAGAGATCATTAAATTTTAACTTAAATGTTAATTTTACCTTAAAAGTTACATTTTTAAAATTTTATTTTTAAGTTGTTTTTGTTTTCAGGTATGTGCACTCGCCAGAGAGAGACAGAGAGATGTAAAGTGAGAAATCACTCCCTGTGGGGGTGGCCACACCGCAATCCCTTCTTCTCCAGTCACCTCTCAGTATTTGGGGCACGCATGCACACACGCACATGTACCTGGACTGCTTTTTGAGATGCTAGATCTAGGACTTGAACCGTGAAGTCAGCTATCTGGGATTCAGCACCTTAACCTGCATACTACCTGCTGGCCCAAAAGTCACTTAGTATTTTTAGAAAATAAACAAAAAACATCTGATAGGTCATTCCATGGACAGAACTTTTTCTAACTTGTTTCTTAAGGACTTCCTCATTAAACATGTCTGTAATTTATCACTTCTTGAACTGGAAACAAATTTGGCAGTATAACAAATGCCTACGTATTAGTCAGCAGTTTATGCACCTGATAACATCAGTCCAATTATATACTGTGCGGTTAATTGGAGCCTTTAACAAGTGAGTACGTCTCCATTCAGAAAATACTGACAGCAACTGTAGCATCTAGATGAGAGGCTCTCAGGGATCCACTGAAATGTGTTTGGAAAATACGGAAAGTACACCTTATTATATTCTTATTTTCTGTAAATTTCTAATCTAATGGTATATATTGGGTCATTGGAAAAGTCATGACACATTTTTATATAAAAAGACACAGAAAAATACATCACGAGTTTACCAACAACCTAATAAATCAAATTGGGTTGTCAGAAAAGTCTTGATGCATTTTTGCATAGAACAATACAGAAAAAAATGTCATGACTTTGACAGCCCAATATTTTCAACCACACATAAAAATGCAGAACATTTATTAAGCATAGACACGTGTAAATGTCTTTTTCATGCATTAGAGAAATACAAAGAAGTAATACTTATGGAAAGTTCAATGAGCCTATGAGTTGGTTAGTAGAAATAAAATGTTTGCGAAGATATGCTTAAAAACACTACATAATATTTTGTAATGACAGTTAAAAGTACTAAAATGACTCTAATGTCAAAATGATTTCTGGGGATCAGCAGATGACATAATGGTTACATTGCTAGACTCCCACATAGTGGACCACGGTTTGAGTCCCAGACCTGGCAACTTAAACTCATGCTGGGCACATGTACATGCATGCCCAAGGCCCAAGGAGAGAATAGAGGAGAAGGGATTGAGGCGTGGCCATCCCCCCTTGGGGGTGATTTCTCTCTTTCTGTCTCTCTGTCTCTATCTCTCTGGTGAGTGCACGTGCCCTATAGCAAAAATCTCTCTCTCAAAAAAAAAATTTTTTTTTGACAAAATAATTTCATAGTTTTTTGATCTTCTTATATCACTGATTTCTCTTTTTGGTCAAATGACCTGAAGACCCACTCTAGAAACCATAGATCAATAGCTGGCAGTTAATCCAGTGCCACTCAATTACAGAAAACGGTTTCCATATGATCTCATTCCTTACCTGCCAAACACCTTATGCAGTAGGAAAGAATTCTGATGCAATGTGGAAAGCAATTTTTCAGTTGGCTTTGAACAATTCCAGTCAGTTTTTTTTTTCTTTTTTTTTTTTTTAAATGGGCACATTCTGTTCTAGTCTTATTTATATTAGAGGGATTTTGTTTTACTGCAGCTCCTCAAAGATTAATTTTATTTATTTTGTTTCATTTGCCAATGACGCATGGTTCAGAGGAGGATCACGCTCAGCTGTTCTAAAGCAGGGTGACTTCTACTGTAATAATGTCCAGTTGAAACTGAAGCAATGACTATTTCTATATCACATTTTAAAAAATGTTTTATTTTTTCAATGACAGAGACAGAGGAAAAAAGAGAAAGAAGGGCACCCCGACAGAATCTCCATGTGTGACCACCCAGGCTCAGCCAGGCAGCATCATGGGCAAGGCCGTGCACACCTGCTCCCGGCACGCGCAGGGAAACTTCAGGACGTAAACACAGGACCTTCCCACATGGCCTCAGCACTGTAGGGCATTGTGCCATGGCGCCAGCCATCTGTATCAAACTAAATATTTGATTAGCAAAATAAAAATCTTCCTTCTGCTTGAAGTGCAAAGTTGGGGTTGCTTTTAATGTGATCGACATGGTTGCTGGAACAGGCAGTTAGGAGCTGGCCTGTGGCATGGTGGTTAAGGCAGCTGGAGCCCATGTGGCCAACTCTGTGATTTGAGTCCTGGATCCAGCAGTTTGAAAAATATGCCAGGTATGTGTGCTTGCACGCCCCAAAGCCCAAGAAGAGAATGGAGGAGAAAGGACTGCAGCATGGCCCATTGCCCCTAGGGGTAGATTTCTTACCTCCCCTCTCTCTCTGTCTCTCTCTAATGTGTACATGTGTCGTACAGTCCTATAACTGACTGTGTGGTTCAAATCCCAGCTTCAGTGGCTTCAACAACACACTGGGCGTGTATGTGTGCCCATGTGCCCCAAACCCTGACAGGAGGGAGAGATGAAGGAAAGGGGACTGCAATGTGACCACACCCTGTTGGGGGGTACTTTCTTCCTCTCCTTCTGTGTCTCTGGCAACTACCAAAAAAAAAAAAAAAAGTGGAAATGAGTCAGTCCTGTGTTAACGTCCCAGATAATGATCTCAATCTAATGGGGAAAAGAAAAATGCTTCAGGTATTTTAGCATGATAGAAGGTACCTAAAAATACTCTTTATTTGCCAAATTTCAAAACAGTATTTGTTCCTGAATGGAAAGTTCTAGGAACAGAATATCCTTAGCAGAATTGACTCTTATAAATTAATAAATTCATGAATTTGCTTTGCCCATAGCAATTAAAATTTCCTGAAGTTTAAAATCCAGACTGAGGGGGCTAGTAGGTGGCATGGTGGTTAAGGGTGCTGGATTTCCACATGGCTGACTGTGGTTTGAGTCCCAGACCTGGCAGCTTGCTTTCTCACTTTCTCTCTCTGTCCATTCTCTGGTCAAATTAAAATAAAATAAAGTAAAATAAAGTAATTCTTAGAAAAAAAAAAAAAAAAGCCCAGACTGAGAACAAAGAAATCAACTTATGATGCTTTAGTCAGACTGCTGGTCCTCCTCCTACCCTCTTACTGTCAGCTGCACCCAAATACAGGCCACTGGATCTCCTCGTACCTTCAGATCGCAGTGCCCACCCAAGTAGATCTCTGAGAATATAGGAGATTCCTCTGGAAGTGGACCAGACCAAAAAACTTGTTTATGCATCAAAACATAACAGATGAACAAATTTTACTTGAAGCAGATATGTAAAATTACAGACTAGTAGACAGGAATAAATATTGAACATTCTGTAAGTGTGTGGCATACAAAAATAAACAAGGCATCGTTCTGTCCTTGAAGGTCATAACCATTTGAGAAAATAAGATCCCTGAATAAAAAGTTGACTAACAAAGCTGGGCACTAGCAGGTGACACCGTGAATGAGGACGCTGGACTTCCATACGCAGTTCAAGTCCCAGACCTGGCGGCTTGCTTTCTAACTTTTCCTCTCTTTCTCTCTGGTCAAATTAAAAAGTAATAATAATAACTTAAATAAAAATAATTATTTTTTAAAATGTTTACTCGGGGGAACCAGCAGTTAGTGTAATGGCTATGTCGCTGGACTCCCATGTAGTCGACCGCGGTTTGCGTCCCGGACCCGGTGGCTTAAAACTCACGCCGGGCACATGTGCATGCATGCCCAAGATCCCGAGAGGAGAATGGAGGAGAAGGGATTGCAGTGTGACCCCTGGGGGTGATTTCTCGCTTTCTGTCTCTATGTCTCTCTCTGTCTGTCTGGCGAGCACACGCACCCTATAGCGAAAAACCTCTCAAAAAAAAAAAGTTGACTGGGGCCAGCAGGTAGTACGGTGGTTACAGTGCATGGCCAACCACAGTTCGAGTCTTGGACCTGGTAATTTGATCTCTCTCACACACACTCTCTCTCTCTCCTTCTCTCATCAAATTTATTACTACTACTACTACCAACAAATTTTTAAAAAGTTGCAACACATGATGCCAAAGTGAAGATAATCTATGTAGACCAGGGTTAAGGAAGCAAGTTTTGACTTGAAAAGGTCTCAACGGAAAGTGGGAAAATAGGTAAGAAAAATCGGCAGCTGGTTAGGCATTAGAACTGTGCGAAGCACACTCAAGGAGAAGCGACTGCGTTAGACCTCAGCAGAGTGCTCACTAGATCAATGGGAAATAAGGCCAGGAGAGGAAGTTAGGCCGCATTTTAAGCCACTGGATGCACAGAGTTTAAATTTAGCTTGTATTCAAACTCATAAAACTTTATGTAAGGACAGGAACTGTATCTATTTTATTTTTGTAGTTTCCTGATACCCAGCCCACTGCCTTTTATAGGGTAGGTCCTCAGTGTGTACGTGTGTGCATGCACACACGCATAAAACCAACTGGCTTCTCCTGGAATGTGAAACGATTAAAGGCCTTTCATAGTGACATGGCATGAGAAGACGGTGTTTTTGTTTTTTAGTTTGCTAGGGGCACTGTGCTTGTGGCCATCCAGGGGAGGGTGGCCACTTCCCAGCCCCTGCTCCTCTGCTCTCCTCTTGGGACTTTGGGCATAGGTGCACTGTGCACCCAGCGTGTTTTCAAGCCACCCGGGCTGAGACATGAACCGTACAGTTAGCCATGTTGGATCTGGCCACCTTAACCAACACGCCTCAGGCTGGCCCAAGACAGTATCTTTAGAACACTCATTTTTCTTAAGCCAAGTGAGATACCACCGATGGGGGAAAGGCTGATGATGGGGGACCACGTATGAATTAGGAAATAGAACCTCGCTCTGTACTTGTCATATGAGAAGTTCAGCCTTTTACAAGAGGCTACAGGTTAGTGGACACTTGCAAAAATGCTCACATACTAATTAAGCCCTCACCTGACGCTGTGAACACAAGTTACACTACACAAATGCTCTAATTGTGATGTTTGCAATTAATATCAGCAACAGCATCCAAGTTGCTGCCAAACATTTCTATCAAATTTAGACAGTGTCAGGCCATATATCCACTAGCTCTCAATGACAAGATCTTCTCGAAGCAAAGAAGCAAAAATACTTTGCAGTTTTCTGTGTACAGTATCTTTTAAAATCTAAATGACTGCAATTGATAAAACATAAAATGCCAACACTATTTTTAAAACTTGTTTTGTTTGGGGCCGGCAGGTGGCATAGTGATTGAAGGCTCTGGATTCCCACATGGCCAACCACAGTTCGAGTTCCAGACCTGGTGGCTTGCTTCCTCTCTCTCTCTGACCCCTCTGGTAAAATTGAAATAAACAAATAGATAAATAAATAAAGTTAAATAATTAAAAATTTTTTTTTCAATTTGCCAGGGAGTGTGTGCACTTGCCAGAGAGAGAGAAAAATAAAGAGAGAAAGCACCTCTCAGTGGGGTATGATCACGCAGTAATCCCTTCTCCATTTCTCTATTCAACCAGGATTTTGGGCATGCATGCACATGTGCTCAGTGTGATTTTGAAGCCACTGGGGCTAGAATTATAACTATGTAGTCTGCCATGTGGGGTCTGGCTCCCTTAACCACTGGCCATGGGACTGGCCCTCACAAAGGCTTTGATAGGCGTTTAGGCTTAATCCAATATGCAAAGTACACAGAGACTGAGGGCACACATGGCATTGTGGCTCTAGACATGTGGTTCATGACAAGGAGAAGTAAATGAGCTGGCTCCACGGCCTAGGGTTAAGGGAGCTGGAACTCATGCGGTCACCTGCATAGTTTGAGTCCCAGCCCTGGCAGCTTGAAAATCATATGGGTTTTCATGTTGGGTACATGTGTACCCAAAATCCTGACAGGGTGGAGAAATGGAGGAGAAGGGATTGCAGCACGACCGTGCCCTATTGTGTTGTGGGTGGTGATATCGGCTCCTTCCCCTCTCTCTCTCTCTTTCTCTGCCCAGCACACACACCCTCTGGAAAAGAATAAAAAGAGGGACCAGTAGTTGGCATAATGGCTATATCGCTGGACTCCCATGTAGTCAACTGCGGTTTCAAGTCCCGGACCCAGTGGTTTAAACTCATGCCGAGTGCATGTGCGTGCATGTCCAAGATCCCAAGAGGAGAATGGAGGAGAAGAGACTGCAGCATGGGCCATCCCCCGAGGGGTGATTTTTCGCTTTCTGTCTCTCTGTATCTCTCTGGCTTTCTGGCGAGTGCACACACCCTATAGCAAAACACCTCTCAAAAAAAAAAAAAAAAGAAAGAAAGAAAGAAAGAAAGAAAGAAAAGAAAAAAGAAAAAGAAAAAGAAAAGGAGGGGTAAAAGAAAATATTTGAGATTACTTACAGTGGGTTTTTGTGTTTTATCACAACCGTACAAACAAATTTCATATGTAGGCTTGGCTTTAGAATAAGGGTCATTTGGGAGATTTTGTTTTATAGTTTTGTTCTGTTCTAGGAAGGATGCTGTGGCCTCTCACAGATACCCTAATCATCACATCATTAGTGCAGCTAGTTTAAATGGAAACCAGATCGCCCTTGGTCCCTGGCCAAGGAGGAGATTAAACAACAAGTTATACTATGCGTCTGGGAAGACAAGAATCCAAAAGGCATGTAGGTTCCCTCTGAATCACAGGGGCCTGCCTTGACACAAGATATTCCTCCCATGCCCACTTTAAATAGTCCCTCAGTAGGTGGCCAGGAGGAGCCGAAAGGAGGGCCATGTAATGAGTCATTCCGTAATAACTTAGTGCATTGCAATATGCAGAGTGGTTTAAAGTTGAACAAAAGTCTTTCATAAATAAAGTTTGATTAGGTGGTAGGCAGAACAAGCCATGCGCATAGAGAAGGGGGCAGTCATCTACTTAGTGGGATTTGAGGGCAACCAAAAAACTTCACACTTTGCTGTCTATAATATAAACCACTCCAAGCCTCTGCCATTTTGTCAGGTTACTGGTAATAAGCAAAAGTTTAACTTACATAGAAATACTTAAAAGTCACTAGATCCTCCCAAATATGCATTAATCCATTTACTGATCTGGTACATATTTTACTTTTTATTCTTTTTTTAAAAAATTGCCAGAGGGCACGTGTATCCTCCAGAAAGAGAGAGAGAGAGAAAGAGAGCGAGCACCCCCGATGGGCATAGTCTTGCCACAATCCCTTCTCCTCCATTTCTGCATCCTGGCAGGATTTTAGTGCATGCCTGCACACAGGCCCAGCCTGTTTTTCAAGCCTCAGAGCCAACATTTGAACTATGACCAGCCACGTGGGTTCTGTGAGCTTCTTTAACCACTAGGCTATGGGGCTAGCCACGGCACTGTAAAAAGGTTACTGTGGCAGCTGTGTGGAAAACAGAAGCAGGGAGACTGAAGGGACAGCTACTGCAATCATCAGATTAAGAGATGATCTTGGCTTGGAGTAAGGAAAGCACTTGAGGTGGTAAGAGGCATGATCTATGTTCTGGAGTGATCTACAGGACGTGTTCCTGGCCTCGCTAAGGGGGATAGAAGAATCCAAGATGAATATGAGATTTTTGGCCTGAGCACTGAGAGGATAGAGTCACCATATCTGAGGGAGGGAAGCTTGGGAGGAGGTAAAATTGAGGGGGCAGGAGGACGGTGAACTAAGAGTAGTTTTGAAGGTGTTACATTCGAGATACCTCTTAGTTACCTGAGTGGGAGGATCAGGCGGCAAGGTGTATGTCTGGGTTGTAGAGAGAGATGGAAGGTGAAAATATAAACTAGGGGATCAGCAGTTTTTAGATGGCAGTTAAAGCTATGGAGGCCCAGCCGCTGTGACACAGTGGGAGCCCAAGTGCCCTGCAAGGCTAGAAGCTGAGGGTTGCTGTGGACCAGATCCCAGGCCTGCCTGAGAAGGTGCCGGGTGTGGGCACCAGAGAGCCTGACAAACGAGAAGGCTGGCAAAAGGGGGACCGAAATGATGAGGCCCTGCTGGGGTGCTTCTCATTGTCTCTGTCTCTCATGTGTACA
Organism: Tupaia belangeri chinensis; assembly: GCF_000334495.1. Taxonomy (NCBI): domain Eukaryota; kingdom Metazoa; phylum Chordata; class Mammalia; order Scandentia; family Tupaiidae; genus Tupaia; species Tupaia belangeri. The sequence continues at coordinate 36,099 of NW_006159635.1, forward strand.
CGAACAAACCAAAACGATGACATTGGTAGGTTACAAAGGGACTGAATATTGAGAAAGAAGGTCAAGTCTAACATTGAGACCAAATTTAGAAGTTGGGAACATGAAAAAGAATCAGCAAAGGTGATTAAGAAAAAGTAGCTAGTCAAGCAGAGTTAGAGTGAACGGTATCCTGGAAACCAAGTCAGGAAATTTTCAAAAAGCAGCTGTCAGGGCTGCCGCTGGCTCAGGAAAGCGAGGAGCCAGCAGGTGCCATTCGATTTGACTCCGCACGAGTCACTAGTCCTTGACAAAGGAAGTTTCTGGGGGAAACGTGGGAAAAAAAGAAAGAATGATACGTTGGGATAAGCTCAGGAAGACTGGGGCAAATGCGTGGTCCGAGGGGGGACCAGAGACAGATTACAGACAACTCCTTTAAAGAGTGTCGTGGTAAGAAGAGAAATGGCTGCCACTGGAGGGAGATGCGACTGGCGGGCAGAGCTGCTAAGGTGAAAGTTGCTTGTGTGTTTGTCCTCAATGGGGATCCAGAAAAGAGGGGAAGGAAAATAAGACAGTGGGAGACCACTGCAGGAGCTGCATGTGTGTTACACGGAGAATGGGACAATCAAAGATGTGCTTGGGGGGCCAGCAGGTGAAATAGTGATGAAGCCTCTGGACTCCCATATGGCTGACAGTGGTTTGAGTCCTTGGCCCAGCAACTTGAAAATCATGCCAGACACACATGCATGCGTACCCAAAATCCCAAGAGGAGAATAGAGGAGAAGAGATTGTGCTGTGGCCATCCCCCCAGGGGGTATTTCTCACTTTCCCTCTCACTGTCTCATTCTCTGTCTCTCTGCATCAAGCACCTGCAATCTATAGCAGAAGCCTTCAAAAGAAAAAAAAGAAAAAAGATTACTTGGATATAGGCCTGAGCCAATGAACTAGTCGCACCAGCAGCTTCATTACAAGCAGCAGAAAACAGGCGTGCACATTGGCTTGTGGGTCTATAATGGGCAGGAAGATTAAGACGCTTGCGGTAACTGCTTTGGCTTCGCTGTAGTCTGATCCCAGGCCTGCCTGCATCGGAGCAGCACACCACTGCCGAAGGGACACTTAGTCTCTGTTCCTAGAGCAAAAAACAGCCATAACTCTGCCCCGCGAGGGACGTGCTGCCTGTTCCTCCTGACCTCTCACCGCTCAAGTATTTTAGGAAAAGACAGAAAGAAGACAGCTCCCCACATTCTGAGAAAAAGTCAAGCAGGCAGATTCCTCCCCTACCGTGAGTGGGAAAAGAATCTGGACCACCCAGTTCTCCTTTTCTTAGCCATTTCTTGTGATGAATTCAAAATAAAAAAGGATTTACCAGTTCTGGACTTTGCTTCATAGCAGTGACTGCTGCTCATATCAAATGTGGAAACTGTTTCAGGCAATGTTTTCTCTAAAATGCCAGGTATTAAACCACTTCTCCCCTCTCCAGCCCCTCCACCTCACCTCCCTTCCCATTTCTCCACCCTTGTTCCTGACTGGCCCTTCTGTCTTTGCTAAAACACCACTGCTTTCCCACCTGTTCTCTTTCCTTCTGTTGTCACCTGTGCTTTCTAACCATTCTCGGATCAAGAAGTAGCATTTTCTCATCAACACGCTTAGGTGACAGTCTCATCCCACATGGTGCGCTTTGACACCTGGCATTTTGTTTTGCAGAATGGTTTCAGTGACAGTCATAGAGAAGTCCTAGATTTAACTCTGTGTAACATCCCGCTCAGTACTTTCAGGTTTTCCTCCCTGGGAACAACCTGAGGACCGGCATTTTCAGTGCCCAGCCGTGGTCCTCAGGCAAGGCCGTGGCTGTTATCCTTCACTGCTCATTTTGCTCAGTTCCACCCACTCCCCAACATCCTCCTCAGGAAGCCTGTCAAAAAATCAACCTGCTGCTGATTCTGCTATTAAAGCAGGATACCCAGCACTTCCGTCCTTCTATGGAAAAGGAGCGAGGGTGGAAAAGCGCCCCCTCCTGCGGGCCCCTAACACAGGCGTGGCTGCACTGCCAGGCAGGTACCGCAGAGGCTGCGTGCTGCAGTCAAACCTGGGTTCCAGGGAAAGGCACTACTCCCGAGAGAGCGCACTGGTGTGTTCCTGCAGCACACCTGCTTGTAAGGTGCAGTCATTACCAACAGGGCTGCAACCCCTGCTGCTGATGGCGAAACCGGCTATGCCAGGCCAGAGAAACCCAGAAAGAGAGACTTCAGACCTGGCATGCACTTGCCAGAGAGGCAGAGAAAGAATGTGAGAAAGCACCCCTGCCCCCAGGGGTGCCATGCTGCAATCCCTTCTCCCACATTCTCCTGCAGAGATCTGGGTGAGCTCAGGACTCAAACTACACCATTGGCCCTGAGATCCAGCTGCCTTAACCACGTCATCGCCATTGGCTGGCCCTGAGATAGTCGTTATTGATAAAGAGATGAGAGGTTAACGATTTATGGAGTTGTTAACTAGGATATTGAAATTGACTCTGTTAGAGCTTGACCTTAAGATATTATCTTTCTTCTTTCTTCTTCTTCTTTTCATAAAAAGAATTATTCTACTTAACTATCTGTCTATCTATTTATTTATTTATTTTAATTTGACCAGAGAGGGACACAGAGCGACCAAGAGAGAAAGCAAACCTCCAGGTCTAGGACTTGAACCACAATCGGCCATGTGGGAGTCCCATGCTCTCAGCCACCACACAACCTGCCAGCCCCTTTTTTCTTTTTTTCTAAAAAAAAAAAAAAGGTTTATTTATTACTCTCTTTCGTGACAGTGAGGGAGACTGATGAAAGAGACAGAGACAGGTTCCCCAACAGGGCCCTCGTGCTGTGACCCATCACTAGCCTCAGCTAGCCCAGATCAGAGGCACTTGCCCTCCTCTCACAGGAGTTAAATGTGGGAGGAAATTTCAGGTTAAATGACTTATCACCAGGTTTGATTAATTAATAAAATGAAGTTGCTAGGTAAGATTATTAAAATAATTCAAAGAAAAAGTGCTGAGAATTTTTTGTTAATTTAATTTTTGAAAGTTTTTGCCATAGGGCATGTGTGCCTGCTGTGGAGAAGAGAGACAGAGATAGTGAGAGGGAAAATAAGAAATCATCCCTGGGGGGAGAAGACCACACCACAAACCCTTCTCCTTTCTCCTCCTGTGATTTTTGGGCACGCATGCCCATACACCCAGTGTGATTTTCAAGCCACCAGTCTGGGATTTGAACTGCAGTCAGTCATGTGGAGGGTCCAGCATCTTAACTACCATGGCACATACTGTCCCAGAATTTTTTTTTTTTTAATTTGGAGCTTTCCTCCTTAGGCATTTGGTATTTCCTCCTCTAGGAAATGTACCATTTATTATTTTCGAACATAATTCTTTTTCTGTATCTTGTCAATAAAGTGAGTAAACCAGAATGCATCATTTATCAACCCAAGTGACCTTTAAACATTTACAGCCACTCAAACATGTTCAATACTGCTTTGTATATTAAGTGATAAAATAACACAGGTCTCCGTAAATATTGAACTATGTCATTTCATATCATACCACCCTGGAACCTGATACTAAATGTATTTATTTAGTCTAATTAATGTAGCACAAGGTTGACAAATAGTGTGTACTTCATATGTTTTTAATAAATGAATAAAATTTTTTGAGAGATTTTTGCTATATGAAGTGTATGTTCTCTAGACAGAGAAAGACAGAGACAGAAAGCAAGAAATCACCCTGTGGGGGGATGGCCATGCCATAATCCTTTCTCCTTCATTCTCTTCTCAGGATCTTGGGCATACACTGAAACGTGCCTGAGGTGAGTTTTAAGCCACCGGGTCCAGGATGTGAACCATGGTCGACTACGTGAGAGTCCAGCCACACAGCCATTACGCTAACTGCTGGTCCCAATAAGACTATTTCTTTACTTGATTCTTATGAATGGTTAATGACATAATTTAAAATTTATTTCATTACTTTGTTTCGTAATTAAAATGAAACATCCTTCTGATACTCTAATAGATTTTATTTACTTTAAAAATTATCTTGTTTGGGACCAGCAGTTGAAGTAATGGCTATGTCACTGGACTCCCACATAGTCGACCGCGGTTCAACTCCCAGACCCAGTGACTTAAACTCATGCTGGGTACGTGTGCATGCGTGCCCAAGATCCTAAGAGGAGAATGAAGGAGAAGGGACTGTGGCATGGCCATGCCCCCAGGGGGTGATTTCTCACTTTCTGTCTCTCTGTCTCTCTCTTTCTGGTGAGCGCATGCATCCTATAGCAAAAATCTCTCCAAAAATGTATCTTGTTTAATTTTATTTATTATTATTAGTTTATTATTATTTTATTTATTCATTCTTTTTTTTTTTTAATTTGACCAGAGAGAGACAGAGGGTGAGAATGAGAGAGAAAGTGAGAAAGCAAGCCACCAGATTCAGGACTTGAACCCTGGTCAGCCATGTGGGAGTGTCCAGCGCCTTAACCACCACGCCACCTGCTGGTCCCTATTATTATTAGTTTTTAATTTGACCAGGAGAGAGACAGAGAGGGAAAGTGAGAAAGCAAGCCAAGTCTAGAACTCAAATCACAGCTGGCCATGTGGGGATGCAGTGCCTTGTCCACCACGTCACCTACCAGCCTCCCTAGTAGTCTTTAAATCAAAGCAGTATCTGTTACTGAAGGGGGGAAGCGGGGATCGATAACTGATTATCAGTTATTCCTTAGGCTATTTAGATTGAAGTGTCAAGAAAATGAGCTGCTTGCTGGAAACAAGGCCTGACGGTGGGTTCTTATAATAAAACGTGCTGGTTAAAGCACTTCTCCTCTTGAGACTGGAGTTCCACCATCAGTAGGGCGAAACAATCCACTAAATCTGTCAGCTGCTGAGAAGTACCTGTGCCCACGACTTGCTAACTGGGATTCGCCAATCACATAGTTTTGCAGTTTTGCACGTGTGAGGGCTATGCCGACCAGGAGCTGCAGCTCAGCAGAGCAGTGGTCACTCCTCGCCAGGGCAGGGCTTGGCGACAAGCAAGGCTGGGCCTTAGAGTTAAACGTGAGCAATGAGAGGAAATTATGTGAAGAAATGACTCCGCAGAGACTCAATGAAATCTAATTTTTTTTTTTTTTAGGTTTCTGCACATGGGTGCACGTGCTCATGGGAGAGAAAGTAGAGGATGGCCACACCACAATCCCCTCTTCTCCATTCTGCTTCTCCTGTGATTTTGGTTACACATTCACACGCACTGGGTGTGACCCCCAAGCTGCCAGGTCTGGGACTTGAACTGTGGTCAGCCATGTGGAAGTCCAGTGCCTTAACTACTATGCCATTTGCTGGCTCCCCAGTGTCTGTCTGTCTATCTATCTATTTATTTATTGAGAGATTTTTGCTGTAGGGCACATGCACTTGCCAGAGAGAGAGAGAGAGACAGAGACAGAAAGTGAGAAATCACCCCCCAGAGGTGAAGGCCAAGCTGCAATCCCTTCTCTTCCATTCTCCTCTCAGGATTTCAAGCCACTAGGTCCAGGACTCAAACCACAGTCAGCCATGTAGGGAGTCCAGTGACATAATCATCATGCCATCTGCTGGTCCCCTTTCCTATATCTTTTCTTTTTTTTTTGGAGAGATTTTTGCTATAGGGTGCGCATGTTCACCAGAAAGACAGAGAGACAGAAAGTGAGAAATCACACCCCAGAGGGGATGGATGGCCATACTGCAATCCCTTCTCCTCCATCTTCTCTTGGGATCTTGGGCACACGCACACACGCCTGGCACAAGTTTAAGCCACCAGGTCCAGGACTCGAACCATGGTTGACTACAGGAGTCCAGCAACATAGCCATTATGCCAACTGCTGGTCCCCCAAGAGCTCTGATTTCGACCCACTGCCACTCGGCGAGCTAGGGCTGTGTCCGCTTTCTCCCTCTAGTCCAGCACGTATCCTGCACATGACTGCCGAATTTTCTCATTTTAAATCCGAAGGTCTAATGGAAAAATATCTTAAGGAAAAACTAGGAAGTTAAGGCTCTAGTCATGAATCTGACAGAGGCATTTGAGCAGGTTCTTTAAATTCATTTTGTCTTAGTTTTTCTGCTAAGAATGAAGGTATACTGCTTGCTGTTTATTCAAGAGGACAGTCATGAGAACAAATGAAATGCAAGTGTACCTGCTGCGGCACACATGGAAACGTGGACATTCAGAGTATAATGCATTTTTCTTTCTTTCTATAAAGATATTATAAAGTAACATAGGCATGATAATACCCACCTTTCACAGGGGGTGCTTAGAGAATTATGACATGCATAAAGCCCTTGCCCAGTGACTGACATATAATAGGAGACAACTCAATTATAACTATTCCTTTTTAATCATTATTATTACCAAGGAGTTTTAGTCATTTCTGCCTCCTGTGCAAGGAATATGACAGAACAGCTGTGCAAATAATGTGCAAGTTCCTTGAAATTAATAGAAAGGGTTCATGTCTCAACTTTCAGCTCATCGTGTTCTTGTTTGCTAAGTGAGAACGCCCTGTGCGATGGGAATGAGTCAGTCTGTCCGACCGTCCTTAGGATGCTATAAAATTTTGCATAATGTTAATTATCAGTAGTCATCGCTCTCTAAGGCTCAGAGCAATGTGTTTCATCAGGACTGCATGACAGAATAAACAGGACGCTTATTCTTATCACCACACCTCTCGAGTCATCGATGGTTCAGAAGCCAGCCTACCACTAAGGAACTTCGAAAGCAAATGATGTCTATTTACAGGCTTATTGTCTGGTCAGTTTAAACATATTGCCACAATTTAAATGATCTTTGTCAAAGTTCTCTAGCTTTGTTAATCATGAGGTACATTACGCTTGTCTAACTTGTGTTCATCATCGTTAGCTTATTTGAGCCTCACACTGTCTGTAGAAGGGATTTAAGTAGGTATTTCCAACTCTGTTTCATAGACCAAAAACTGAGCTACCATGAGGTTGCCTTTGCAGGGTCAGTGATTAAGACAGCACTACAACCCACGCTTCTGGATCTAGGTTCTTACTGCTGCACTTGGCTGCTTTTACATTTCTCCATGCTTCAGAAAAATAAAATGCCTCTAAACTATCCACCAGTGGGGGGCCAGCAGGTGGTATGGTGCTTAAGGCGCTGGACTCCCACATGGCCAACCACAGTTTGAGTCCTGGACCTGGTGACTTGCTTTCTCACTTTCCCTCTCTCTCTGGTCAAATTTAAAATAATAATAATAATAGATAAAATAAAATAAATAATTCTTAAAAAACCCACAGCAATCATGGTTTTCCAAAATGGCTATATAAATAATACATCCAGGCAGATGTAGCACAAATCATTCTAGGAAGTTGATCCTATCTTGCTATAGACAATATATAAGATAAAAGTAACGAAACATCTCAGAAGGGAAGCTTTCATAATCACTAAATAGAGGAATCAGAAAATCGACCCCAACGAAGCAGCTGTGAAGGCAGCAGGATGAGGTTTGGTTTTGTTTCAGGTTGCCAGACCATGGGTGCCCACCAGAAAGAGAGAGTGAGAAAGCACCAGGGGAGATGGCTGAGCTATAATCCCTTTTTCTCTGTTCTCCTCTCGGTATTCTGGGTGTGCATGCACACATGCCCAGTGGTGTTTTGCAAGCTGCAAGGTCTGGGACTGACTGTACAGTGGCCATGTGGAGTCCAGTCTCCTTTACCACCATGCCACCAGCTGGTCCTGGAGGGTTTCAGTTTTATCATCTATAAAATAAGGGCGTCAGGCTACATATAACTGGCAGAATATTGAAATTCTCAAGTCTACAAATCGGTAGACTCTAGGGAAGTAAAGGTTGAGCATCCCTAACCTGGAAATCTGAAATGGTTCAAAATGTTGTGAGTACCGGTAACACACCACCAGTGGAAAACTCCATACCTGACCTCATAGCAAAATGGTTGTAGTCAAAAGGCAGGTGCACAACAGTTATCCTGTTTTTTGAAAGATTTTTGCTATAGGGTACATGTGATCACTGGAGAGACAGAATGCGAGAAATCATCCCCCAAGGGGATGGCCACACCACAACCCCTTCTCCTCTACTCTTCTCCTGGGATTCTAGGCATGCACACACATGCCATAAAGAGCAAATGATTTTCTTGGAAAAACTAACCTTTCTTTTCTCATTTTTCACCCTGGAATAAAAGAACGACTAGCTGGGTGAGGTCTGTGAACAGAGCAAGTCAATTTGTTCATGCCGTGGTTTACTAAGGAGGCCTTCATGAGATGTGGGGGTTGTGTTGAGTTTAGATTTAGTTTAGCTTTAAAAGGTTATGGTTTGGGGCTTCATTCTTAACATATTTCCATAGTAATATTGATTTATAACCACTTTGCGAGGATAAATACTTGTCTCTAGGGCACGGTAAAATGCTAGGTTTTCAGAAAAGCAGGGAATGGGTTCATTTTGAATAATCACTTACAAGTTTAGCCTCATGATTTTATCAACTCTGTAGGCTCTTACTATTTTTTAACACTCTAAGCATTAACCCAGCAAAGTAGCTTTTCTATGTCTCTTCCAAGGATATCTGGTGACAATTTAAACAATTACTTGTGTTTAATCTTTAGAAAAGTAAATGCTGGGGTATCTATACACGTGTAAGATACTCATGACTGCATTAAACTCAATATAACAATACTTGTGGGTGGACACAGGGATCAAATGAAAAGAATGCTGCTTCCAGGGTCAAAGAAGAGATTTCAACAAAGCCAGTGGGTTTGGGTGTGGCTGCAGAACCCTCTCACGTCAGAGGGATCCTTTCATCATTCTAGGCTGTTACTATCCCCCTTCAGCCCAGTCCCATCTTTTGGCTAGGATTTGTCACCTACAATACTGCAAGGCACTTTATGGAGCAGGACAGGCACCCCAGTCTCCAAGCAAAACTGAAGACAGACACGGGGCTCCAGAATGAGACAACAAAGACTTCCACCTTGCTCCCTTAGGCCTGTAGGAAACCACATCTCCAGTGAGTAAGACTGAAGATATTATGAAAGATAAGCAATTAAATGAAATAAGTCTGCAAAATAAACCTGGTCACTGAGTTTCTTTCTGTTTGTTTATTTGTTTGTTTGTTTTGTTTTATTTTTTTAAATACGGGGCCAATAGGTGATGTAGTGATTAAGGCGCTGGACTCCCACATGGTCAACCATAGTTCGAGTCCTGGACTTGGTGGCTTGAAACTCACACTGGGCAGGTATGCATATGTCCCCAAAATCCTGAAAGAAGAATGGAAGAGAAGGGATTGTGGTGTAGCCATTTCTCCCGGGAGGTGACTTCTAGCTTTCTGTCTCTGTCTCTCCAGCAAGTGCACACGGCCTATAGCAAAACTCTCTATAAAAATAAAAAATTTAGGGACCAGCAGTTAGTGTAATGGCTATGTCACTAAACTCCCTGTAGCAGACTTTGGTTTGAGTTCCGGACCTGGTGGCTTAAACTCATGCCGGGCGCATATGTGTGCGCTTAAACTCACGCCGGGCGTGTGTGCGTGCATGCCCAAGATCCCAAGAGGAGAATGGAGAAGGGATTGTGGGGTAGCCATCACTGGGGGGGTGATTTCTCACTTTCTATCTCTCTGTCTCTCTCTGTCTTTCTGGCAAGTGCATGCACCCTATAGCAAAAAAGAAAAGAAAAAAAACTCTCCGAAAAAAAAATTAATAACTTTTAAGATTTCACATATTTATATTCTCTATTTTTTTAATTTACTAATTCATTCATTCATTTTAATATGACCAGAGAGAGACATACACGCAGAGAGAGATAGGAAAAATGAGAAAGCCAGACACCAGGTCCAGGACTCAAAGTGTGGTCGGCCATGTGGGAGTGTCCAGCACCTTAACCACTATGCCACCTACTGGTCCCTATATTCTCGATTTCTAAAGAATTTTAACAAATATTTTTACAAAAGGAACTACATGGTTTTCTTTCTGCATGTCAGATCTTCAAATGAAAAGAAAGATGCTTGACAAGAGAAAGAAAAAACCTTATAAACTCTTTATTAGTAGTTTAAAATAAATAGTAGAAATCTGCTAGGAGAAAATTACTTTCTAAATTATACTGTAAAACAGATGCAAAATTTTTGTCACTATATAGAGGAATGAAAGTCTGAAGCAATAGTCGCCAAAATCATAGTGTGTGATGTAGTTTTAACTAAGTCAAATGTTACAAAGAGTACCACCTTTGGGAACACTTTCAATTTCTTCTCAAAATTTACTTTCAATGCTTGATTTGGTTTATTAGTCATAACACAGATGTAAAGAAATCAAATCAAATGATCTGATTTATGCAGTTCTAGGCTCTTACACTCAGTAGCTTTGCTTATCTTCCTGTTTTCAACTTTTGTTGAGTTGCATACTGGAAGTAATTATTGTTTCCAATGAAACTGCTTCAGAACATTTCCTACACGAAATTACGTAATGTTTCTCACTGCTCTTAATTTTTTTGTTTAAGTCATTTCTTTCAAAGGAGAATAAGAAAAATGTAAGATAAGAAATCTTTCCATATCAGGGGGACCAGCAGATAACATCATGGTTATGTCACTGGACTCCCACATGGCCGACCACGGTTTGAGTCCTAGACCTAGTGGCTTGAAAATCACACCAGGCATGTGTGCATGCATCCCCAAAATCCCAAGATGAGAATAGAGGAGAAGGGATTTGTAGTATGCCTGTTCCCCCTGGGGGGGTGACTTCTCACTTTCTCTCTCACTGTCTTTGTCTCTCTCTCTCTCTTGGGTGAGTGCATGCACCCTAAGGCAAAAATCTCTGGGGAAAAAAAAAGAAAAAAGAAATCTTCCCATATCAGTTTACATAAGTCTAACTTCTATCTAGGGCTGAAATTCAAATTGCTTTTTAAGCCATTTAGTCCTTAACCTAGCAAAACTATTTTTTAAGTGGAGGCTGAGAATGTTAACTTTTCTTTTTAAAGAGAGGTTTTTGTTACAGGGTACATTTGCTTACCAGAGAGACAGAGAGAGACAGAGATGCAGAAAGCGAGAAATCTCCCCCCAACCCCAACCCCCCACCAGGGGAATGGTTATCTGTAATCACTTCTCCTTCATTCTCCTCTTGGGACCTTGGGCACACGCGCGCGCACACACACACACACACACACACACACACGAGCCAAGTGTGTTTTAAGCTGCCAGGTCCAGGCCTCAAACCATGGTGGACTATGTGGGAGTCCAGAGACATAACCATTATGCCACCTGCTGATCCTGAAAATGTTGAACTCTTCAAGTGTCTTTCCTCCTTTTTTTATTAGGTCACTGAAAAAGTCATGACACATTTTTTTCATAGAAAAACATGTCATGACTTTTCTGATGAGCCAATATTTAAGCAAATGTGCCCAGTTTTGATGGTGCATGCTGCTAAGACCCTGTGCACTAGGACCACATGGAGGAGGGTCTGCACCCGAGTCCAACCTAACAGCCAGGTGTGGTGCTACGCGCCTGTGAGGTCGGTGACCAGGGAGGCTGAGAGGAGGCCGGCGACGTAGTGGGACTCTGTCTTCTAAAAAGACTAAATGAAGCCCTCTGTTCTAGACACCTAGGAGCCAGGTGGCAGTTCAGCGCTAACCCAGCGGAGCCACGTGAGAGGACCCGGGACCACCCTGGGCACACCGGGTGCATGTGCCTGTGATTCCGGCTGGCAGAGGCTGGGGTGGATCTTGACCCGAGGACCCTGCTGGGTGCCTTTCTCTCTCTCTCTCTCTGTATCTCTCTCTCATGGAAGAAATAAGTAAATAAACTCAATAAAACAAACATAATTCTTGAGTCAGAACCTCTGTACTCACTCCTGGCTACTCCAAGCCACCCAGGCAGGAGGCTGTGTCCTATTCATCTTGGTCCCTCAGGACTCGGCAGTCCTTGGACAGTGCCACCATCAGACACTAATCTTCTCTGAGAGTGAAGGGTTATTCCTGGCTTATGTAGTCACTTGCCTGATTAGAAAGAGCCTTCCTGGACCCCATTTAACAGTGTTGCTCACATTATTGAGCCCTAACATCTGGGGATATGGAAATAACTGACGAGCCCTGGCCAGTGCTCTCAAGTAGTCTATCAGCAGCAGATTAAACACAAGTAAAGGAAAGAAGGTAATTCCAGCCCAGCTGCAGTGACATGCAGGGTGCTGCTGCATGGCAGGGAACCTACTGGGAAGTCCAAGTTAGATTTCTGTCCCACCCTGAACCACTGAGGACAGTGGTGTGTGTCTGTGGTCCCAACTACTCCTGGGCCAAGGCAGGGGGATGGTGACACAGCGAGACCTTGTTTAAAAAGACTGAATGCTGGGACCAGCAGTTAGCGTAATGGCTATGTCGCTGGATTCCCATGTAGTCAACCACGGTTTGAGTCCCAGACCCAGTGGCTTAAACTCACACCGGGTACGTGTGTGTCAGTACCCAAGATCCTGAGAGGAGAATGAAGGGATTGCGGCATGGCCATCCCCCCAGAGGGTGATTTCTCACTTTCTGTCTCTCTGTCTCTGTCTTTCTGGCAAGCACGTGTGCCCTATAGCAAAAACCTCTCAAAAAAAAAAAAAAAAACCAAATACACACACCTTGCACAATGCACACACGCGCACACACACACACACACAATACACACACACACAGATCATTTCAATACAAGGTGATATGCAGGATATCTTCAGGGAGGGAATGGAAAGCCAATTGGACTCCAGGGCTTCTTTCTTCTCATCAGGTTTTAGAAAAGACAAATTCTTCTTCTACTGAAACTGGAGTCTTTTATTTTTTTTTTTAGAATTATTTATTTAATTAAAAAAATCATTAATATTATTTTTAAATTTGACTAGAGAGAGAAAGAAGGAAAGTGAGAAAGCAGACTACCAGGTCCAGGACTTGAACCACAGTCGGCCATGTGGGAGTCCATCATGCCACCTGCTAGCCCCATGGAGTCTTTTTTACTTTTTCTCATGAAACCTTATTTGTCCTAGTTTAAAGATCATGTATGAAGTTGTTAAAGGGAAAATGCAGGTGGAGAATCCCACAGGATTTTGCTGCCAGCTTAAGCCCTGTGTTAATGAAGTCACTGCAATGTTAGGTGCACATCAACAGGGCGTGGACAAGGAAACGTAATTCAAGCACTGAGAACAGACGAGGGAGCATCTGGTCGCTCACTCACTTACAGGTGAGGAGGTGCAGACTGAGAGGTCAGTGGCCAGTCCAAGGCCACGTGGCTAGTGAGCAGCTGAGACCCCCAGCTAGGGCTCCTGACTCAGCCTCACTAATTTCCTTAAGAACACAACAGTGGGGGCAAGCAGGTAGCATGGTGGTTGAGGTGTTGGACTCCCACATGGATGACCACAGTTCAAGTCCCAGACCTGGCAGCTTGCTTTCTCACTCTCCTCCCTATCTCTCTCAGGTCAAATTGGAGAATAATAAATAAATAAATTGTGTGTGTGTGTGTGTGTGTGTGTGTATGTTTAAAAAGTAATAAATAAAGACACCACAGATACGGAGCCAGCAGGCGGTGTGGAGGTTGGATCCAGGCGGCTGGATCGCACATGGCTGATTTGAGTCCCAGACCTAGTGGCTTGAAAATCACTCCAGGAGGGACCAGCAGTTACCATAATGGCTATGTCGCTGGACTCCCACGTAGTTGACCGCGATTCGCGTCCTGGAACCGGTGGCTTAAAACTCATGCCGGGCGCGTGTGCGTGCATGCCCAAGATCATGAGAGGAGAATGGAGGAGAAGGGATTGCGGCGTGGCCATTCCCCGTGGGGGGGGATTTCTCGCTTTCTGTCTCTCTGTCTCTCTCTGTCTGGTGAGCACACGTGCCCTATAGCAAATACCTCTCCAAAAAAAAAAAAAAGAAAAGAAAATCACTCCAGGTGTACCTGCATGCCCAAAATCCCGAGAGGAGAATCTAGGAGAAGGGCAATGTGGCCACCCCGCTAGATGGTGATTTCTCATTTTTCCTCTCTCTGTCTTTCTCAGGCAAGCATGCCTCATAGCACCGAGAAAGGACCACTGCAGAGCAGAGCACCCGCCTCCCTCTCCTCCCATCTGATGCTGAGCACCAGCTGAATGTTAAGAGAGATGAAGAGTTTGCCGGGGCCTGTTGCCTATCTGAGGAGATGAGGGGAACAAAACGGCAAAGTCGGAGTTAATCTGAGGACCCAAGGGGACTGGAGTCCTGCGGTAGTAATACGAAGGATGAATGCATAGAAACTAAATATTCGCACCTCAGAATGGGACCTGGGCTGGATAAGGACCAGTGGCTGAACTGTGCCTTTGGTCATAACGTTAGGGACAAGGAGGAGGAAAGCAGCGTTTAAATAAGACAAGGAAGAGGCTGAGATGGAGATGGTACTGCGGCCTGTTGGCAAAACAGTGGAGGGGCTTCTCTTGTGGAGCCTCTGCTCCCACAGTTGCCCTTACAGAGCCCCTAGCGTGGGACACGTTAGTTCCTGTTGACCTCAGCTCTCCTTTAGAAAAGGCGTACGAGGAGGAAAAACTGAGCTTTGTAAATAGCACAGCAATACTGAACTGTTCCTGTGGGACCCAGTGGGCTCAGCTGGCTGGTATGGTTGACATGTGTCCTAACAGCCATCCCTCTTCAACTCGAAGAAACCAGATTCCAACTAGAGATCTAAGACGTGTCTGTTGCTTGTGCATCTCTGACTACTGTAACAGAATCCCTTCAGGAACGTCCCCTCTGGGCCAGCCCTGAGGAGCAGCAAGTACCAGTCAAGCGAGGTCAGATCCCACATGGCTGTCTTGGTTTGAATCCCTGACAGTCAGCCTGAAATGAGTCAGGCCACGGGCACATGCCCAAGAGCCAATGGGCTGGAGGATGGGAGGAAGGGGATGGCAGCCTGGCCAGACTCCATGGAAGATGCTCATCTCACTCTTGTCCATGTGTGCTTGTGCTTATCATTAACAAAACAAAAACAATAACAAAAACCTTCCTCTCTGGTTGCAGAAAACAAAGGGAAACCACTGCTGTCCTTTTGTTAAGTGGACCCTCACACTCCCGATGCCTGGGGTACTCCTGTGTTCTCCAGATCCCAGACTAAAGATTTGGGAGTAGTATCCTCATCCTTTTTTCTTTTAAAGCTTACTCTGCTGATTCTAGAGAAAAAAGGGGTTACGCTTGCCAGTAAAATCCTCCCCCACTCTCCTAGCCAGCCAGGAGTGTTGGGATCAAACCAGGATCTGAAATTGGGACTCCCGAGGGACTCAAGTGCCATTCAGCTTGCACCATGGTGGCCCAGCTGCTTGTTCTTTTTCTATTTTTTTTTTCTTTTTTTGGGATGTGGGGGATGGGAAGAGATTTTTGCAATAGGGCACATGTACTCACTGGAGAACAGAAGACAGAGAGACAGAAAGTGAGAAATCCATCCCCAGGGGAATGGCCACACCACAATCCCTTCTCTTCTCACCCAGTGTGATTTTTAAGTCATCAGGTCCAGGACTCGAACTGTAGTTGACTACATGGGAGTCCAGTGACACAACCATTATGTCATCTGCTAGTCCCTCTTTCTTAAAAAAAAAAATTTTTTTTTGAGATTTTTGCAATAGGGCGCATGCGCTCGCCAGACAGACAGAGAGAGACAGAGAGACAGAAGGGGAATGGCCACACCACAATCCCTTCTCCTCCATTCTCCTCTCGGGATCTTGGGCATGTACACACATGCGCCCGGCGCGAGTTTTAAGCCACCGGGTCCAGGACGCGAACCACGGTCGACTACATGGAAGTCCAGCAACATAGCCATTATGCTAACTGCTGGTCCCATCTTTTTCTTTTTTTTTCAAGACAAGTCTCTCTGTTGCCCAGGCTGGGCTCAAACTCCAGATCCTTCTGCCTCGGCCTCCTAAGTAGCCTGGATTAGATACACACTATCATGCACAGCTATACTTGAATTCTACTTGGAAAATAGGATGAGTCACACCAAGGCGACATGCTGCCAGATTTGGTTATGATTACAGGCTTACGATAAAAAGAAACACCCTGGTCAGAGTCTTGGTGAACACCAATCAGTGTATATAGGTCCCTCCCAAAAGGGAGGAAGTTAACATCTGTTGTAAACCATCTGTGACATGATAAAATAGCCCAAGGAGAAGGAAAGGCCACAGTGTCTTACCTTATGTAAATTCCAGCCCTTCCAAGTAACTGCCAGGCAGGATATTAACATACCTGTCTTCCTTTCTTAGGGAACTTGTACTTAACAGGAGAAATAAGCATGATTTGGCTTCACAGAAATATTCAAAGTTAATCCTTCCTTAATGCAAATGGAAAGAGAGTGACAATATTAATCCCGTTCCTACAACATGCCCTCTGCTTAATGCCTTCATTTTCCCTGGGAACCACAAAAAAGGAAGGCTGGGCTGTTTCAGGCCTCTGTGGGGAGAACTTGTATGCTTGGAATAAAGCCTGCCTGGCTTCCAAGCTGCAGCCAGGGCCACCCACAGCCGTAGGGACTGTTCTAGGTAGCTCGAGCCCAGGATCGGGTTTTAAGAAATGAAGGGCAGGGCCACGGTGCAACCTCCGAATGTCCAGGGCCACTCTTTGAAGCACCCCAGGTTCAGTGATGATATTTGAGCCATAAATCATACAAACAGATTGTGACAACTTCCCACTGTATGTCTACCTGAACTGCTGATGAAAACGAGGATTGTACAAGTCAGATGCTTTGTTTACTTGTGTTTCAGATTTGGAGGATTTTTGTTAGTTTAATATTTTTTTCAAATTGGAGCTTGGGGAATCATCTATGAATTCAGCTACTGGTCAAGCTTTGGGCTGAAATGAACTGGATTGAGCCCTCTTTGTTAACATCTAGCCCCTCAGATTTAACTCATTCGGTGCATATGAAGACCATGAGAAAGGGGCACTAGCAGCTGACCACAAAGCAGGTTGGATAAGGACTACCATGCGAGGCTGCTAAGCAGATCTTCAGGGGTGACCGACCTCTCCTTCCTGTATGTGGCTTTCCTCCTGCCTTAAGACAAGAGCGCTATAAACAACATAGGTTATTGGGCCAGCTCCATGGCCTCGTGGTTAAGGGAGCCATATTCTACCTGGTCTTCGGCAGTTCAAATCCCCGTTCTGGGCATCTGTGCGTGGGTGCCCAAAATTCCAACAGGATGGAGAAATGGAGAACTGTGGAATAACAATTTTCTTGTTTCTGGCCAGCTGCTGCTTGCAATCAATGAGGTGAGAGACAGAGGATGGGGCAGAAGGGAGTTTATTCTGTAACTGGTTATACGGAGACAGTCAACAAGCAACATCGAACTGTCTTAAAAAGATCAACATGCGGACCAGCAGTTGGCATAATGGCTATGTCGCTGGACTCCCATGTAGTCAACTGTGAATGAGCCCCAGACCCAGTGGCTTAAACTCACGCCAGGCTTGTGTGCATGCGTGCCCAAGATCCCAAGAGGAGAATGGAGGAGAAAGGATTGCAGTGTGGCCATCCCCCTGTGGGGTGATTTCTTGCTTTCTGTCCCTCTGTCTCTCTCTGTCTCTCTGGTGAGCACACACACCCTATAGCAAAAACCTCTAAGAAAAAATAAAAAGAAAAGAAAAAGGCTCAACATGTTCTTGGTATTTATAGGTACAAAATACAAGCGAGTGCAAATCATTCCTCACTACAATCAGAATCAATTGGTCTCCCCTGAGTAACTATTCTGATTCCTTCAAATATCCACTCCTGCTTTCTCATCTGACCATTCCTCAAACAGAGCTCCCATGAGTCAGCACTTGGTCAGACTGTGCTTGTTAGAGCCCTTTCTTAATTTCAAAATGGCTGCCATCTTGCAGGCCTACTTCACTCTCTATCTCTGGTGAGTGCACACACACTATCTGGCAAAATTAAAAAAATAAAATAAAATAAAAATTCCATTTAAACCTGTAATTCCAGCTTCTCTTTGAATATTAGAAAGATTTGGGGGAAATCAGCTACATTTGAATAATACTCCAGCTCTCAATTAACCATGGCTCTCCTTATGGACCCTGAGACAGAATGTCATGGCCATTATAATTGTTCACATTCTGTTATTTATCTCAAAAACAGGAGATAAGTGGGTTATATCTGCACATTGTAGCCATGTGTCTAGCACCAGTGAGAAAATGAAAGCTAGATCAGTATGACTGCAGGTTTCAAGAAAAAGATCTGGATTTATGTTTGGAAGAGAAGACCATGCCAAACCCGGTTTGCTCAACTCCCTGAAGGCATTTGTCATTGCTGTCCTTGGAACACTCTATGCAAAGGCTCCAGGGGAAGGAGGTCAGACACACGAGGAACTGAACATGTGCTAGGGCTGAGACACAGGTGAGGCGTGCAGCATGAGGATGCATAAGGTCCAATCTCAATGGCCACTGGCTGCCGTTTGAGGGAGTCTGAACTGTATCCCACGACCAAGGAGGAGCCACGCAAGTGCTTTAAGCAAGTGAGAGACGTGCTGGTGCTTGAGTCGAGGATGATGATGCTGGCTAGGTGTGAAAGATGACAGGAGCTGAGGAAGGTCAGAAGCTAAGTGACCAATTATGAGACAACTGCAGAGAGCCAGGCAAGAGAGGCTATTGACCAAGGTGAACAAGATGTGGGAGCCGCTGTTTCAGAGTACCCACTCTCTCCTTCATCCTTACCCTTACCCTCATTTATTTACTGTCATTATGCTCAGTAAGACTCCCAGGTGTCTGTGCAGAACCTTATCAACCTCAGTCCTGGACTGTCCTCCTGCACAGTGCTTGTTAGGTATAAAAAAGAAATACATTCATTATCAACATGCACTCAGTGCAACACAGCTATCGGTGGCAGACTTGATGAATTTCAATGTAAGATGAAGATGTTCTTTGTAGCATTTTTGTGAAGATTTGGCATTACTGGTATCTACCTGTCCAAACAGAGGGCCCATAAATCTGAATTTCCTCCCCCTTCTTTCTTCTGTCCCTGATTAGAAGTAAGCAGCTTAAGACTAAAAACCACACACTCTGGTGCCAGTCAGTGCCGCGGTGGTTAAGGCAGCTGCAGTGGTAAGTCAACTGCACGGTTCAAGTCCTGGACTCAGCAGCTTGAAAAACATGCCAAGTTGGGGCATGGTGATTAAGGTGGTGGACTCCCACCTGGCCAACTATGGTTCAAATCCCAGACCAAGTGGCTTGAAAAACATGCTAGGGATATGTGTGTGTGCCCAAAATCCCAAGAGGAGAAAGGAGGAGAAGAGACTGCAGTGTGGCCATCCCCTCTTGGGAATGATTTCTCACTTTCCTTCTCTACTTCTGGTGAGTACATGTGCCCTACGGCGAAAACCTTGAAGAAAAAGAAAGAAGAAAGAAGGAAAGAAAAACATACCAGGCATGTATGTGTATGTGCCCAAAAATCTGAAAGGAGGGAGAGATGGAGGGGGGGTGGCATGACCCATTCCTCTTGGGAGGTGCTTTCTCACGCTTCTGTCTGTCTGTGTCTCTCTCTAGTGTGTGCATGTACCCTACAGCAAACAAAACAAAACCAGAAAACAACAAGACCTCCCATGACAACATGTATTACTTTTATAACCTGGAAATAAAATATTTATCAGAAAGTTTTTATAAGCATTTTTTTTTTGACTTGACAAACAGTTGCTTAAGGGTCTTTTCTGGGGAATGTCTTTAGAGAGGGTCCTATCACTGCTGACATTTATCTTTCCTTTACAAAAATACATAGAAAGGAAGAAAAAAAGTATATACCCTATGTGAAATGTGGTGGGAAAATGCAGTCAAGGTTAAAAAAGAAAAAAAAAAAAAGGGATACAGTCAAAGAAACTAGAACAAAACCTCACAACATGAGCTTTGCAAATTTGTCATAATAAACCAATGGATGTTTTGAGTTTGAACTTGTAAAATCATTTTGCTATTAGCAAATACATAACTCACAATAAAACAGAACTCTAATGTAAAACAACATGTGATGGAGGCCCAGACACTATGGCGTTGGCAGTAGGGCACTACTGTGCAATACTGGAACCAAGTAGGAAGGTCCTAGGTTCAGTTCCCAGCTGACTCGGCTGCAGGCAATGCCTGAGGTCCTGGCTGGCCGAAGGGCTAGGAAAGGTCGTCATGTGACAAGACCCTGCTAGGGGTTCTTCTTGGGCTCTCTCCCCACCCCCATGGAATAAATAAATAAACTGACCAAAAACAAAAAAAGTGATGAGCAAGGTATACACTTTGTCTCTCCACACTAAAAGGCACAAGTGTTCTTGGATAACTGCTAGATTTCTGGGGAAATCTACTCAACTATAAGCACAGGGTGCCGTGATATTCTCAGAATCAGGTTCATTTGTTTCACCTGGATGAGCTACTCTGTTCAGTGACACTTGACTACTTGCCCTTAGCTAATAATAGTTTCCAAAGAAAAAGATCTTCATCGAAAAAATAATTCAACCTCTACAAAAGCAATAATATCTTCCAAGCATATCTAGTAAGATGTGTTTTACTTATTTATTCTTTTAAATCTCTGCATACAAAGATTTCATACATTATTTCAAAAGAATAGAATTATTCATCCAGTGGGAAGGAATTTAATAAATATTCATTCATGGAAAAAATACAAGATTTTAAAAAAGAATCAAGTAAATTTGCCTTCCTTGAGTAAAAGAAAAAGAATAAATGAAGGACATTGGGTTAAGAATGCTTAGGGGAAAAAAAAAAAAGAAAGGAACAATTTAATTGGTTGGTTTGACATTTCTCAAAAGTTTGCTTTTGATCACACACACACACACACACACACACACACACACAACCAGGCAAGTAGGGAAACGAGTGAAGAGAGCACACATTATTTGTGTGGCAATGGCGTCATGTCCTCGTAGTGTCGAAAGGGAGAACATCTGAAAGCCCACACACACAGACTAGAAAAGCCAAGCTGACATAAAAAGCAGAATGAGAAAATATAGGGAAATTAGAAACTGTGAGAAAGCAGCAGCACAGCTGTCAGAGAAACAGTGTGACATGAGAGGTCATTGTGCTTGGCCACAGAGAGATACAAGGAAATGCCCATTGGAAAAAGTGTGTTTATTTATTGAGTGTGGGGGGGAAAGACCCTGACAGGATCCCCACAGCGTGTTCACCCCCCCATCTCCACCGGCCTGGATTGCAGGCACACACGTGTCCGCACGCTCAGGCATGTGGGTCTAGTTATGTCACCGCTGCACCATGGCCTGGCCCAGGAAAGGCCAGTTTTGACGGCAGATAACAAACCGTAATAGCAAAGAAGGAATGGGAAAGAGAGAAGTCATATGTCCTTGTGTGACATCGGTCAGAAGGAACACCTTTTGAAACAGTGGACCTCCCATTATTTAAAATCGCATTGTGGTGTCTCAATGACATTACAGAAATGACTCAAAAGTCTCTCTTCCCAAGAAAATACCTGTGGTTCAGTAACAAATAGCACTATTTCCTGTAATGCTAAAGCCAAACGTTGCCATCACCTCAAGGTGCCGATTCCCAAGGTATCCCTAACCTGGTCCCCCCAGCTCTCTCTTCAGCCTCATTTATTGTCATTCTGTTTCACTCTCGTCACTCGAGAATATTGAGAGCATGTAATTCCTGGATATGTCATGCTATTTTAAGGTTCCCTACCCTTCTTCATGGTGTTCCCTGCCTGGAATGCTCTTTTTACATTCATCTCTTTATTCTTTCTCTCTCTCTCTTTAAAAACATATTTATTTATTTAGTTCTGTTTGTTATTATTATGATTTTAATTTGACCAGAGAGAGAAAGGGAAAAAGAGAAAGCAAGATGCCAGGTCTGGGAATCAAACCAAGGTAGGCTATGTGAGAGTCCAGTGCCTTTCACTACCCCGCCACCTGCTGGTGCACTGCCCCTCCCCTTTTTAAAGATAATTATATATTTATTTTATTTTATTTATTATTATTATTTTTTCAAATTTGACCAGAGAGAGAGAAAATGAGAAAGCAAGCTGCCAGGTCTAGGACTCAAACCACAATTGGCCATGTGGGAGTCCAGAGCCTTAACCACTAAGCCACCTGCTGGCCCCACCTCTTTATTCTCTTAAAGCTACTCATTTTTCAAGGTTCAGCTCAGGCATTACCTCTTCCTAAATCTTGCCACACTTATCTTATAGGCTGGGTTGGAGGCCATTGCCAAATACATTATCGCATAAAGTGGTCCGCCTTTTCCATTAGACTGTTTGTTAGATCTTGGAAGAGCTGTTTCCTTCTGCTTCTATCTCTAACACCTAATAGTATGTGACATGTAACTGGATACCAAGAGTGTGTCTAGTTAGTTAATTAACTGACTTCTCAATACTTATATAAATATGTATAGGTGACTAATGCATAAAACAACACACTCGATGGGTCCGGCAGATGGCGTGGTGGTTAAGGGCGCTAGACTCCCATATGCCCGTAGTTCAAGTCCTGGACCTGGTGGCTTTCTTTCTTTCTCTGTTTCTCTCTGGTCAAATTAAAATAAATAAATAAAGTTTAAAAAAAAAAAACTCCAAAAACAAAAAAAACCACCATGCTTGCATGTCCTAATCCTCTTTCGAGGGTGCTGGTACTTGGTATATTTAAAGATCAATGGAAATGGCCATGTCTAGACTGTCCAAAGAAGAATAAAAAATTCTAAGTGTAATTCTCTACCAGAAACATGATCCATCTTACAAGTAGGCCTGTGGACCAGTTCTAGGAAAACATAGTAGACCACAGTGTCTTCTCAGTTTACCTCACTACACTGATTTTCTTCGCAGAACATGGAAGAAAGTTTATTTAAAATGAAAATACTGGGAAACAAGAAACAGAATTACGTAGACATGTATAAACAGGTCAAAGGATGCCAAAACTGACAAGAGACCGTGTGGGTTTGGCACAAAAGCAGAGAGAGACCATGTTTCTGAAGGACAATAAATGTGATCAACGGGGTTAGGAAAAAAAAAAGATGACTTGGGAAGAAAAAACTAGAAGCCATTAAATTAGAAATTTCATTTGTTCAGACTATTATTAATTTTTTTTCTTTGAGAACACAAGTTCCTAACCCAATAACTGGCTCTATTGAACACCCACAGCGCAGGAGGCTTTGTTCAGCTAAGTCTGACAAAACACCAGCACGAATCAGTGAGAAGGGCAGCCAGAGGAGCACTACACCAACACGAGTCAGGCTTACTTTCACTCTCCTCTCCAGGGGTTAGAACAGTCAAAGTGTTATGTCTAATAAATTGAAACCTGTCGTATGCCTGCTAGGAGCAAAAGAACCACATAAGACATGCCAAAACTACTGGCCCACTGCTTTGTTTTCTGAAGCATTTGCAAACACATCCAATCTAAACAGATTTTTTTTTTTTTAAATCAGTCATTGGGGCTGGCAGGTAGCATGGTGGCTAAAATGCTGGACTCCCACAAGGCTGACTATGGTTCAAGTTCCAGATCTGGTGGCTTAAAACTCACACTGGGCATGTGTGTGTGCGTGCCCAAAAGCCCAAGAGGAGAATGGAGTGAAAGAGATTGCAGCATGGCCATCACTCCCACCCCCATCCTGCCCCTCTAGGGTGATTGCTCATTTTGTGTCTCTCTGGTGAGCACATACACCCTATAGTAAAAATCTCTCCCTCCCCCCCAGAAAAATCAGTCATTATTAATTTAAAAAGAGCACAAATGTAATCGCCTTATAATCTTGCTCTTATTGTTCATTGCTCTTAAACAATCCTTAACCTAACAATGCCTCATTCTGGCCATCTGATCAATATCCTGTAAATAGAAACCGCTCTCAATTCCTGTAGCAGGTGAACAGCTTCATAGAAGACTACCTCAGGAACCATACAGAGACCTACATAGGGACCACATGGTGGGCAGCAGGAACGCATGGCACTATGTGAGGCTGACCCACATGAGAAGGGTCCCGTTCGCTTCCTGGCCCACATGAGGAGGGTCTGGCTCACTTCCTGGGACCTCCCTGAGGATTCTGGACACATGTGTGCCCATGATTCAGGGCGACCTGAGGCTGGGGGTGCACTGTGGGAGCACGACCCTGCTGGGATGCCCCTCTCTCTTCCTTTCTCCCCTCCTCTCTCAGAATAATAAACTTAAAAAAAAAAAAAAAAAAAAAAAAAAACAACTAGGACCAGCAGTTGTCATAATGACTATCTCGCTGGAATCCCATGTAGTTGACCATGGTTCGAGTCCCGGACCCGGTGGCTTAAACTCACGCCAGGCGCGTGTGCACGTGTGCCCAAGATCCCAAGAGGCGAATGGAGAAGGGATTGTGGTGTGACCATCCCCCCGGGGGGTGACTTCTCGCTTTCTGTCTCTGTCTCTCTCTGTCCTTCTGGTGAGCGAACGCGCCCTACAGCAAAAACCTCTCAAGAAATAAAAAATAAAAAACACCTACACAAGTGAAAGGTCTGCTGGGGCTAAAGTCCACATTGACAATGAAATTTTGAGGAAGAACTATGAAATTAAGAGCCAAGAGCTAAAAGAGTGCTTAAATTCTAATCTGTGTGGGAATTCTCTCAACCTGTTTTTGTGTCACTCACAGAAATAACTGAACCTGTGTGATTTTATAAAGACAGAGGCTTATTTACAAACTCACAATTCTGGTAGGAAGAGTCCAGAAGCCTCAGCTTACAGCACGGCTCACAGAAACAGAAGCCGACAACTGTGTGCGGAGAGTGAGCGCCGTGTTCTTCCTCTCTCTTTTATAGTAACCAGCTCTCACGAGAACTAACCTCTTCTCGTGAGATCTAAAATTCTCTAGGTCTCGCGATAATTCAATAATCTTTCCGCAAGAGGGTTGCGTGTGTGTCGCGGTCACCAGGATCTGATCCCCATTCACTAAGCCTCACTGCCTCTCAAGATCAAATGCAAAACATGTAACTTTAGGGGACAAACTTTGATCCCAACCATAACAGAGATATCATAACAAGTCATGACAGTCTAACACACTTTTTTTTTTGACTGTAGAGACTCACGTGCTTGCTGGAGAGAGAGAGAGAATGAGAAATGATCCCCCAGGGCAAATGGTCATATTTGCTGTTCTTTCTCCTCTTGGGATTTTGGACGTACACATATAGGTTCCCAGCATAATTTTTAAGCTACTAGGCCTTGGGCTCAAACTACTCAGTCAGCCATGTGGGATCCAGCAGCCTTAACCTCCACATCACCTGCAGACCCCGAATTCCAACACACTTTACTATTCTTTAGAATCACTGTGCATATGATAGTTCACCATAATCTAGGGTTTAACTCTTTAATCTAAAGCTTAATGGGGTCTGAGCACCTATTGTATACCAAGAATAGACTAGACAACAAAGGACTGGCCCTCTGGGGACTCACACCCAGGAGTGGAAACAGACAGGTAACTACTTTCAAAACTGAGGGGCCAATTTGTTGATAAAAATGCAGGGTGGGGGCAGCAGGTGGTTTAGTGCTTAAGGTACTAGACTCCCACGTGGCTGACAGCAGTTCAAGTCCCAGACCCAACAGCTTGAAACTCATGCCAGGCACTTGTGCATGTGCAAAATCCTGAGAGGAGAATGGAGGAGATGGGATTGTGGCATGGCTGTTCTCCCTGGGGGTTGATTTCTCACTTTCTGTTTTTATGTCTCTCTGTCTCTCCAGCAAGCACACACACCCTATGGCAAAAATCTCAATAACCACAACAAAAGTATTGGTCAAGAGAGCTGGTCTTTCCCAACTGGCCTTCTGCAGAGTCTGATAACTGAAGAATGACTTCAGTTAGAAAAGAAGATTAAGCATTTCTAGAAGTGAGAACAAATGCTTTATGCACAAACTAGGTTATAAACTCATTGAGAACAGAAATGATCTTACTGCTTTTTTATATAATTCATATTGTAGAGTAAATTTCTAGTCATTATAATCTTGATTGATGGCCTAGGGTAGTTTTACTTCGTTAAGCTTAGGGATTTGGAACTTGAGAAACTGGAGAAATCAAATCAAAGAGATATAAATAGGACAATAAGAAGTGAAACTTTCCCAGAGGTAAACATAGTTATTAATATCTCTTTTTTTTTTTTTTTTTGAGGGGTTTTTGCTATAGGGCACGTGCGCTTGCCAAAAAGACAGAGAGACAAAGAGACAGAAATCACCCTGAGAAATCACCCCCTAGGGGGGATGGCCATGCCACAATCCCTTCCCCTTCATTCTCCTCTAGGGATCTTGGGCACACATGCACACGCGCCTGGCGTGAGTTTAAGCCACCGGGTCCAGGACTCAAACACTGTCAACTACATGGAATCCAGCGACATAGCCATTACACTAACTGCTGGTCCCAGTCATTAATGTCTCTTGATAAAAATAATCAGTCAGAGGGAACCACAGAAATAATTGACAGAAATAATTATGAAGCAGAATTACTTCTAATTTGATTCATGCGGCTTGTTACGGCCATTGATGAGTACGGTGACGGGTGTCTGGTCTCACCATGCCATGGTGAGGGAGGGCGTTCTCAGAAGGGACCAGCAGTTAACATAATGGCTATGTCGCTGGACTCCCACGTAGCCGACCACGGTTCAAGTCCTGGACCCGGCGGCTTAAACTCACGCCGGGCACGTGTACGTACGTATGTGCCCAAGATCCCAAGAGGAGAATGAAGAGGAGAATGCAGGAGAAGGGGTTGCGGCATGGCCATGCCCACTGGGGGGTGATTTCTTGCTTTCTATCTTTCTTTCTGGCAAGCGCACGCACCCTATAGCAAAAAACCTCTCCAAAAAGAAAAAAAATCTCTCAGAAGATTCTGGCTTGTACTCAGCTCTAACAGAAAGAAATACAGGTTTAAAAAAATTTCGACCTTGAGTACAACAGAGTGCTTTGGGGTTTATAGTTGAAGAAAAGCATAAAAAAAGAAAAAGAAAAAATGAAAGAGATATGGAAGTGAAGGGAAAAGGAGAGAGAAAGAAGGAGAAGGAAAAAAAGGGAATATTCTGGAAAATATTAAAGAGCCATTGATATTTCATCACCAGGAGCCAGGCTATCACCAAAATTCCAGGCCAGAAAAATCTCTGTGCCTCATCATCACCAGTCACCAAATATTTGGGTAACGCTGGACTCCCACGTAGCCGACCACGGTTCAAGTCCTGGACCCGGCGGCTTAAACTCACGCCGGGCACGTGTACGTACGTATGTGCCCAAGATCCCAAGAGGAGAATGAAGAGGAGAATGCAGGAGAAGGGGTTGCGGCATGGCCATGCCCACTGGGGGGTGATTTCTTGCTTTCTATCTTTCTTTCTGGCAAGCGCACGCACCCTATAGCAAAAAACCTCTCCAAAAAGAAAAAAAATCTCTCAGAAGATTCTGGCTTGTACTCAGCTCTAACAGAAAGAAATACAGGTTTAAAAAAATTTCGACCTTGAGTACAACAGAGTGCTTTGGGGTTTATAGTTGAAGAAAAGCATAAAAAAAGAAAAAGAAAAAATGAAAGAGATATGGAAGTGAAGGGAAAAGGAGAGAGAAAGAAGGAGAAGGAAAAAAAGGGAATATTCTGGAAAATATTAAAGAGCCATTGATATTTCATCACCAGGAGCCAGGCTATCACCAAAATTCCAGGCCAGAAAAATCTCTGTGCCTCATCATCACCAGTCACCAAATATTTGGGTAAGAACTGTGTGTCAAAATGCACCTTAGCCTCCTGTGATGAATAATCTGAGATGTGTGTTTGTTTTGACCTTCTGGATTAGGATGCAGATAAGCTTCCTCAACGTGTTTCTCAGCTGCTCTTCAGCACTTGCAGTCACCTTGACCTCAGCCCCAGCATCTTCGCAGGTGAGCAGGAAGGAGCCAGCAGAGGAGCTGTCTCTGGGCACCTCTGGGAGCTGAGAAAATGCTTAGGCTTCCAGTAATGCTGGGATAAGCCAGAGCTGGAACTTGCGTGTAACTTACTGCCTTGTAGTACCTGCCAGGGGAGCAATTTTTAGCACCCAGTGATAAGAAGCGATAATGGAGGGTGGGGTTCTGTCTGGAGGGCTCCTACTGGGCTAGGGGAGGAGGAGAGCTGGGAGCTGGGATTGGATTTTTCCTGGGTAGTGAAGAGCTAAGTCCTCCTGGGCCTCCCAAGCTCCTGCCACCTGAGTTTTCTCCTTTCCAGACCTGGACACGGTAGCAAGAGCCACCCATGCCCTGTGTGTGTATATGTGTGTGCATGCTGTACCCAAGATCCCAGCTCCGGCTTGGTCCACCATCACTGGAGAGCCGGAGCATTTTTACACACACACCACACACCCACACACACACACACACACACACCAGTGGGTTCAATTGTGTTCTCAAAAAGATATATTGCAATCCTAAACCCAAATTCCTATGAACATGAGTGTATTTGGAAATAGGATCTTTTCGGATATAAGCCAGGTGAGGTCATATGGAGTTTAGTGGGCCTTTAGCTGACTGTTATCTTTTTGTTTTTAAATTTTATAATTTTAGTTTTTAGATTTTTGCCATGTAGCAAATGCACTTGCCTGAGAGAGACAGAAAGAGGGAAAGTAAGAAATCCCCCCCCCAGAGGAATGGCCATACCATGATCCCTTCTCCTCCATTCTCCTCTCGGGATTTTGGGCATGCGTGCGTTCTCTCTCTCTCTCTCTCTCTCTCTCACACACACACACACACACACACACTCTCGCACACACGCCTGGTGTCATTTTCAAGTCACCAGGACTAGTGCTTGAACCAGAGTCGGCCTGTGGGACGCAGCGCATTAACCACCACACCACCTGGTGTTCTTTTTGTACATACTTAAATTCAGGAGCATGGGCATTGTTTATCTTGCTGACTACGCCACCTCCAGAAGAGGGAAAGGGCAGAGGAGACACAGAAATAGGCTCACGGAGCCAACACCATGTGGTGACCGAGGCGGAGACTGGAGGGATGCAGCTGAAGGTCAGGGAACACTGAGCCCTGCCAGGACCCCAGACGTCAGGAGGAGGAAAAGAAGGGTCCTCTCTCATGGCCCGGCCAACACTGGTTTGGACTTCTGGCCTCCAGAACTGTGAGACGAGGAGGTTGAATATGTTTTTTTCTAACTTAAATGAAGGAGCGAGCGCGTTGTTTATCTTGCGGACTACTCCAACTCCCAAAGGTGGAAAGCCTGTCACAGAGGGAAACTCCGACCTTAGATGAATGGTGCTTGCTTCATTTCATGCTGTTTCCCTGTGGCCCCATTTACAGGCTCGAACTGAAGAAGTAAACGGGGCCACGGCGTGTTCCAGCTGGCCGACATGCTAGATCTCACTGAAATGCTCTAGCAACACGACTCTGGAACTAGATCCCAACCTGGCAGCAGCTTTCTGGTAACTAAGGCAAGTGGCAGAAATGAACAGCTGCGCCCTGACTCCGAGGCCGGGGGTGCCCAGCAGGTGCCATTTCAACACAGGTTACCAGGAATGCGCTGTCGTGAGGGCCATGGGATCCCAGACACTGTGGCACTTGGGGATCCCACCTGGCCATGTGTCTTCAGTGACATCTCTGTTTATACCACCAAAGTGTAACCAATGGATTTCCCTCAGACCATCACCTCTGCTCCTTTTTTTTTAAAAAAAAAGTAAATTAATTAATTCATTATTTTTTGGTAGAGACTTTGCTATAGGGTGTGTGTGCTTGCCAGAGGGACAGAAAGCAAGAAATCACCCCCCGGGGGATGGCCATGCTGCAATCCCTTCTTCTCCATTCTCCTCTCATAATCTTGGGCACACACGCACACACACACACACACCTGGTGTGAGTTTTAAGCTGCCAGGTCTGGGACTTGAACAGCAGTCGACTATGTGGGAGTCCAGCGATGTAACCATTATGCCACCTGCTAGCGCCTTTTTAATGTTTATTTTATTCATGATAGAGAGTGGGTGTGAATGCGAGAGAGAGAGAGAGAGACAGAGAGAGAGAGAGAGAGAGATCCTCAGCAGGGTTTCTTCATGCTGTGATCCCCTTTCCCTGACTGTCTAGCTCATCGGGATCTTGGGCACACAGGTCTGTATTTTCAGGACAACTCTCAGGGTTCTGAACCCGAGGTCAGCGTGTGGCTTCCAGAACCGCAGCTCAACTTGCCCCAGCTATTAGCATGTTCACCCTTTGATATAGTTGATCCCTCTGCTGCTTTTGTAACAGGGGAAGTTACACTTGGCATTCCATACACGAGGTACATGGAATGTTTCTGTTCTATCTCTGTTGACTTTCAGATATCCCAAATGTCTTATTTCAATTCCAAATCCCATAACTGAAGCATGACCTTTTTACTAATTTGCAGGTTTCCGAATTTTGCTAAGCGCTCATGAAAGAAGAGTTGTTTCATTTATTTGCAAATCTTCCCCCAAAATAGCTCTAGCTTCTCTCATGGAGGAGTTGTTGGCAAAACCCAGGCTTTCCGTACTGCTTGGTGAAATGCTTAGGACATTTTAAGCACAATTCGAAGTGCTTCTCTGTTTAAATTGGGAATATTTTCTGTACAATGTTAGCTCAGGTCTGCTGTTATTTGACCTGAACAAGAGTTAAGTACTCCTTGCACTTTTCAATCTGATATTAACTTGAAAATAGAAAATTTACTAGTTTAACAGGGCTAGGTGACCAGCTCAGGAACTGAGGAATCACACTGTATTAAAAACTGCCAAGAAAATAGATCTTCCAGGGCTGGCAGGTAGTAGGGTGAAGGCACCAGACTCCCATGTGGCTGACTGAGGTTCAGGTCCTGGACCTGCTTTCTCACTTTCCTTCTCTCTCTCTCTGGTCAAATTGAAAAATAATAATAATAATGATAAATAATTATTAAAAATAAGAAAATAGATTTCCCAAGTTCCTTTAGTAATACACAGTCCGTTTCAGATTCAAAGACTAAAGAATAGCAATGGTACATGGACCTTGGTTTTATGTAGCATTTTACAGTTTAAAAATGAAACTGTTGGGACCAGCAGTTAGCATAATGGCTATGTCACTGGACTCTCATGTAGTCAACCATGGTTCGAGTCCCGAACCCGGTGGTTCAAATTCATGCCAGGCGCATGTGCTTGCGTGCTTAAGATCCCAAGGGGAGAATGGAAGAGAAGGGATTGTAGCGTGGCCATCCCCCCTGGGGGGTGATTCTCGCTTTCTGTCTCTCTGTCTCTCTATCTTTCTGGCGAGCGCACGCACCCTATAGCAAAAACCTCTCACAAAAAAAAAAAAACGCCAAAGGAGAAAATTATTTGTTGACAATAACATGTATGGTCATATCCTTGACTGAGCCAATATACAGTGTATTCTGGATGGGAAAACTCCTTTTTGTATGCGGTAATGATGTACAGTGAATGAATGTAAAATAAATAATTTTTTTTTTAAAGTCAAAGGAGGAGGCTAAGTGGAGAGACGTGTTGTATTCACGGTTTTGACCAATGGTTCTGAGTCCATTTGGTGCCCGCACCTCCTTTTTGAGAAGATTAGCCGTGCGAGGCAAAAATGTCCTACAGACCAGGAAGCTCTCTCGTTCGGTTTTGGGATAGCATCTCCCATCACTTGCTCCGGTGTTGGAGAGGCACAGACGTCTCTGGCCGCTGGCTTACCCCCCGCAGCCCGCTGAGTCAGTGTCCTGGCAAACGTGGCAGACACAGGAATGTTTTATTTAGAAGTTTGTACAGTTTAGCAATTTACAGAGATCATGTCTTACCCGGGCCACCTTATGTAGGCTTTGCAAATGAATCCAACTCTATAATGAATAGTTACTTTCATTTAAGCATAGAATACAGAATAATCAACTTCCTTATTTTTGTTATTTCATCAAATCTAGGAGCTATAGCTGGGAACATGGGAAGCTTAGTGAGTACCTTCCAGGGATTCACTTATTCCTGTATCATATTCCACAAATTACAAAGCATTTCTAAATACAAATGTCAGTATTGCGAGGAAATTATGCAATTCTTTCCCACTATACTCCGTGTGAATTGGGGGAAATATATTATGCAATATTTACTGACTTTGAGGAGGGACCTTTTTTTTTTTTTCATTCTCCTCTCTGTTTGAGAAAAAAAAAAGTTTTATAAAAATTGGGGGCATTAGGAATTTTTCTCTACCTGCCTATTCTTGCTGCAGTTTTATACTTACAGACTCATTTGGGAGCATCTAAGTTCTATTTCCCTGAAACAAAAAATACTGACAACGACGACTGATAACAGTAATGTGCTGGCCCGTCACTATGTACGTAGCACCGAGCGTGTTATATAGTCCCTCACACTAACCTCTTGGGGTAGTGTAGGGACTAGTATTGTGGTCATCTTGTGGCAGAGGAAATGGGGACCTCGGGAGGTGAAGTGACTTGCTCACACCAAAGTCACTAAGATGGCAAGTCCAGGGCAAGATCCCAGAGCCGCCTCATTGCAAAGCCTGTCCTCTCCACCACAGTGCTGTCCGTAAATACCTGCATGTCTCTATCTATCTATCTATCTGTCTGTCTGTCTGTCTGTCTATCTATCTATCTACATCTATCTATCTATCTATCTATCTATCTATCTATCTATCTATCTATCTATCATCTATCCATATCTATCTATCATCTATCTATCTATCATCTATCCATATCTATCATCTATCTATCATCTATCTATATCTATCTATCTATCTATCTATCTATCTATCTATCTATCTATCTATTTGTCTATCTGTATTGTCTATCTGTCTATCTATCTATCTGTCTGTCTATCTCTATCTGTCTCTATCTATCTATCTATATGGTGCTGCATAGTATAAGTTTCCAGTAGGAGACAATGAAGACTTACCAATTATTAATTTTTTTAATTGCCAGAGGGCATGTGTGCTCACCAGAGAGGGACAGGCAGGGAGAAAGCATCCCCCAACGGACATGATCATGTCACAGTCCCTTCTCTAACTGTCCATCCCATTAGGATCTGGGGCATGCAGGTACTGCGCTCAGCATGTTTTTGAAGCCACCCAGGCCAGGATTCAAACTGTGGTTGGCTATGCGGGCTCTTCCCTAACCATGAAGCCACAGGGCCAACTCAATTACTAACAATTTATATCCTTTTATTCATTTGTTTCTTCCATGAGTGAGAGACAGAGAGAAGGAAAGAGACGGACAGTACTTCCACTAGGGCCTTGACACTGCCATACCCTAGCCAGCCCCAGAGCATGGGCAAGCCTGTGCCCTGCAAGCTCAGAGAGATCTGCATCTGTGAACTGGAACCTTCCTACGCAGTATTGCCTTGCAGAGTGTCGTGTTCACCTCTGTGCCACCAACTTGCCCCAGCTATTAGCGTGTTCACCCTCTGATGTAGTTGATCAGAGGGTGCACAGTAAGGTCCCCCGGAGCAGGGGAGGTGGCCCTGGGGTCGGCTGGAGATGGCAGCGGGCCCCTCAGTGAGAAGATGGAGACTCCACGAGGAGGGAAGAAAGAGAGGGAGGAGAGACCAAAACGTGTGACCTACTTCACAATTCCTCTTGGGGGCAAGTGGAACAAGCCGTTGGCCTCTGTGTAAAATGCTCCTCATCTCGAAAGCATTCTGCAGGGGCACGTCCCCATTACCTTCTGCACAGTAATGGAGTTGGGATGCTAAACTAGTGGTTAGTACATTAGTCATGGCGACGGAAATAATGTTGCCAGCCACTTTTCTTTCCCAACCTTTTCTTTTGAAGTATGTATTTCAGAGTCCAGTAGTCATCAATAATTTTTGGAATTTATTTTTTGTAGACACCAAGTAATTCTTTTGCTCACAACAGTTTAAGCCAGATTAGGTAGCTATCTGAAGGCAAGAACTAAGAGATGAAGATGAAAACATGTCTCTGTTGCATAAATGAAGACAAAATCTGGCCCTGTCCTGTACAAGGTGGTAGCCCCCCCCACACACACACACACACACAGCTGGCAATTTGAGTTCATGAAGTGTACTAGGCTGGCAGCTCAGGTCCGCAGCCACACTGGCCATATTTCGAGTGCTCAGTAGCCATCTGTAACTGTGACTGACTTATTAGACAGCCTGGATATAGAACATTTGCATTACCTTGCTTTTGTTTTAATTTGCCAGAGGGCTAGTGCACTCACCAGAGGGAGACAGAAGAGAAGGAGGAGAGAAAGCACCTCCCATGACAGCAGTCACGCTGCAATCCCCTCTCTGTCTCCTCTTCCTTTCAGGAGTGCGGGCATGTTGGAATGCACACACACCTGGTGTATTTCTCAAGCTGCTGAATTCAGGACTCAGACTGAAGTTTCAACCATGTGAGATTAAGCTTCCTTAACCACCAGGCCATAGGCTGACCTCAGCCTCAGAAATTTCTATTGGCAGTGCTGGTCTAGATATAAACTCACAGAGGAAAATGCCATTGTGTTTTTGTAGGTAATTAACTGATGAAAGGAGAGAAATAACAAAAGGAAGAAATTTAAAAATAAGGATAGGGGGCCAGCAGGTGGCATGGTGGTTGAGGTACTGGACTCCCACATGGCTGACTGCAGTTTGAGTCCTAGACTCTGCAGCTTGAAACTCATACCTGGCATTTCTGCATGCCCAAAATCTCAGGAGGAGAATGGAGAAGGGATTGTGGCGTGGCCATCCCCCCTGTGGGTGATTTCTCTCCCTCTGGCTGTCTTTCTGTCTCTGCAATGAGCCATGTGCCCTATGGCAAAAAACTTTTTTTTTTTTTGGAGAGGTTTTTTGCTATAGGGCGCATGCACTCGCCAGAAAGATAGAGAGAGACAGAGAAATAGAAAGTGAGAAATCACCCTCTAGGGGGGGATGGCCACACCGCAATCCCTTCTCCTCCATTCACCTCTCAGGATCTTGGGCATGCATGCACATGCACCTGGTGTGAATTTAAGCCACCAGGTCCAGGACTCAAACCACGGTCGACTACATGGGAGTCCAGCAACGCAGCGATTACACCATCTGCTGGTCCTGCAAAAACCTTAAAAAAAAAAAAAAGGGAGGATGTAACAGTCTATTTATTGGGGAAGAAGAGCTGAAGAAAGGCTGAACAGGTGAGGGGGCACTAAGTACCATGTCTAAGCTGTTATTAAGAGGAAGTGGACTTGGCAGTTGTGGAAATGTTCTTAGCCACAAGTACTAGTACACGCGGGTGCTGAACACTGAGGATGGACGTCAGATGAAACCAGTAACACGAACAGAAAAAAATGTAGATGCTGGAAATCAGCCCGCGTGTTAAGGAGACAGGAAGGCCAAGCTGCTGTGAGATCAGGTCCAAAGGCGAGGATCAGAGAGCTCTGTAAGAGGGTCTGAAAGAGCTGAGAGAACTAAACCAATCCCCGTGGTGAAGTCCTGGGACACAAACGAAAGAAAGACATTCGCTACAAGAAGTTGTGGAAGCGGGGAGATGACGGGGTATGGCGGGCGGGAGCCTGTGCGCATGCGCTCCATCCCAGCCCCCTGCACCCACGCTGCTCGACACACCAGGACGTCATGTTCCTAGAAGCTGTTCTGGGTCCATTTACGCAAAAGAACAAAATGACTTTATTCAAGACTCCACTGACATCTCTCCGAGAGTCACTTCTGCATTATTACCTAGGTGTGTGAACTTCCGTAGGTGCTTGTAAACACATCCAGGACCTGAGACGACAAAGGTGGGGCAGGATCCCTTCCTCTAGAAATTCACCAGCCGAAGCCTAAACAGACCAACTGATCTGACGTGAACCCACTTCACCAATCTGGATGTGGGGCTCAACGGGTTTCAGTTGCCCGAGGTCAGGCAATTAGCAGGTGCAGAAGCCAGGAGAGGCCCTGGGGTGTGGCCACAGTGCCCGGACCCTTTCGGTGCTGTGCTTCCTTTCACCAGCTGCACCCTGGAGACAGACTGGACGGGGCAGGCAGTGCTGTCCAGAGGAAAGAGCATATTCACCCCGGTTTTAAATTCAGTTCCCCAAAAAACAGACCTGGAGGAAAGGATATGAGCGTTGGTGGCTTCTTTGGAAAGGGACCCCAGAATTCACCACCGAGGAGTGGAGAAGTGAGATATTACTCAGTCCCACCAGCCCACACTCGGTATCTACACAGGGCGTGCTATGAGGGGGAAGAAAAGCAGGAGGGAAAAAAGAGAAGAGGGGAGGAGAGGGGGAAAGAAGGACGCCCACAATGGTGAAACGGGAAGGTTTATTCTGTTAAGTGGGAAGAAACTCCACTGGGCCCTCTGGGCACTGGTGGCCACCACTCCTGGGAGCTGTTCACTGGAAGAGGGAACTGGGGTGTTTATCCTCCACCCTCCTCTAGGTCATTACCTGCAACCACTTTGGGACAGCCCTAGGCAGAGTCTCGGTGCTTGGAGTCAGTGTAGGCGAGGACAGGGATGCCAGAGGGGCAGACCTGGCAGACAGGCCCTGCAGCAGAGCAGCCGCACTGGGGACCTGCTATTACCCGCTGACGACTCTGGGCAAACAAGGCCCAGAGCACAGTGGCATCTGCTGGTTCTGTGTGCTCTGTCTCTTAATCTAGATGGTTCTCCAAATCCTCCTCCCCCTTGTTCCCCATAAAATTGGCTCTTGGCAGAAACCAGACCAGTTGTCTTACAGGAGGGTCCGTTCATATTTTGGCCTGATGGTTATATTTTAACATGATCCTCCATTCTCTGTGTTCTTTGCAAACTGGTTTGTCAGATCTAAAGACTTGATTAGATTCTGCTTAAATATCCTGGCAAGAATCCTTGGAGGAGGCGTCCCACTCTGCCCAGCAACCACGCCAGGGCATCACAGGTCAGGCCGATCCGCATCAGTTAGGCTAAGATTCGTCAGCAGGGTAAGGTGGTTACAGACAGTGCTCTTTAAGACTCGGATTCGTTATTTGTAAGAGATAAAAATAGCCATCTTGCTGGATTCCAGTGAGGATTAAAGGATACAATCAAAGTACCTAAGGCAAATCACCAATACAGTAGGAACTAAGAGGTCGTTGGGAAATCATGACGTGTTTTTCTATGCCTTTCTATGCAAAAATGTGTCACGACTTTCTGACGACCTAATACATTAGTTACAGGTGTTTCATTAATGAATGGAATAAGTGTACTGGGAGAGGAGGAAAAAGAACTCAATATATTCTTATACACAGGGACAAAAATCTTTTTAAAGTTTTTTTTTTTTAAAGAATTATTTATCTAATTTTATTATTTTTAAAATTCGACCAGAGAGAAAGTGAGAAAGCAAACCACCAAGTCCAGGACTTGAACCGAAGTTAGCCATGTGGGAGTCCAGCACCTTAACCACCATGCCATCTGCAAGCCCCTAAGTTCTTTCTTCCATGACAAAGAGAAGAGAGAGATTGACAGACAAACAAACACCCTCAACAGGGTCTCATGTACCTCCCTCCCAAGATCATGGACACGTGGCCAACCCGTGTGTACAAGCTGACCCAGGAACTGAACCCTGGTCTTCCCTGTGGCTTCCAGTATTGCAGACCGTTGTGCTATCATCATGCCCCCCAAGCTGGGCAGAAGGACAGAATTGTAAGAACAAATGAGGGAGAATGCTCTCTGGTGTGAGATACTAAAAAACAAGAACACAGAGCACAGCGGCAGAGGACTCAGATGGCACACTGAGTTTGGATCTTATTCTGTTGACAGTGGAAGCCGTGAAGGTGGGATTCATTTTGTTTGAAGGATCACCTGCTGTGTGTTTCAGGGATGTAAAGGTGCCAAGGATCTGTGTTCGCCCATCCGGCTCTTCTCTCACCTTTGCTCCCTTGTTCTCTGTCCCATGAAGCTGTTCCATGTGGACCACATCAGCAGGCATTTTTTTCTCTGGCTTCCTTGTGGTCCTGATCCTTGCGGGATGTGATAGGGACAAGTGGTACTGGTATTCTGTCACAGCCTGTCCTGTAGGGGCAGGGTGGCTCTGTCTGTCACTCAAGAAAATGGTTCTTCTGACTGCGTCTTCTCCATGGCTGCTCTGGTCCAGGTAACTTACAAGTCGGGGTATTCCCCGTTCGTAACCTAGGAGCGCCATAGTCATAGCTGGGGTCTTCCTGTCCCTGCCCGTACCGCGGTGCAGTGTCTGTTTATGGCTCCTTATTGTCCATCGAGAGGCCGTATGTTTCCTGCTGCAGACATCAGCAGTGCCAAAAACGACCCCAGGAAACAGATGCTCGTAATTAGAGTCTGGGGTTGATTTGCTTATTTATTTTACGGTCTTAGAAGAATGAAAGCTTGGATTGTCCTCCCAGGAGAGAATTCCTGTCTAGCAACAGTGCTGGCAAAGGGATGGGGAGGGGGCGCAGACATAGAATGTGGTAGAAAGAGCTCCGATGACTCAGCGATGCCGTGTGCCCGGTTATAGATGGGATGGGTGTACCAGCTATTGTTTTGTACTTTGTCCCTTCCCCTGCACTATCTGACATGAAGCATCCCCGTGGTCATTAAAGGTTTTGTTTCAGGCACAAGTGACAAGTTGACACCATCCCGTCGCAATTCAGTAGTTAGCGAGACTTCACGAGTCCTCTGTGGCGGAGACACGATCTTTTCCTGCAAACACACGTGGGTGTTGAGGGACCAGAGGAACAATGGTATTGGGTGTCCTCATCACCCTCCAGCCCAGGAGGCTGCTCTTGGTGCAGGGTGCCCAACAGCTCCTTTGCCTGCTGGGCTGCAGCGGGGTCCATGCGGAGGCCCTGTGTTACCAGCCAACTGTGTCCAACCACTTCCTCTCATGGTCATAGATTCAAGAGGCAGGGGTTGGAGAAGAAGTCACAGAGAGACGGGCAGCAAGCTCATCAAACTGTCCGGGAAAGCATGACATGTTCTCAGTATTTACAGGTACAAGATACAAACACCTGCAAATCATTCCTCACTACCATTTCTCGGAGTCCATTGCTTTCCCCTGAGTGGGTATCCAAATTCCTTCCAATCCCCACTCCTGGGTCCTCTGACCACTCCTTGAACAGAGCTCCCCAAGACTCAGCACTGGGTCAGGGGTCCTCATTAGAGGCCTTTCTGAATTCCAAAATGGCTGCTGTCCTGCTAACTCTTCAACTGGTCTGCTACACCAGCAGGGCGCCGAGCGAGGGATGACAGTGAGATGAAGACATTTACTCCCCTGCTCCCATCCCGGAGGCTGGTTCTGGCCAGCGCATCCTATGACCAAGAGATACATTTCAGGCCATGGATGGTCTTTCTGTGAGACCCTCTCTTCTCAGATTCTTGTGACTGCTCTCTCACCACTTCGTGCCAAGGAACGGCTCATGGCCCAGCTATTTCTTTTCCTTCCCATTCCCTGTGTGTTCTTTTATGAATGGCCTCTTTATTAGGCCTGATTCTACTTATC
Organism: Tupaia belangeri chinensis; assembly: GCF_000334495.1. Classification (NCBI taxonomy): domain Eukaryota; kingdom Metazoa; phylum Chordata; class Mammalia; order Scandentia; family Tupaiidae; genus Tupaia; species Tupaia belangeri. Next base: position 75,317 of record NW_006159635.1, read on the forward strand.
CTATTTTAATGGCACCATCTTCTTCCTAGTGGGCCATGGCTGATTTACCAGCTCCAGAACCCATGTGAAGAATGTGCTGGAGGGACCAGCAGATGGTGTAATGGCTACGTCGCTGGACTCCCACGTAGTCGACTACAGTTCGAGTTTTGGACCTGGCAGCTTGCTTTCTCACTCTCCCTTTCATTCTCTCTTTCTGGTCAAATTAAAATAATAATAAATGAAATTTAAAAATATGTATTTAAAAACAGGGTCCTACTGCCTGGTGAAAGAAAAGACACTGAGCAGCACTGCTAATTATTGGGGCAGGATGGTGGTGCAGCCTGCCCTGCAAGGCTGACCTACACGGGAGGGTTCCAGGTTCAAGTCCAAAGACCTCGCTGAGTGTGCCAGGCACACGTGATCCGGGCTGGCTGAGGCTGGGGTAGGTCATGGTGTTGAGACGCCGTTGGACACATTGTCTCTGTCTCTGTCTTTTCCACTCATGGAAGAAATAAACAAGTAAGCTCGAAAATTAAGAAATTGTTTATTAAATGTGGGAAATAAAAGAGAAGAAGGAATGGAAACAACCCCAAGATGGCCAGCTGGGTGATGGGGAGAAGACAGCCCCACCCATATTTTTGGCAGATGGGAAATAGGCCTAGGTTCTCTGGCAGGAGTTGCAAACTACAAATTTGTCCTGACCCCTCTTTTGGTAAATAAAATATTACTGAAACATTCATTTGTTTTCTTACTGTCTAAGGTTGCTTTCGACTGAAACAGCACAATTGGGCGTAATAGAGTCAACAGTTCACGTGGCCAGCGAGGGTGAAAATATTACCTGACCCTTTACAGAAGGAGGTTCACTGACCCCCCCCCCAATGGTATGTTGATCACATCTTAACATATAAGGGGCTGAGGGGTAGTCCATTTCCTCTAGAAAACTTCTTGTAGCTAGAAAAATGGTCTGCCTAATTAGGCTTTCATGCCTGTGAGTGGGAAGAGGGAAAACTCATGCTCAAACTCAGTTGGTAGATGGGGATTGGGGTAATTCCACTTTCTCGTCCCGAGAATAAACTTATCCAGGAACTCTATTATTGGGCTGTAGGAAAAGTCATGACATATTTTTCTGTTTTGTTTTGTTTTGTTTTGCAAAAATGCATCATAACTTTTCCAATGACCCAGCAGATAGGCCCATGCTGGGCCAGTCCCACAGCCTAGGTTAAGGGAGCTGGACCCCACAAGACCAAGCATGGTTCAACTTGTGCTCCCATAGGCTTGAAAAACACACCAGGCATGTGTGTGTGTGTGTGTGTGTGCGTGTGCACGCGTGTGCCCAAAATCTTGACAAGGAGAGACAGAGAAGAGATTGTGGTGTGACTACACCCCACTGGAGAGGGTTTTCTCCCCCACCATCTCTGGCAAGTGCAAGTGCCCTCTAGCAATTAAAAAGATTTTAAATAAATAAACTTTAAAAATAGTGTAAGTGTATTCATTTAAAAGAGAAAGAAAATTAAGTCCCACCTTAATGATGAGGAAATGAGCAGGAAAGACAGTTCAGTCCCTAACCCTGGATGAAACTGAATTTCTGCATGACCAAGCAACTTCCTGCTGTCTCCTACATCACTCCCAGGACCCACCGCTGTTTACTGTCGATTCCAGCTAATACTCCCTAACCCAGCAACAGCACGGACATCCGAGAAAGTGACTGGGACAGACACCCCCCAGGCCTCCCACCCTGCTGCCTCTAGGAAGACTTGTGGAAGCCCCCAGCCCCGGGAGGAGCCAAATCATCCTGACCTGGGCCCCAGCTGAGGTCCATCTGTTGCTGCTGATGTCACCTGCAGAATAATTTGTGGTAGTGCTGAATTCGCCCCAAGGACAGCCGATGTTTGAAATAATATAAAGTATTTCATTTTAATATAAAACTGTCCACAAGATTATCCCTGCTCCTATTTTAAGATTGGGCTCGGATAAACAGCACAGACTGCTTGCCATGCTTCGCTCGCCCTGTGTTACCAGTTGTTTTTATCTGTTTTTCTGTGTTACTATTTTTGGACACGCTTTTAGCCTCCGAATTGAGTCCGAGAGCAGATAGAGACTCAGGAAAGACGGATCGCGGTTTAAATTTATTCTCCAAGGATGAAGACCAAAACCACGCGCTTCTACTTCGAGAGCCCTCAGAGCTGGTGAGCTGATTGCCAATTTGGAGCAACCTAAAATACACCACTTGTTTACAGGATTCTAGTCTTGATGTTCTTCGTGCACACAATCCCTCATTCAGGCAGTCATCAACTCATAAATTTCAGAACAAATAGCCACAGCGACCGGCCATCAGGTGAGAGATCACGTGTGCAGAAGTGACCCGGGTGCGGGCCTGCGCTCGGGCCAGCTCGCTCCCCCACCCGAGGCGTGCCACTTCCCCTCTCTAGTACGAAGTGTCCTGTGTGAAAAATGAAAGGACCGGACTGGTTCAGTGAAGGACCTTCCAATACTAAAAGTCTACGAATCCCCATCTGTCTAGGCGAAGCCTTCATGTTATCAATGCAGAAACGGACACAAAGAAAGGTGAAATCTAAGACAGCAAGTTAGTGTATAGCCACGTATGGAATCAGAGGTGTTTGAGATTCTGTGTTACCTGTGTGTGTGTGTGCGTGTGTGTATGTTTCTGTGTCTGTGTATTTTGTGAAGAGTTTAAAATCACAAAAGTGCAATACTCCAGGTCTGAGGCCTAGAATGATTTTTATCTTGGGACAGAGGGACCCATGGAGATCACATGGTGGCACTCTACTGGATTTATAGACAAGAGGTGTGAGACATCCCAGCTGGAACTCCCGGGCTGGCGGTACAGCTTAGCCTCTGCAGTATCTGAGGCCTGAACAATGGCATGGTTTGTTCTGACTTTCAGACCAAGTGGCATTTCTCAAATGTTCTCAGTAATGAATGACTTACGAAAAAGCTAGTGATTAAAGGTCATTTGCTGGTTTCCTCTAATTAAAAATTGTTTTCTTGGAGTCACTGACTGCTCAGTATAACGACTTTATTGTGGTCTTACTTTAATTTTATTGTGGAAATAAGGATTATACCAATTTCCTTAACCTCAGAAGTCCTGGAATGGAAAATTATACTTTTGGAAGTACATATTTGTTGGGTAATTTAAAAATAAAATTAGACTTTTAAATAACACTAGTTTCCATCACATGAAGCATTTCATCAAGAACACAATCACTTGGTAAATTTTGTTGTTCTGAAACACAAATGTATCTTACAACTGCATTCAATGATGAAGGCAAACGATAGGAATCCAGACGATCCACGATACTTTGTTTGGCATGGTGCATAGCTAGAAACATGTTTTCCTCTACTTGTGATAGAACCTGTGTGTGCACATATGAGAGAGACAGAGATGAACGCCCTCCCAGGGGCTGGCCACACCGCAGTCCCCTCCCTCCAGTCCTCTAGCCCATCAGATCCTGGGCACTGAGCTCAGGCCAGCTCTCTTTTCTACCCCAGGTGTGTCACTTCACCTTGGGTGTCTAGTGCAGTTCAGTTTGGCCGGGCCCAGGATTCAAACTGTGTCCACCATGTGGGGTCCATCCTTTCTGGAGAAGTACCTTACCACAGAGCCAGCCCACACATAATGAAAACCACAATGTTACTGCTTCAGAAACAAATGTTCAATCGAAGGTGAAATAAGTCATTATGGCACCTTCATTAAAGGGAAGACTATTTAAAGATATGTTTCAGAAAAACTAAAGATTGAATTTGATACTGTGGGGACCAGCAGTTGGTGTAATGGCTATGTCGCTGGATTCTCATGTAGTTGACTGTGATTCGAGTCCTGGACCTGGTGGTTTAATAAAGATTGGCCATGATAAAATATTAATCACTAATTAAAGTAGGTTAGGAAACTTATACCCTATAATCAATCCCCATTTTGTATATCTCTCTATACACGTCTACAAAAGGATTATATCAAATGTAAGTCAATTTTGAACAAACTGTTTTGATTTTTAAGAAAATGATACTGTGGGGACCAGCAGTTGGTGTAATGGCTATGTCGCTGGATTCTCATGTAGTTGACTGTGATTCGAGTCCTGGACCTGGTGGTTTAAACTCACACGAGCCCATCCCCCCCTCCCCCCCGCCAGCAAGCACACATGCCGTATGGAAAAAACCTCTCCAAGAAAAAAGACAATATGATTCTGTGTTTTCCCTTTTTTCTTCGCTCTGGAGCAATTTCTGTCATGCTCCGTCCCCCACTGCACTTCCATCCTTGCCACGAAAGCCACCATTTCCTTCATGTTCATCAGAATTCATGTGAGTTTAAAACGGCATCGTTCCACCTTTTTATACCCAATGTTAAGAGCTTCATGGTTCAGTTACAGCAAGAAAATCTGAAAGCCTAAAATGGGTTTGTTTCTAGTTTGTTTTTCCACTTAAAGAGGAAGTATGCTGTTCTGATACTATAAAATGATTCAATATGAATCAATTTTCTAAAAACCATAAATCATAGATGTTGCAACCTCAAGGCTAATGTTACTTTCTTATTTAACTGGAAAAGAGGAAGCCCACTCACCCTCCTCCCAGTTCCTGGGCCTGGGGTTGTTTGCACTGAAGGCCTCATTGCCACCCTCGGTTCACCGTCTGCCTGGGAAGCCACCGGCCTGTGGAAAAAGAGAGAATGTTATCAAGGTGGCCTCTCCTTCATGCAACTTCCAACAGAAGGCTTTGGGATGGCCCAGTGTTTTGTCTCATGGGCCTTGGGGTCCCTTCTGAATCCAGAGGGTGGAGAAGGCTGGAGGGCGTCCTTGGCTGCATGCCTGATGCTGGGAGTCCTTGCTCTGATCCTGCGGGAGACACCGTGGCGTGCCCTCCGAGTTCTGCCCGTTTCTGCTTCCCGGAGCTGATGTGCCCACTTTCCAGTCGCTGGGCATGTTGGCTCCCTGGGTAGCATCTCCCCTTTTCTCCCACGTCTGCCTCTGGCTACAGAAGTATAGCCTCCTTCTGTTAGGGGGTGGGGAGGTTGGTCCCTGCCCTGAGAATTCGTGTTCCAGAACCAGCCTGGCTCATGGTCCAGGGATCAGGACCAGGATAGGCCTCACCTGAGACCACACCTTTGCTGGTCCCTCTCCCCTCCCGCCTCCTTTCAGCCTCTGAGAGGTTTTTCCTGAGGGACTTGCCCTCCAGGGTCGCAGGCCCTAGGCTTCAGGAAATAGGCTGTTTCTAAGGAGTGGAACCTAAGACAGGTATTCCGACTTGAGGAAGTGACTTTATTCCCCAAACAGCTGTCTAAACTGCGGTGCAGCCTAGATCCGACCTTGACCTTGGGCCTGTGTGGCTGAACATCTCTGGGCCTGCAGGCGGGTCACTCAGCTGCTGGCAGTGACAACACAGCATCCTTCTATCCCGCACACCCGGAGGGCCTGCAGACAAGGGGCGGGGCAGGCACGAGGGACGGCTGAGAGAAGCAGCATCCTCTTGTCACCCCGAGACTCCCAACACGCCCACCAAGGGGACCTGCCCTTCACCCTGACTCTGGAGGATTTGACAGAGTGGGCAGGGCCACCAGACATCAAATATGAGACTGGAAGGTATAGGTAGGTAAGGTGATCGAAACAGGCCTTGCTATCTGAATTTGCAGAGTGTAATGCAAAATGGAAATGGGGGCCCCTTGTCCAAAAAGAGAACAGTGCCCTTAAATGCTCTGCGATGCAAAGCTTTTTCCTTTCACCCGCAGCTCTCTCTGTCGGTCCTGGATTTTTAATCACCTTTTAATGTTATGATCTCTCGGGCACAGGGACACTCAAGGGGCAGCTGCCAACCCTGCGGGCTCCAGGGGTGGACGGACATTCGGAATGCAGGCCCAGATGGCACAGTGGTCCAGGGCGGTGCTCTGCGTGCTGCCCCATGTGTGAGGTGCTGGGTCTGCAATCTGAGACCTCCGTGAGTAAACCAGGACAAACGTGCATGCTCATGATTGGGGCAGGCTGGGGCGAGGGTGGATCGTGGGGTCAAGACCCTGTTGGCGTGCTCTCTCTCTCTCTCTCTCTCACTCATGGAAGAGATAAACTTAAAAATAAATTCTGTACTGGAACCACCAGATGGTGTAGTGGTTACATCACTGGATTCCCACATGGTCGACCACGGTTCGAGTCCCAGACCTGGAGGCGTGAAACTCATGCCGGGGGTGTGTGCATGCGTGCCCAAGATCCCGAGAAGAGAATAGAGGAGAAGGGATTGTGGCATGGCCATCCCCCCGAGGGGGTGATTTCTCATGTTCTGTCTCCCTGTCTCTCCAGTGAGTGCATGTGCCCTATAGCAAAAATCTGTCCAAAAATCCTGTACTCAAAAAAATAAAAGCATAAAATTTGGCACACAGGCTGTGTTGGGTCTAACAGTTCTGTTTCCCATGTGGACCACCAAGGGTGCTGCACCCTCTGCCCCAGACCCACCCTGGAGCTGCTAGTGCTGCCACAGGTTGGACTGAGGTCACCACGGAGCCTGGGTCTCTGAAGAGATACAGTGGACACCTGGCACTTGACCTTCCTTCCCTGTTCCTGCATTACTGGGCTTTTTTTCTGAGAGAGAATTTTTGCTGTAGAGATCATACGTTCGCCAGAGAGACAGAAGGTGAGAAATAACCCCCCAGGGGGAAGGTCATGCCACAATTACTTCTCCTCCATTCTTCTCTAGGGATTTGGGGCACACATGCACATGCGCCCAGTGTGAGGTTCAAATTGCCAAGTGCGGGACTTGAACCATGGTCGACTACGTGGGAGTCCAGGGTCTCAACCACTGCGCCACCTGCTGGCCCCACTCCTAGACTTTTATGTCATACAGTTATCTGGCTCCTCTGTGCCTCAGGGTACTCGTCGTACACAGCCCTAAATCTCACGTCCTGGGACACGTGCAGTAGGTGTGATAAGGCCGCGTGTGTAAACCGCACTGTAATCTGCTCCTTGGAAATCGGGGCGCACCCCTCTGCAGAGCATAAGGAGTGGCTCGTCCTGTACCTGAGGAATTCAGCGATTTTCCGACATGCAGCTTGCCTGGCCCTTAGTTTTTCCAGCTGCCCGCTAACTTCCAGTCTCATCCCTCTTATATGGGAATACACTGTTTTACCATCAAGGAGGTTCTGGGCTGGGGCCCAGGGGCACTGTGACTGGCCAGAAAAGGACCTTAAAAGGGCAGGAACAGAGAAGCCCAGGAGACAGATAAAATCAGAGTCTGAGCCAAGAGAACACTTTAATAACGCCCAGGGGCACACAAGGCAGGCGCTGCTGCTTTGTAGACAGAGGCACGGTGCAGGCCGAGTTATAAACAACCTTGTGCTTCTAAGGAGAGTGTTCCCTTTTTGCTTTATACTCTTCAGCAGAAAATTTTATCTGAAAGATATTCTTAATATATTCAAGCGTTTACACCACGGGCACTCACTTGCTGTAGGAGAGAGAAAGCGGAGCATCTTAACACCTGCTCTGGAGACCCAGCTGTTCATAAACAGGAGCGCAAACCCGTCACTCGGCGCTTCTGTAAGAGCGTGAAGGAACCTGGCGAAGTCCAGAGTCCGACTCATCACTCCGTCCTGTGGCTGTTAGGGAGGGTGAGTTCCTTGCCCAAAGTAGGTAATGACAGCAGCTGCTGCTCCGAGTCTGCTGCCTCTGCAGACCCACGTGTCCTTCCTCAAAGGCTGTCGGTCCGTGCAGGTGGGTCAGTGCAGGTGGTTACCTGACATGTAATTACCCATTCTCCTCTCGGGATCTTGGGCACACACGCACACGTGCCCAGCATGAGTTTAAGCCACCGGGTCTTGGACTCGAACCACGGTTGACTACATGGGAGTCCAGCGACATAGCCATTACGCTAACTGCTGGTCCCAGTCCGCATATTTTTTGAGCTGCAGGGTCCAGGAGCCACCACCGGCCAGCCTCATGTGGAACTTTTTATTTCAAAAATACCCTTGTTTATTTTTTCTTAGGAAAGAATTGTCTTCCTTGGGACCAGCAGGTGGCGTGGTGGTTAAGGCGCTGGACACTCCCACATGGCCAACTAGGGTTCAAGTCCTGGACCTGGTGACTTGCTTTCTCACTTCCTCTCTCTCTCACTCTCACTCTCTGTCTCTCTCTGGTCAAATTAAAAAATCAATGAATGAATAAATAAATAATGAAATAAATAATTATTAAAAAAAAAAAAAAGAATTGTCTTCCTTAACCAGAGTGTAGTCTCCTCGAGGATTGAGAGAAGCTGCTTTTGTTTCCCGGTGTTTACAACCACTCGCTCACGGTGTTAGTTAACAAAGATGTTGGGATGAGGCGGGGAGAACCTTCCCTGGGCTGGGCCCTGCTGGTGCAGGCTGGGGCCACAGGGGAGGCCCAGGTTGATCCCTGGTCCACCCCAAAGGCTGGCACGGTGGCACACACTGTGACCCTAGTGACTCGGAGGTGGCTGAGGCAGGAGGATCATGAACTTGAGGTTGACCTGGGCCATGTCATGAGGTCCTGTCCGAAAGAGAGCTGCGTGTGTGTTGTGCACCTGTCCCAGCTGGGACGCTGAAGCAGGAGGGGCGCAATAGCGAGGCCCTGTCTAAAGACAAACAAAACCATCCAGACAAACGTGGAACCTAAGTCTCCTCTACTGCTGCGTCCTTGCGAGGTTGGGCTAGAACGGGACTGGGCCTTTGGCCAGGGTCTTACACGCTCAGGGACCTGGCTTAGGAATGCCTTGAACAGATGGTCAAGACAGCATGTGGGGGACAGAGATGCCCAGGCCCAGGCCCTGCTGTTCAAGTCTTTCCAGTGTCACCCACTAGGTGTGAATGCAATGACCGTTCTTCAAGACATGCCGCTGGAGCCAAGTGAGCGCAGAAGAGCCTTCCCCGAGTGCCCATTGAGATCCTGACCAGCAGAAGCCAGAGCACAACACAGCGTTTCGTGCCGCTGACTTTTTGGCGTATTTTGTTACGCGACATTAAATAGCTAAATGATGGTTACAAAACTTGCCCCAAATGACACCATGAATAAATAACAATATCAACACTCAAACACAGGTTCTGTTCATGCCACTGCATCACAATAGCTTTCTGGGTAATGCATAAAATTCATTTTTTAATAAAATTAATTTATTATGATTATTAAAACTATACTGGCATTTCCCCCACTCACTACCTAGATACTAAATGAATAAATAAATATAAATTTGAAGAGTTTGAGGATTTAGGATCAGTAAGGAGCATTTATAAAGTAAGGAAATAGGCATTTTTAGCCTCACATTCCTCAAGTCAAAAAAACGAAACAAAGAGAGGGTACCCTGCAGGGCCAGGCTCGGGGCAGAAATGGGGAAGTGAGGGCTCGAGACCAGATAAGAAAGATCTTTCCATGACTCATTTTGATTGCTAGCAAATTTTTTCAAAGCAATCTCTATAGCACCCACATACAGGTAAACACACACACACACTCTACACACACACATCCACCTGGAAACCAGCAACACAATATCAAAAAACTTAAACTTATCATTTTCTGAGAGAGATTTTTTCTATAGGGCGCTAGTGCTCGCCAAAGAGACAAAGAGAGACAGAAAGCAAAAATCACCCCCACCCCCCAGGAGGATGGCCACCCCACCAATCCCTTCTCCTCCAGTCTCCTCTCAGGATTTTGGGTACTTACTTACATGTGCCTGGCATTGATTGTAAGCTGCCAGGGCCAGGACTCAAACCACAGTTGACTACATGGGAGTCCAGCAACGTACTCATTACACCATCTGCTGGTCTCTTTCGAGAGGTTTTTTGCTATAAGGTACATGTGCTCACAGAAAGTGAGAAGTCACCCCCTGGGGGGAGGGACATGCAATTCCTTCTCCATTCTCCTCTCAGGATCTTGGTCACAAACCCCCCACCCCGCCTCACACACATACACACACACACACACACACACACACACCCCGCATGAGTTTCTAGCTGCTAGGTCTGGGACTCAATCCACAGTCTACCACATGGGAGTCTAACACCTTAACCACTATGCCACTTCCTGGCCCCAAATTTATCGTTTTTAAAAAAGAGTATTCATTTCTGGAGCCAGCAGGTGAGATGGTGGTTAAGGCACTTGATTCCCACATGACTGACAAGGTTCAAGTCCTGGACCAGGGAGCTTGCTCTCTCTCTCTGTCTTTCTCTGGTAAGCACATGTGCCCTATAGCAAATTAAAATAATAATAATAATAATAAAGTTAAGTAAATAATTTTTTTAAAGTATTCATTTCTTCCTTCCAAGAGTGAGGACAGAGACAGAGAGAACAGAGATGGAGAAAGAGACACGGACGGGGGACCAGCATCTCCACCGGGGTCTCCCGCATCCACCCTCGGCTTTCACCAACTCTGTGTGCCTTTCAGAGAGCTCTCTGGGCAGAAGCCTGGAAACTTTCCGTGCGGGTCAGCCTTGCCGTTGTGCTTCCACTGCGCCACTCTCCAGCCCCATACATTTGCTGGGTTTTGTGACCTTACTTTAAAAAAAAGTTGTCCAGAAGGTGTGTGCACTCGCCAGAGAGAGACAGAGACAGAGAAGGAGGGAGAAGCGCTCCCCATAGGGCCTGGTCGTGCTGCCATCCGTCTCTGTTTCTCCCTCCCTCCGGATTTCGGGCACACCTGCGCCACGCCTTGTGCGTGTTCATGGAGGACGGCACTCCTTGTAGGGGGGGCACCAAAGGCACCCGCAGTCGCTTCTGAGTCCGACTCTGGACCGCGGTGAGGAAAGGAGGTGGAGGAGGGAGGCTGCTGGAGAGGAGGATGAGCACAGCAGACTGGCTGCAGGAGCCCTGAGGCCCTGCTGAATTAGGGTGCTATGTATATTGGGAATTTAAAGAGAGACCACTCGGTATGTTTGCTCTTCTCTATCATAAAATACGTGTTTAAGTGAAATGCCAAATTCAAGTGGAATATCCCCAACCTCCTAATCTGAAATGTTCCAAACTCTGAAACTGTGGGCTTCGATATGATGCTGTGAGTGGAAAATCCCACACTTGACTTTACGTGATGGGTCACGGTCAAAATACTGAAATACGAAGTGCTGTGTAAAATTGCCTTGAGGCTAGGTGTAGAATGTATGTATGTAACATAGATAAACTTCGGGTTTAGACTTGGGTCCCATTCCCGACACCTCTCATTATGCATGTGCGAATGTTTCAGAGTTGAAAGGCTGTGAAATCCAAAACACTTCTGGTCCCAACAGTTTCAGATAAGAGATACCAAACCTGTTTAGTTGGCTTCTGGGAGTTCCCTGATTGCAAACATCAGACAGGGCAGGGTGAGTAAGTCGGGCCCTGGGGGCTCCTGCCCTTGGCGCACACACCTTCCCCTTGAACACAGGCAGAGCCTGAGGAGACGATGGGGTGTCACTCCCACGGTCACACTCCGTTGCATAGCAACAGCTCAGTAGACCCCTCACGGAATGGAGATCATCCTGCCGGGCTGATGTGGTCTGGCAAGGCTGCAGAGAAGGCTCAGGTCGTCCGTGAGCTCAGTGATGCTCTGCTGCTGGCCTTGAAGAAGCAGGCCACTGCGAGTTCTGCCACTGCAGGAGATAGCTCCTGCCAGCTGCTGCATGCGCTCGGGAGCCGCACCTCAGGTGGGAACCCCTGCCCAGCCCCGTTGGGGCCCAGTCAGCCTGTGAGCCCAAAGAGATGAGCTGGCTGCGGTCTGCTGGCCTCCTGAGCTGCAGCAACTGTGGAGTAACAGAACGGTGCTGTTTGAGGCCGCTGTGATTTGTCCCTGCGGCACAGAACACTCACGCAGAGATAGAGGCAAAGGAGTAAGGGAGACAAAGCCTGATTGTGAGGAAGGGTCACAGAATCTCAGCCAGTAAGGAGGGAGGCCGGAGCAGGTGCAAGGTCAGCGCCGCGAGAGCTGGGACATCAGCACGCTTACTCTGTGTTTGTTTAGGGCCTAGGACGTGCTAGCTTCTCTGCTGGGAGGGGGCTCCAAGGGAGTCAGTGATGGCTGCTGGGTGGAGGAGGGACTGGCTTAATACCGTGGATGGCAGGTCTAACTGGCCTGACCAACAGGTGCCCCATGGTGTGGAATGTCCTGCAAGCCGGTGTGGTGGAAACCATACCGCGTGGGAGTAGTGACCAGAGTCAGGCCCCACTCCTCGCCCTGGCCACGACCTCAGCTGGCTCCCTGGGCCTTCCTGAAGGGCCCTCTGCTCAGCCACAGAGGCCACAGGGAAGCTCGACTATTAGAGAGGACACCCCTGTCCCAGACTGAGCATTCCAGCAGAGGCAGCCCTTGCAAAAGCCCTGAAGCAGGGGAGAGGAGGGCACGTCCTAAACACAGCTCAACTGCAGACACCAGGAAAGAGCTGGACAGAGAATCGGGAGCCTTCCTACCTGTGAACTGAAAGAAGCTTCACATACCCAGAGAGGGCAAGGCAGACAGTTTCACCATTGGCCCGGGCACAGCAG
>NW_006159635.1:87775-90822 GCF_000334495.1 Tupaia belangeri chinensis
AAAAGATGAAGCTGCAAAAGGATTCTAAGTGACACCAAATCCCGAGACCTGCTCTCAAGTCGAATGAATGACTGCTTCCATTGCACACTCGGTTTTCCTCTCAGCCCAGATATTCCTACAGTAGTTTTACAGCACTGGGTCCATCCCTGGTAAGCTTAAGGGATGTCAGAATCTTCAAAACAAAATGGTGTTTATTTCAAATAGTAAATTCCATCACAGCTCTTATGAGAAAGAGCAAAATGACAGATGACCAAAAAAAAAAAAAAAAAAAAAAGCATAACACAGAGGCTGTCAAAAAACCTGAAAGGGTAGAAATCATTTGCTCAACTCTGCAGTTAATGAAGTTTCTTTTTTTTTTTTTTTTTTTTTGGAAGGGGTTTGCCTATAGCAGGAGGGCGCGTGCGCTCACCAGACAGACAGAGAGAGACATAGAGACAGAAAGCGAGAAATCACCCCCCAGGGGGGATGGTCACGCCTCAATCCCTTCTCCTCCATTCTCCTCTCGGGATCTTGGGCACGCACGCACGCACGCACACGCGCCCAGTGTGAGTTCTAAGCCACCGGGTCCGGGACGCGAACCGCGGTCGACTACGTGGGCGTCCAGCGACACAGCCATTATGCTAACTGCTGGTTCCCAGTAGCTAATGAAGTTTCTGATCTTCCCTCTGTGCGACTGCTTAGGGACCACCACGTGGAATAATACTGCCTTCCACCGTCAAGGACACGGCGTGAAGCAGCAGAGTACGTGGGCAAAGCACCTTTCCTGGAGCTATGAGAGTATCGTCATTTGTTAAATGCATGCAGCAGCTGTTCCTTACACACAAGAGCATTCATTTAGTGCTTGTTTTCTGCCTTCGGCCAGTCTCCACGGACTGTAGGAGCCATGATTACAAGCAAACAACTGAGAACAAACCGGGAGATGCCAGATGTGAACGTCAATGTAATTGGGTAGCAGCAAGACTGGGTCTGCTCTAAGACGTTGATTCTGGGAAATCGAGAGAGCTGAGTGCATTCATCATTGATGATACTAAGTACAACATCATTTCGGAGAGTCTTCTCTGAGCTCAGACCTTTGTGTTTCTGTGCGCTATCTTATCAGGGAAAAAACACCAAGAGAGACATTGTTGGCAAAGGTGATCCCAGCCTCATCTTGAAACAGCTTCTTCACTCATTTGGAGGGCGTTTTCTCTGGCCTCTCTGGCTGTCTGTCCCAGACCCTCTTTCTTTGTCCGATCCATACCATTGAAGGACCCAGACTTGCCACCGGCGCTGTGCTGAGCGAGCTTCTCCAGCCCTGCAGCGGGAATTCCACTGTGAGCTGAAAAATGCTCTGACCTCTCCTCTGGGCTCTAGTCCAAACTGTCCGGGTGAGTGCCTCCAGCTTTTTTTTTTTTTTAAATTTAATTCCATTTGTTAATATTATTTTTTAATTTTATCAGACAGGGGGAGAGGGAGGGGGGGAGGGAAAAACCAACCCAACAGGTCCGGGATTCGAACCATAGTCAGCCATGAGGGAATCTAGCGCCTTTAACCACCATGCCACCAGCTGGTCCCAAGTGCCTCCAGTTTTATTGGAATATAATTGAGAAATATAAATTATATATACGTATATATATATATTTGTGTATATATATATATACACATACGTATACACACACACACACACACACACACACACACTTGACATTAAAAAAAATCTTTTTTAGAAGTTGGTTTATTTCTGGGAACCAGCAGTTAGCATAATGGCTTTGTCGCTGGACTCCCACGTAGTCGACCGCGGTTTGCGTCCCGGACCCGGTGGCTTAAAACTCACGCCGGGCACATGTGCGTGCATGCCCAAGATCCCGAGAGGAGAACGGAAGAGAAGGGATTGCGGCGTGACCATCCCCTCTGGGGGGTGAGTTCTCGCTTTCTGTCTCTATGTCTCTCTCTGTCTGTCTGGCGAGCGCACGTGCCATATAGCGAAAATCTCTCCAAAAAAAAAAAAGAAGTTGGTTTATTTCTTCTGTGAGAGCGAGAGAAAGACAGGCACTCCCCAACAGGGACTTTATATCCCCATCCCATTCGTAACAGCCCGCATTGCAGGCACATGCACGGCGTATGTAGGGAGGTCTCAACGTGAACCAGAAGCCTTTCCTGGCGGGGCAGCTTCGCTGAGCGCGGTCTCACTGCTGCACTAGCATCTGCCCCCCACCTCCCACCAGTGATGTTTGTTTGTTTGCTTTTTTTTTTAAGAGAGATTTTTGCTACAGAGCACTTGCATTCGCCACTGAGACAAAAAGTGAGAAACCACCCCTCAGGGGGATGACCACGCCACAGTCTCTCCTCTTCCATTCTCCTTGCTGGATTTTGGACACGCATGCACACATGCCTGGCATGAGCTTCAAGCTTCCAGGTCTGGGACTCAAACCGTGGTCCACCATGTGGAAGCCCAGTCCAGTTTACTATACCATCTGCTGGTTCCTCAAGGTGATGTTTTAATACACATTTACACTGGGGAATGATTGCTATCGGGTTGTCGGGAAAGTCGTGACACATTTTTGCATAGAAAAATACATCATGATTTTCCTGGTGACCTAATAGAATCGAGCTAGTTAACACACCCATCAGCTCACGCAGTTACCTTTGACTTATTTTGAGGAAGCGCCGAGAAATATGGTCACCGAGCTGTACATCGGAGCTCTAGCGCCTTTTCATCTTGCATAACCGAAACTCGGTCCACTTTTTTTTTTTTTTTGGAGATATAAGGCACGTGCGCTCGCCAGACAGAGAAAGACAGAGAGACAGAAAGTGAGAAACCACTCCCCAGGGGGGATGGCCACGCCTCAATCCCTTCTCCTCCATTCTCCTCTTGGGATCTTGGGCACGCACGCACATGTGCCCGGTGTGAGTTTAAGCCACCGGGTCTGGGACTCGAACTGCAGTTGACTACGTGGGAGTCCAGCGACATAGCAGCTATTACACTAACTGCTGGTCCCGAAACTTGGTCCACTTTGACCAATGTCTCCCCACTGTGCTCTCTCCCCAGTCCCTGCAATCCCCGCTCT
>NW_006159635.1:90853-92726 GCF_000334495.1 Tupaia belangeri chinensis
GTGAGTTTGCCTTTCTTGATTCCACACGTAGGTGAGGCTTACGATATCTGTCACCCCGAGCCTGACTCACCTCATCTACCCGAACATCCTCCAGACTCCTCCTGGCGCCGTGAATGGCAGTGGCTCCTTCCTTCAAGGCTGAACTGCGCCCTTGGCTTTGTCCTCTCATGCGCCACAGAGGCCTATTCCATATTCTTGCTGTCATGGCTGCGCAGTGGACGTGGGGTGCAGCTTTGAGACACTGACTTCATGACTTTGCTATGTCCCCACAAGTGGAGCTGCCACGCCGTGTGGTAGCTCTGCCCTTACTCTTTTAGGAACCTTCATGCTGTTTTCCATAATGTGCCAATTCACACTCCCCCGGCGGGTACAGGGGCTCCCTCTTCACGTCCTCACTAGCCCTCGACTCTGGTCACTGTGATAAAAGCCATCCTAATAGGTATTGGGGACAGTACACTGTGGTTAGAAGGACTTTTTAAATATAAATCTACATTTCAGGTTTATTTCTTTCTTCAGAGAGAGAGAGAGTCATTTCCATCAGGATCCTCATGCTGTGGTCAGCCAGCCAGGATCGGGCATACAGGCAGCCCTCAGGGTGCGAACCTGGGACCTTCCCACTGGCTTCAGCACCCCAGAATGCTGTGTCACCACTGTACCACTGCGGCTGGCCTCGTTCCTATCCCCACCCAGGCCTAGCCATGCCAAGCAGGAGAGAAGGATTCTGGGCCTGGATAGATTCCAAGACTCCAAGGAAGAAGCCCCAGGCTCGTAGCCCCCTGTGCAGCCTTGCTGTTCTCTTATCAGGGGGTCTCTTCTCTATTGAGGTTTCTAGTGGTGTGTTATACACAGTCCCTTTTATTCCAGGGAAGAGTTTAATGTGGAGCATCTGACCCGAATGTGCAAACGGGGCACCTGACGGTGTGCGGCAGTGAGACAGGCCACTCTGTGAGGCTGACCCACATGGGAGGTTCTGGGTATCCGGGGACCTCCTGGGGTCACCAGGGCACGTGTGCACGTGTGAGGCTGACCCACATGGGAGGTTCTGGTGGGTGTCCAGAGACCTCCTTGGGTGCACCGGGGCACGTGTGCACACGTGCCTGTGATGTGAGGCTGGTAGTGAATCGAAGCAGGGAGACCTTGATGACGGTGCTCGCTCACTCTCACTCTCTCTTCTATGAGCAAGAAATGAAAACTAATACAAAAGCAGATGTACAAGTGATGCTCATGAAGATGTCATGAAGAGGGCCAGCAGGGGGTATGGTTGTTAAAGGTCCTGGACTCCCACGTGGTTGACTGTGGTTCGAGTCCCAGAGCTGGTGACCTGCTTTCTCACTTTCCTTCTTTCTCTCTCTCTTTCTCTCTGTCCCTCTCTGGTTAAATTTAAATAAATATATAAATGAAGTTAAATAAAATAATTCTTAAAAAAAAAAGATGCCATGTGGTTTTCTGAAGGATGTTGCTCAGAGGACTGTGAAGTGTCAGAATGAATTGTGACATGAGGAGGAACTGACATTTCCTGACACTGTATTTCCTAGCTATATTCACATATTCGTCTTATTCAACTCTTACTGTACTGTAAGTGATGAGTCTTTGATGAAGAAATTGTTGATAAAGGCACGGATGTTTATAGGTGTCGAGGGAGAAAGAGAAGAGACCGAGGCCACTCTGCTGCCCCAAAGCCTGTGTTCTCGCCTAGAAAGCCCACACCTTCCAGAGCAAAGGAGAGATTTCCCTCTGATCTCTTCATTACCAATGAATATAAAGGAAGAAACGGTAATACAGGGAACTAGCACGTTGCTTTCTGGAATTTCATTGTTGGAGACTTCTAAGGCGAGACGGTTGCTAGCCCGAAGGTTTAAATGACAGAGACCTT
>NW_006159635.1:92916-106826 GCF_000334495.1 Tupaia belangeri chinensis
CCCTACGGTTAGCACAGCACCTGCCTGCCCCACATCCTCACACTCAGTCAACACCATGAAGGTGACTGAGCGAGTTTCGATGCAAACCTGCAGCCTCTCCCAGATTACGTGAGACTTCATTTCTCTGATGAGCTCACGCAGGATTTAGCTGGGGGAGAAGACAGCCCACAGAGCACACTAATAACAGGATTCAGGATAGTGCCCCGTACCCTGAGGGAAACAGCAGCTTTTAGAGAAGCCGTTGTGGGTGGTAACCACACTGCACTTAGCTGCCAGGTAAAGCTTTGGCACTCTTTAACTATTGCCAATTTAATCTCTGAACCTCAACTCCCCTCTCCCCTGACTCATTTATTGACACATAGAACTAAGGTACGCTGGATCCCTGCACTGAGACAGTTTCTGTGCTGAATTCGAGGCACACAAGGATGGTCAGGAATCAGACCCTGCCCTAAAGGGGAAAATCTCAATAGAAGAAAGATACAGAAAATAAAGATATTACGTATTATAAGACTATACACCTTTTATCATCACAGTGAGAGGCTCAAAAACAGGATGGGAAATTCTACCTGGTGAAAGGTGAAAGTGAGGCAAAGGCAGGAAACAGGCAGAGAGATTTCCAAATAGAGGGAACAGCACAAGGGAAGGTGCAGACTCAGGGTTTTACAGAAACTGCAACGGGTTAGTCAAAGGGCTGCCAGTTCGTTGTGAGAAAACAGCTGCCAGTCCAGCAGACAGTAAGCGGATTTAAGGCAGGAGACACCCGACGGTGCCTTCCGCTTCCTTCTGCGGCTGCTGCAGCCTCACTCTTGGCCGGGGTCACTGCCTGACTCCCAGGTGTGCCCTTCCAGACACGCGAGGCTTCTGCAGCGCCATTCCAGGCCCAGCCCAGAAATGGATGAAACTTTCACCTCCCACTTTCTGCCTCCAGGAACGGTCTTCTTTCCCCTCCTGCGCCCCTCCGCCACGCCCACCTCCTGCCAGCCTCACCTTGCTGCCTTCCTCGTGTGAGTCCACAACGAGGCAGTAGTGGAAAAACAAGCAGAGCTTTGCCCCGTCAGTGAGCGAAAACAAAACAGCCCCTGGCGGTGGTGTGTGTCTTTCCTCTGTCCACAAGCCCTAGGGATGGAAGGTGAGGTGAGTCATTAAGGGTGCATTCAACCTTGCCGCCCCCCCACAACCTGGTCGTTACTTTTACTTTTGTACCCGTCACCTCATCTTCACAGAGAGAAGGTCACGAGAGGGAAATCCTCTATGAAAGATCACGTCAACAGATGAAAATTTTGGCCTGGGACACTTTTACATCTACATTGCGAGCTTACCCAAGGATAAGTATCTTGGAAATACGCCTTTCCAAGTCTAAATGTCAAAAGCAAGGTCAAAAATAACTCACTGGAGTGTTTCCCTTAAGCAAAGCAAATTTCCCTCCAAGCCCAACAAGCCAGGGGTGCCAAGTTTAGATCAAGGGCAGAAAACTCTACGATAAATCCTCCAATATTGGCAGGCCTCTAAAAGATTTATGAGTGGTCACGTATTAGGAGAGTCTATTTTTAGTATATTCTTTCTGAAGGACGGGACTTTCTGCATTTGCAAAGAGCAATCCCGGATAGTCATCAAAAAGTAAATACTATGAGTAAAGATGTCCAAAAATAGAAATATACTTTGAAAACAGTGATCTTAAAACACGTGGAGGGGCTCATGTCTCACTGCTACGTCAGGGACAGTTTCCCCCTTCCCAAGTCAGTTCTCAAGCGTCTACAGCACTCTGCGAAGTATGGTTTCCCTTCAGTTTAGCCGTCTTCGCCGAACTCGGAGTCGCTGGGGTTTCCACTGCCTTTAATCCAGTCCCTCCTTTTCACACACGGTCACTTCGGCAGAGTGTACAGAGCACCCGCCAAGAGGCGAAGTACCAGGGCTGTGGGAAAGAAACAGGAAAGACGTAATTCTTTGAATCATTTGGCAAAAATTATTTCATGTCTGCCTTACAGAAGTTTTGTACTTCTCTGAGAAGAATACAAAATTTATGGAATAAAACCAAGAAAGATACCTGCAACAAGACAAATCTAAATCAAATGCAGGACAGACTGAAGATGTTATTTATTTATTTATTTTTAAGATTTTGCCATAGGGCAAGTGAGTTCACTGGAGAGAGACAAAGAAAGGGAAAGTGAGAAATCACCCTCTAGGGTGATGGCCATGTTGCAATCTCTTCTCTATTCTCCTTTTGGGATTTCGAGTGTGCATGCTCATGTGTCTGGTGTGATTTTCAAGCCACCAGGTCCAGGACTCAAACTGCAGTAGGCCATGTGGGAGTCCAGCACCTTAACTACCACGTCACCTGCTGGTCCTCTGAAAGCATCGTTTTGACTGGTGGAATGTTGGAAGGTTATCTCAGGTATTGGGAGTCAGACTAGACTTGAAGAATGGATATATTTCCACTAGATGAAATAAAAAATATTTTCTTTTTTCTTCTTTTTTTCTTTTTATTTTTTTGAGAGGTTTTTGCTA
This sequence comes from Tupaia belangeri chinensis, assembly GCF_000334495.1. NCBI lineage: Eukaryota > Metazoa > Chordata > Mammalia > Scandentia > Tupaiidae > Tupaia > Tupaia belangeri. The sequence goes on from NW_006159635.1 coordinate 95,422, forward strand.
TAGGACATGTGCGCTCGCCAGAAAGAGACACAGAGAGACAGAAAGCGAGAAATCAATCCTCGGGCGGAGGGGGGAATGGCCACACCACAATCCCTTCTTCTCCATTCTCCTCTCAGGATCTTGGGCACACATGCACACGAGCCTGGCATGAGTTTAAGCCACCAGGTCCAGGACTCGAACCACAGTCAACTACATGGGGGTCCAGTGACATAGCCATTACACCAACTGCTGGTCCCAAAAAATATTTTTTGTAGGTAGAAGAGGGTCAGTAAAAATTCATGAATAATAAAGAACACGTTTGTCCCAGGAGTTCTGAAACATAAGTTAGTTGAAACAATAGAAGGGAAGCCATAGGGGGCTTCCTAATGCTGAGAGCTGATCCATGAGGATGCTTCTGGTTGCAAGTAGATTAACGCAATCCATTCTCTCACACAAATACGACCAAAGAGGGTACTTCCAGGACACGCTAGTTCAGTACCTTATTAAGCTTATCAGGAAAACTTTTTTTTTTTTTTTTTTGGAGAGGTTTTCGCTATAGGGCACATGCGCTCGCCAGCCAGACAGAGAGAGACAAAGAGATAGAAAGCGAGAAATCACCCCCCAGGGGGGATGGCCACGCCACAATCCCTTCTCCTCCATTCTCCTCTCGGGATCCTGGGCACGCACGCACACGCGCCCGGTGTGAGTTTTAAGCCACCAGGTCCGGGACTCGAACCATGGTCGACTATGTGGGAGTCCAGCAACATAGCCAGTACGCTAACTGCTGGTCCCGGGAAAACATGTTTTTTTCTGTGTTTATTCTACCATCTTCACCATGTAGACACTCCTCGTGTCACAAGGTGGCCTCTGCAGTCTTGGCTTTGCACCAGGTACTGTGACATCCTCTTTAAGAAGAGAGACTGCTTCCTCTTAGGTATTCTTTTTTTTTTTTTTTAAAGAAAAATTATTTATTTGTTTTTTACTTAACTTACTATTTTTTATTTTGAAATTTATTTACATTTAATCACGTCTTTACAGTATACATTTCTTAGCACAAATACCATACATGTCAGTCAAGTCAAATAAATTATTATATACATCATCAGCAGCAAAGAGCTTCTCATTTTTTTGTCAGTTAAGCATAATGGTAGAGACAAGTTCTGAAATATCAATAATTATGTTGAATGTTAACGGAAAGATCAAACCACGATCACACTGCAAATTCAACAAAAGAGAGATTACATGAGACTGAACTGGTGAAATAGAGTTCTATGACTTTTCTAAAACATTACTGATTTTTTTCTATGCTTTGTCTTCCAGATTTAAAGATTTTTGTTTTCTTTTGAGTTGTTGACAGGTTCAGCAATTTATGAAAAAAGAATTTTTTTATTGAAATATAAACTTTTCTCTCTTCCTAACCCCTTTGCAATTGGAAAATATTTGTGAGCATTCTTATTTTGTAGCAGAATGGTTATTTGCATAAGTTCAATAATACAATAGTATCTGTTGCTTTGCATCAGAAATTGAATTCTTATGGGGCTTTGTTATTTAACAGACCAAATTGAGGTTAACCTAACTTTTTTTTTTTTTTTTTGCAAATAAGTTAGTTTATACCTCTCTTTAGTAAAAGGGGGAATGGAGAGAGAGAAAAAAATGTTTCAGGAGAAAATTACAATGCACTTGTCACTAGATTCTAGCTTTGTCCATACTTTTAGTTTAAGATCTTTTGTGAATCAATAAAATGTGGGGGGGGAAAAAAAAAGGTTTAGCATGGAAGGGAGGGAGGGGAAAGGGGAAAGAAAAAACTGGTAAAAGTATGCGAGAAATCACACCCCTGGACTCCCTGTAGTCAACTGCAGATTGAGTCCTGGACCCGGTGGCTTAAACCTCATGCTGGGCACATGTGCAGCGTGCCCAAGATCCTGAGAGGAGAATGGGAGATAAGGGATTGTGGCGTGATCATCTTCCCCGGGGGGGGGGCTGACTTCTTGCCTTCTGTCTGTCTGTCTCTCCAGCGAGCACACATATTCTATAGCAAAAATCTCTCTTAAAAAAAATTTAAAAAGGAGCTCATTCATGAAGGTTCAAGAAGACAGAGTTCCTTTAGGCAATGGCAGGCCTGCTTGGGTAGACATGGTTGGATTGGGGCATGGCACCTTCATAGTTACTCAAATCAGTAGGTGGCCAGGTGCATCTGGGGTCGGGGGGTAGTTCAAGGTTAAACATCTTCAGAGAAGTTTGGAGATGTAGGTCCTTCTCCGCCTTCTTAGCAGTGGGCAGGGAGATCTCCTAACCTCACTAGGAAATCTTGGGTCCTCTGAGGGTGGGTCCGCCCCTCATTGCACGTCATATAATGCTCCAGCCACATATTTAGAGAATTTGCCAAATCAATTTATTATTTTTCTCAATTATCTTATTCCATAACATGATGTCAGAATTCTTCATACCTCAGCAGAGGTAATGTTTTGGTTCGGGTAACTGGTGTGTCCTGCGTCAAAGGTGTGTAATCTGGGCACCGAAGTCAGTTTCATCATTGTTTGTTGCTCCGCTGCCATTTAAGGAAATGATGATAACATTTTGTGAAACCACAGCTTTTTTTTCTTCAGCCACTGGTTGTGACTTTATGATTAGAGGGAATTGGACACAAAAACAGAATGAGTCACCCCCCTAGCCATCACTTCCCCTTATTTCTTCTTCTTTTTTCTCATTGGAGGCTGCTGGTAAGGTCGGATCTGGACTCGACGGGTCTCAACTCAGGCTCAGCCAAAAGCTCTGGGTAGATGTTTTGTCTTTCACTCAACAAACATTTACTCCAGACCCCGTGCTAGAGAATAAGACACTCAATCAAAGACAGCCACAGCCCCTTGGGCATCCGCTACCCATGAGGAGATGAAAGTGTGCGTGTAAGGGAAGATACCCACTGACAGACACTGTCTACTCTTTTTTGATGTGTGCATACACACAGGGGTCTTCGAAAACTTTGTGGAAAGTGTATATTATAGAGACGATGCATAAATTTTAGGATTTTTTCATCAAAATATACTTTAATTCTATTTTTCCAAGAAGTATTTTAAGTCCCTGCATATATCTCAGTCTTAATGTTTTTAAAGAATTATTTAATTTTATTTACTATTATTATCATTAAATTTGACCAGAGAGAGAGAGAAAGCAAGCTGCTAGGTTTGGGACTTGAACCATGGTCAGCCATGTGGGAGTCCAGTGCCTTAATCACCACACTAACTGCCAGCCCCTCCATCCCAATTTTTCTTTTACTAATCATATACATACACAGATACACTAGGGGTGGGCAGTGCTGTCTTAAACAAAGGCACACAGTGATAACCCTTCTTTGTAGAGAAAATACTTTCGTAAGAATGCAGGTTGTAGCTTTTAGAGGGGCTACTACATATAGCTAGGTTTTATAGCTTCTGATGTTGAATTTTCCTTAATGTTTAGCAGTTTAATTTCTTGACTTGTGTATGGTAACACAGCACACTCATAGGAAGGAATTAGTATCAATAGTAAATTTTGTTGTTGTTTTCTTTTTAGAATTATTTTATTCAATTTTATTCATTCATTCATTTATTTTATTTGACCAGAGAGAGACACACAGAGAGAGAGAAAGTGAGAAAGCAAGCCACCAGGTCCAGGATTTGAACCATGATCAGCCATGTGGGAGTGTCCAGCCCCTTAACCACCACACCACCTGCCGGTCCCAAATTTTGGTTTTTTTTAGGATGTTGCATTTTGTGAGTTGATTTTTTTTTTTTTTTTTTTTGGTAATAAAATTATGTATATACTTTTTTAAAATAAGAAAGTACCTTCATGGGAAATGTCACACTGCAATCTCTCCTCCTACATTTCTTCCTCCTTTTGTGATTTTGGGCATGCACGCCCACATACCCAGGGTATTTTTCAAGCCCCTGGGTCTAGGACTAGAACCATGCAGTTGGCCATGTGGGGCCTTGAATCGGGTTTGAAATGCGAGGTCCCTCAGAAGGAAGAATAAAATGTTCAAACCCAAAGGAGCCTGACCACTCAGTAGGGCTGGACTCGCTGAGTAAGCGCAGAGACCCACACATGGAAGGGCGTGTGAGTGGTGGGAGGAAGAGGCTGGAACGGTGAATGGAGGCCGTCCTCAAGTGTCATCTTCCTCCAAAACGTGAAGAAGAGTCCCTGAAGATTGTATTTCCTAAGACAAAAAAAGTCAACATAATGCTAAGTTTTAACAAATTATTTTATTTAATTTTATTTATTATTATTACAATTTTTAATTTGACCAGAGACAGACAGACAGAAATAGAAAAGAAAAGTGAGAAAGCAAGTTGCAGGTTCGGGACTTGAACTGTTCTTGGCCATGTGAGGATCCAGCACCTTAACTACCACGTCATTTGCCAGCCCTTCGAAGTTTTTGATGTAAATATTTTATAATCAGAGAAAGGAGACAGAGAGAACTCTTTGTTCATAACCTGACGCTTTGGATCTTTTAGACAAATTCAGAGCAGGTCAGAGCAGTTGAGGGGGAATGTCAGAAAGTTCACAGAAAATGTGAATTATGAAAAAAGATAAAATGGATTTCATTATTTTTTTCACCAAAATAAGCTCAGACTTATTTAACTTTTTCCATAAGCTTTTTGAAATTGACTTGTGTATTCAAGGTAGGTCTTCAGATTGGGGTCAGTTGGTAACAAATTTGACATCAGTCTAAGAGCAAATAAGAAAGATAAATACAGTGTGGTGGATTTTCTATAAATTTAGGGGCCAGCAGGTGGCATGGTGGTTGAGGGCACTGGCTGACCACTGTTGGAGTCCTGGACTTGGTGGATTGCTTTCTCTCTCTTTCTCTCTCTCTCTCTGGTCAAATAAATAAATAAATAAATAAAGTTAAATATATTTTTTTTAAAAAAGTTAATTTAAGGACCAGCAGTTAGCATAATGGCTATGTCACTGGACTCCCATGTAGCCCACCGTGGTTCGCATCCCAGACCCGGTGGCTTAAAACTTACGCCGGGCGTGTGTGCGTGCATGCCCAAGATCCCGAGAGAAAAATAGAGGAGAAGGGATTGCGGTGTGGCCATCCCCCCCCGAGAGGGGATTTCTTGTTTTCTGTCTCTCTGTCTCTCTCTGTCTTTCTGGTGAGCGCATGTGCCCTGTAGCAAAAACCTATCCAAAAAAAAGTAAATTTACTGGTATTTTAAATTTTGTTTTTGATGCCTGTCATCAGCAGAACAAAAAGAAAACTGGTGGCCCCATGCTGGTGTGCTTAATCTATTTTTACTTTCTGGCTCATCAAAGCTTAAGTTCCGGAAGCCACTGGACTATGGTTGTCTGGTTTCACTAGACACCAAAAATAGCCAGGGGAAAGAAAAGAAACAGAACAAAAACAGGAAAAGTAAATCAGAGAGTTAAAGGAAATTCCAATGGTCTAGGAGAAAGTGTGGAGGTGAAAAAGGAACTGGACTCAGTAACAAATCGAGCATTCATTTCCTGTGAGGTTGGAATAGATCGTTTATTTTATTTTATTATATCTTAAGAGAGACATAAGATATTTTTCTTTTAAAATTTTCATTCCAAATATCTAATTTTTTTTGAGAGGTTTTTTTAAGAGAGACATAAGATATTTTTCTTTTAAAATTTTCATTCCAAATATCTAATTTTTTTTTTTTGAGAGGTTTTTGCTATAGGGCGCGTGCGCTCGCCAGACAGACAGAGAGAGACAGAGACAGAAAACGAGAAATCACCCCCCCGGGGGGATGGCCACACTGCAATCCCTTCTCCTCCATTCTCCTCTCGGGATCTTGGTCATGCACACACACACGCCCGGCGTGAGTTTAAGCCACCAGGTCCGGGACTCGAACCGCAGTTGACTACGTGGGAGTCCAGCAACATAGCCATTACGCTAACTGCTGGTCCCTGATTTTTGTATTTTTAGGAGAATCATCTGGGGCTTGAAATATAAGGTGCATGTATGAATTTCTTTCCTTCATAAGATATGTGTCTTCCATGTAGCTGGTCATAAGTAAATTTTTCAGAATGTATTATTATTTTCCAAGTTGACCAGAAAGAGAGAGGGAAAGTGAGAAAGGAAGACACCACGTCCAGCATTTGAACCATGGTTGGCCATGTGGGAAGGAGTCCAGCACCTTTAACCACCATGTCACCTGCCAGCCCCCAAAAAGTAAATTTTTATCAAATGCACTTTTATTCTACCATTAAAAAAAGAATTATTTATTTAATTTCATTTATTGTTGTTATTTAATTTGACCACATATATAGAGAGAGAGCAAGAGAGAAAGGGAACAAGAGAAAGCAAGTTGCCAAGTCCAGGACTCAAACCTCTGCCAGCCATGTGAGAGTCCAGAGCCCCAACCACTACACCACTTGCCAGCCCCTATTCTATCATTGTTTGAGTTCTGAAAAGCCTCCCTTGGTAGATTCTGTTGACAACTCTAGCAAGGAAGGAATGAAGATCATATTCTGGCTTATATTTGCTGAGAAATTGTAGGATAGTTGCTGGGAGTTTCACCTTTCTCTTTTGCTTTGCGTGATCTTTTTCCAGCACTAATTTTTTTCTGAGTCCCATAGGCAGCTTATGTGATTCTAGGTGGTTTCTTTGGTGTTATATTCTGTCTGCCGCAGGCTTGCAGAGATCTTGGGGCCGGTTTTCCGCCTTCCTTAGTGTCTCTGCAGGGCATCAGGCCCACAGACTCCTGAAGTTTGTTTTCCTTCTTCTCCTCCCCTCAAAGAGCAATAAAGACAATGACTGTGGCTCCATAATCCTCAGTGCTGATTTACAGAACAAGGCATTCTACTAGTGGTTTTAATTTTCATCCTATCGATCAACTGTGTTTTGGCAGGATACCTCAAAGTTAAACATCATAAAGCTAGATTTAATGTTAACTTATTGTTTATGGAAATATCCTTTTCATATTTCACTTTGCATCTGTGGTAGAGCATAATAAAAATTAAATCCATCTGCCTCTTGCATGCTATAATGCATGGTTAGCTACAGGCAAGAAAACTAGAAATCAGAAGGGTAAGTTTGAAGACAGGTTTGAAAATAACAAACATAGCTATTCAAATCAGACTTCATCTTTTAAAGAGCTACATTTGTGCTTTGCAAAATTCACTAGATTTGTTTCCATATAAATAATAAGAGAAGAGTAAAATTTTAAGTTACATATGCAAGTTATAGACATGGGTTTTTTTTTTTTTTGCTAGCTAAGGAAATATTTTGGGTGTATGTCTGCCATTATTTTATTTTCTTCTCTCCAATAATTGGTTTAATATATAAATAACTCATAAACATATTGAGAATAACCCAGAGGAATTATCAAAAAGATATATAAATTAATCATGGAGGCTTACATTGAAAAAAATATACCACTACTACCACTTTTTAAATTAGAATTTATAAAAACTACTATTTAGTGAGTTCTGGCTTGTGGCATGCACTGTGCTACACACACATAAATACAGACATATAATTTCATTTATCCTTTGTAATTACAGTATGAAGCAACTGTGTTTAATATCCCTGTATTACAGATAAGGAAACAGAGGCTTACTGAATGGAGAGACTTGGTCAGTAGAAAGAGAAGAAATGAAATGCAGCCCTTGTCCAACGCGAAAACCTACAGGTGGTGCGTGGATCACTGCAAAGCTTATGAACAGACTAATTGCCCTGCAACACCAGACTCAAGATGTCACTCAACATTGTCTGACGACCTTACTAGAATTCCTGTAGTGAGCAAATACTCATTTTATCCTTCCTCAACGCCTGGCTCATAGGAGCTATTCAAGAAATACATGTTGAATAATAATAATAATAATGGCAACACAAGATACCAGACACCAAGCACTTTTCTAAGCTTTAGCTATAAGGTTGTCAGAAAAGTCATGATTTTTTTTTATATTTTTCTATACAAAAATGCTTCATGACTTTTCAGACAACCCAATATTTTTTCTTTTTTTAAAAGAATCATTTCATTGTATTTATTAATTATTATTATTATTATTATTTGCCATAGGGCACATATGCTCACCAGAGACAGATGGTGAGAGAGGGAGAGTGAGAAAGCAAGCCACTAGGCCCAGGACTCAAACCACGGTCAGCCATGTGGGAATCCAGCACCCCAACTGCCACTGCACCTGCCAGCCCAACAACCCGACAGTTTACTCCTTGGGCTGCTCCTAGAACATCCATGAGGTAGTTGCTGTTGCTATCTCCATTTCGCAGCCGAGGAAACCAAGGCATGAATAGGGGAGGTAACTTTTCCTAGGTCACACAGTCGTAAGTGGCAAAATTAGACTTTAAGCCAAGTAGTTGTGTTCCATAGTTCCGTGGCCCATAGCCCAGATAAATAAATGAATGCATTCATGAGCGAGGACGGCTTTTTGAACAAATCAGGTCATGTCAATGCCTTGGTTCTAGCCCTTCAGGGACCCCCCATTGTCTGTGGCATAAAATGTGAAATCCTTAGTCTGCCGCGAGGTCCTGCTTGATCTCTGGCTTTGTCTTCAGCTGCCACCTTCTACAGCACGGTTTCATTCAGTCATTTCTTTTTTATTTTTTAAAGAAGTATTTTATTTTAACTTTAATTATTTATTCACTTATTTTAATTTGACCAGAGAGGGACAAAAGAAGAGAGAGAGAAAGTGAGAAAGCAAGCCGCCAGGTGCAGGACTTGGACCATGGTTGGCCATGTGGGAGTTCATGTGCCCTTAACCACCATGCCACCTGCCGGCCCCTCATTTAGTCACTTTAAATCCGGGCCCTTCATAGGTGCTGTTTCTTTTCCCTAGAAGCCCTTCCCTGTGCTCTTACCTGGTTAATTCCTAGTCATCCTTCAAGACTTCTCCTAAATTCATTGCTGTGAGTCAGTGTCTGAGAGACTGTTGTAATTCCGAGTCCGCTCTTGTTACTTCATCCTTGTAGCATTGCAAATCCCCTCCAAGGGTCTGTGTGTGATGGTCTTTGTCCTTTATGACCCTGCAGCTTCCACGGGTGCAAAGATTACAACTCATTTGCTCTGCACGTGGTCTGGGCTAGGTACTTGACAAAAGCTTGTTGAAAGTCAAAGTGCGTAAATGAGTGAATGTACAGCTCCATCAGAAACATTATTCATAACATATCTTTATAGTAGTATGTGACCATGTAATACTGTCAGTTGCCAAATATATCCCTCAGGTACGAACTTAGTAACCAATACACAGAACAGAATATCCACCTTCTCAGGGTCTTGGGCATGCACACACCTGTGCCCAGGTCACCAGGTCCAGGACTCGAATTGCGGTGGATTACATGGGAGTCCAACAAAGTAGCCATTACACCAACTGCTGGTCCCTCTCCTTTCCTTTTCATAGAAGCACTCCAGTTCCTCAGGTGTTCCGTGGCCACGGCGCTGAGGCTGGGTTGACAGGTTGGCCTCCTGAAGATGACTTCTCTGGTCTCCCTTCTCCCTTTTCCTTTTTTTTGGCTGAAAATGGCAACTGGAAACACCTGCAGCAAGCATATCACCACCATGTTGAGGCTGGGAGAGTCATCTTGCTAGACAGGTCCCTGGACACCTCACAGGGCAGAGCCAACCCACCTGTTAATGTTATTTCGAGCGCTCTCTATTAAGCGGAGTACCAGTTTCCTAAATAACTTTACATCTGTGTAAACATGTATGCTATTTAACATTTCAGCATTTGAGAAGTGCCTTAAAAGGGAGGGGACACCTTCTAACCCTCAAGCCCCTTCCCTCCTTCCAGAGGCGTGGTTGTAGGGTGCTCCAACAGCTAAGATGGAACGTCTGAGGGGGTAACCCTGGCCAATACAGCCTCATCTAGCAGGGCAACATAGAAGGAGCCTCGGACTTTGAGCCTAGGGATCCTTTAGACCTGCCCTGGTCTACCCACCTCTAGCGTTTCCTTTAAGCCACTGTTTCCCAGCCTAACCGAGTCGTCGATGATGTTCATGGCGGGAGTGTGGCCTTCAGTGTGGAACTGTGTGGGAAGACAGTTGAACAGCTAGCACACCCCCTACTGCCACGACACACAGCGACACAGGCTGTGGATCCACCGCTAGGACGATGGGACATGGGACGGACACTTGCTAAGAGCTTATATTTATCATTTATACCAACTGCAGTCTTCTCAGTAGCCCTTCAAGGTCGCCCATATGGTGGCTATCTTAAGAAAATTGAGATCTAGGCAGAAAGAGTCGGCTTATCCTCACCCATTGTGTTAACACGGAATTTGAATTTGAACACAGGTCTCCTGAACAACATCCACACCCCACCCTGTGCCTTATTTTATTCCCACAAAGGGAGAAAAGAGAAGCAGAGAACAAATGAACTAGAATAAACATTGCTTTTGTACAAATACAAATAACTCCTATTCCATTAGAAGGAGAGATTTTTCTGACTCGCTCCAGAATCATGGGGCTTGGTTGTGTTTTTTTAAAACATCAAGTGACCACACTTCGAAGAAATAAATTACTTTGTAGATTTGTAAGATAGAATTATTGGTTTCCAGAAGAATTTCTTCAAGAGGTCTGTTCCCCTAAATCAAAGTGAAAAAAGATTCTTATTATATATGTAGGAAACATATATATAATATGGAACAAAAGTACTTTTTCAAGTGTTGAGGGTGGGAGTGGAGAACACCCACAGAGGCACTGAAAGAGGCCCTGGTGCCATTGTTTCCATTATTTCAGATTCCACTTGGAATTGCTCATTTTTCGGTATTCTTAGAAGTTGCTAAATGCTATTTGCTTTTGTTACTTAAGAGAGGAAAAGAGCCAGTGGCAATGGCATGTGCTTATAGTCCCAGCCACTGGAGAGGCTACGGCAGGGGGGGGGAAAAAGGAGCATAAGTTCGAGGCCAGCCTGGTCCATGGCAGCACCCTATCTCTCAAATAATAGCAAAGCAAAACAAACAAAATAGGAAGGGACTTGGGAGTATTCTCCATGTTTTATACTTTGTCTGAAAATTAAAACACAGTGATAAAATCATCAATGGTGGGATTGGCAGTTGGTGTAATGGTTATGTCATTGGACTCCCATGTAGTCGACTGCGGTTTGAGTCTTGGACCCGGTGGCTTAAACTCACACCGAGTATACGTGCGTGTTTGCCCAAGATCCCAAGAGGAAAATAGAGGAGAAGGGATTGCGGCATGGCCATCCCTCCTGGGGGGTGATTTCTCGCTTTCTTTTCCTCTGTCTCTCTCTGTCTTTCTGGCGAGTGCATGTGCCCTATAGCAAAAAACCTCTCCCTCCCCCCAAAAAAGAGAACTCATCAATGGTAATAAACTGTACCCTAATCTATGCAGCGAAGTCACATAAATTAATTAGCAAAGGATTATTTACTTTTGTAATCAAAAGTCATGGCCCTATTTGAGATTTTGGACTTTAAAGGCATCTAATAAACTATGCATTTTT
>NW_006159635.1:106929-111005 GCF_000334495.1 Tupaia belangeri chinensis
AATGGCTATGTGGCTGGACTCCCACATAGTCGACCGTGGTTCGAGTCCTGGACCTGGTGGCTTGAAACTCACGCTGGGCGCGTGTGTGTGTATGCCCAAAATCCCAAGAGGAGAATGGAGGAGAAGGGATTGAGGTGTGACCATCCCCCCTGGGGGGTGATTTCTCGATTTCTGTCTCTCTGTCTCTCTCTGTCTGTCTGATGAGCGCACGCGCCCTATAATAAAAACCTCTCAATAAAAAAAAAAATACAAACTATATTTCAATTTTGGTGGGGGCTATAGGGTGCACATGCATGCGAGAGAGAGAGAGAGATAGAGAGAGAGAGAAGTCACCCCTTGGGGGCATGGCCATGCCACAATTTTTTTTCCTTGGGATTTTGGGCACACATGCACACGTGCCTGGTGTGATCTTCAACTCGCCAGGTCTGGAACTCAAACTGTGGTTGACCATATGGAAATCCAGTGCCTAGTCCAGCCCCATGCCACCCACCGGTCCCTGCATTTCAAATCTTGACTTCTCTTCCAATGTGCTATTTGATCTTGGTCAAGCCACTTAACCTTTCTGAGCCTCCATTTACTTGCATGTACAATCAGGGTAACAACAGCATTCTACTTTGAAGAGCTACTGTGAGCCCCTGAGGAGTCAAGCGTGTACGCACAGCCAATACATACTAAGTGCCGATGGAAAGTACATGGCTACACACAGAGACACGCAAGTTGTCAGGCATTCCTTTGGGAGTGGAGAACACCCACAGAGGCACTGAAAGAGGCCCTGGTGCCATTGTTTCCATTATTTCAGATTCCACTTGGAATTGCTCATTTTTCGGTATTCTTAGAAGTTGCTAAATGCTATTTGCTTTTGTTACTTAAGAGAGGAAAAGAGCCAGTGGCAATGGCATGTGCTTATAGTCCCAGCCACTGGAGAGGCTACGGCCGGGGCCCTATCTCTCAAATAATAGCAAAGCAAAACAAACAAAATAGGAAGGGACTTGGGAGTATTCTCCATGTTTTATACTTTGTCTGAAAATTAAAACACAGTGATAAAATCATCAATGGTGGGATTGGCAGTTGGTGTAATGGTTATGTCATTGGACTCCCATGTAGTCGACTGCGGTTTGAGTCTTGGACCCGGTGGCTTAAACTCACACCGAGTATACGTGCGTGTTTGCCCAAGATCCCAAGAGGAAAATAGAAGAGAAGGGATTGCGGCATGGCCATCCCCCCCTGGGGGGTGATTTCTCGCTTTCTGTCTCTCTGTCTCCTGGGGGGTGATTTCTCGCTTTCTTTTCCTCTGTCTCTCTCTGTCTTTCTGGCGAGTGCATGTGCCCTATAGCAAAAAACCTCTCCCCCCCCAAAAAAAAAAGAACTCATCAATGGTAATAAACTGTACCCTAATCTATGCAGCGAAGTCACATAAATTAATTAGCAAAGGATTATTTACTTTTGTAATCAAAAGTCATGGCCCTATTTGAGATTTTGGACTTTAAAGGCATCTAATAAACTATGCATTTTTCCATGTCTATTTAAATCCTTCCTCCTCTATTCTTTCATTCATTCAACAAACATTTACTGAGCATCTACAATGAGATGCAGTACAAGGCAGTTAAGAATATAAACTATATCGGGAACCAGCAGTTAGCATAATGGCTATGTTGCTGGACTCCCACATAGTCGACCGTGGTTCGAGTCCTGGACCTGGTGGCTTGAAACTCACGCTGGGCGCGTGTGTGTGTATGCCCAAAATCCCAAGAGGAGAATGGAGGAGAAGGGATTGAGGTGTGACCATCCCCCCTGGGGGGTGATTTCTCGATTTCTGTCTCTCTGTCTCTCTCTGTCTGTCTGATGAGCGCACGCGCCCTATAATAAAAACCTCTCAATAAAAAAAAAAATACAAACTATATTTCAATTTTGGTGGGGGCTATAGGGTGCACATGCATGCGAGAGAGAGAGAGAGATAGAGAGAGAGAGAAGTCACCCCTTGGGGGCATGGCCATGCCACAATTTTCCTTCCTTGGGATTTTGGGCACACATGCACACGTTTTTCCTTGGGATTTTGGGCAGACATGCACACGTGCCTGGTGTGATCTTCAACTCGCCAGGTCTGGAACTCAAACTGTGGTTGACCATATGGAAATCCAGTGCCTAGTCCAGCCCCACGCCACCCACCGGTCCCTGCATTTCAAATCTTGACTTCTCTTCCAATGTGCTATTTGATCTTGGTCAAGCCACTTAACCTTTCTGAGCCTCCATTTACTTGCATGTACAATCAGGGTAACAACAGCATTCTACTTTGAAGAGCTACTGTGAGCCCCTGAGGAGTCAAGCGTGTACGCACAGCCAATACATACTAAGTGGCGATGGAGAGTACATGGCTACACACAGAGACACGCAAGTTGTCAGGCATTCCTTGAGGAGCAGACATAGTGGTGACCTAACCAGAGTTCTGTCCCGTGTAACTTCTGCTCTAGTCGGAGACACTGGCAAGCAGTGCGCCTCTCCTTAGAGAGTGCCATGTGTAGGAATGTCCTACGGGAGAATAAAGCGTGAGTGGGTAGAGAATGACGGTGTGTGTCGAGGTGTGTGCACTATTTTTACAGAATGGTTTGGAAAGGCTGTTCCAGTGCGTGATATTTAGATAATGATCTAGCGAAACGTGAGGAAGCAAGCCGTGCTGGTATCTGAAGGCCCAGGCTTCCGGCAGAGGAAGCAGCGGAGGAGAGGTCCTCAGGCGGGACGAGCTCGCAGCATTAGCGGAAGCACAGTGAGGCCAGAGTGTCTGCAGCAAAGCGACAATCGAAGGAGACAAAGGGACGAGAATAGCAGGGTCTCAAGGTCTTCAAGGGCTTTGTAGCCTATACGGAAGACCCCAACCCAAGAGACCTCACAGGAGTTTGAGCAGAGGACACATAGAACAGAGGTGTCGTATGATAGCCTGAGCTGCTCTGGGGGAAGTAAATCCTAAGGGGGCCGAAAGGGAGCAGGGAGGCTCCATCTCCGTGCCTGGGGAGACAGTGGGCAGTGGCGTGGTAAAAAGTGGCTTAAATCCGCATGTAGTTGTCAAGCTCAGTCTGGACCAGTGGGTGGCATGCTGGTGGCTAGAGCCCACGTGACTGACTGCACGCTTGGAGTCCCCAGATCTGACGGTTTGAGAAACATGCTGGTCCATGAGCATCTCCTTAATTACTGGTTATAGAAATCATAACCACCACCATATTCAAGCCTATGAACTTTTATTTTTAACTTTACTAATATTGAAAAGAGGGAAGCCTGTCTAGAGCAGAAATGGGTTGCCGTCGGATCACCCAAGGGTCTGGTTCTCAGCCTCTGCCCTTGTCCTACTGGATCACAATCTAATATTAAGCAATTATAGTAATAGTTTCCTTCTAGTGAGCACTTATTTCCAGCGCTCTGCTAATCGCTTTACATAATGGACTTCTTTTCACCCCCACGCCAACACCCAGAGAATTAGGGGCTGTTACTGTTACTCCTATGTTTCAAACAAGGACATTGACTCTTCTGGAGTCAGGGTTAAGTCACTTACTCAAGGTTGCATGGGTTGTAATAAGTCCTTATTTTTATTAATTAATTCATTCATTTTTTAAGACTTATTTTTATTTATTTATTATTATTTTTCAATCTGACCAGAGAGAGAGAGAGAGAGAAGGAAGAGTGAGAAGGGAAGTCGTCAGGTCTGGGACTCGAACCATGGTCGACCACGTGGGAGTCCAGCACCTTAACCATCATGCCACCTGCCAGCCCCTCATTCATTCGTTTCATTCTGCTTTGCTCTGCTAATTATTAGTATATGGCTGACAATGATGCAAGACTGTGGATAGAGCTGGAGAAACTACTTCCTAATTTTTGCTAAAAGAAACCTAATGATTACGAGGGAGAAATATCAACTATGAAATGGGATGGAAGACAGCAATCCCTCTTTCCAAACTTTGTCACCCAAATAAACTCAAAGTGAAGCCGGGAAGATACAGCTCCGCTGGGTCGCCAGGCACAGAGAAGCCCTACAGCTGCGTGCAGCAGGAAGACCGCCATTGGCAGACCTGCCCTCCACTACAGCACCC
>NW_006159635.1:111614-151635 GCF_000334495.1 Tupaia belangeri chinensis
CCTACCCTCCCTACAGACACTACTGGACTCTATTTAGAAGACCGTTTCCAAAGGAAGCTGTGCTCTGAGCTCCACATGACCGACATAGGAAGTAAACGAAGGAAGACTGACTGTAGAAGGCTAACCACTGCCTTTCTGGAAGTACCATTGCATCTAAGAAAACGTCACATGTCTCTATTAGTACAGCACAGTGAAACAAGTAAGGAACCCTGCCCATGTCTTTGGAAAAAGCCCCACATCAACTCTGAGACAAGATACAATACACCAACTGCCATAAGCAAGACCTAAAACTACGAGATCGGAGAAGAGCATTAGCCCCTTCGATTTTGTTAGCCTGTTTCTGAGGTTAAGGGAGAGGCAGATGAAAAAAAATACGCAGGCCCAGTGCAGTCATGCAGTAGGTAGCAAACTGACCACAGTTTGGATCTCCCAGGTGGCTTGAAGATGCTCCAGGTTGGTGTACATGACCAAGATCCTGAGGAGCTGGAGGGGTGGGGGGAGGGGACTGCAGAGTGATGAGCCCCTGTCAAGGGTGCTTCTCTCTCTCCCATGCCTAATGTTCTCTCTGAATAAAAAATATACTTAAAAAAAAAAAAGGAAAGAAAAGATGTGCTGCCCACATAGCCTTGTGGGTAAGGAGACTGGATCCCACATGGCTGACCCTGGTCCAAATCTTGGCCCTGGTGGCTTGAAAAACACACCAGGAGCAGTTGCATGCATGCCCCAAATCCTAACTGGATAGAGAAATGGAAAAGAAGAGATTGCATCCCGTTGAGGGGTGCTCTCTTTCAAATGCAGTTGGCTGCGTGGGAGTCCAGCTCCTTAATCACCACACCTGCTGGCCCCCGTACAGTATAGCTTTTAATTTAAGAAATGTAGGGAGAGGAGGGTACCTTAAGGTTTGAATTTGGCTCCCCTGGTATGAGGGTGCTGGCCACTGACACGAGAGGAAGGTGGTGACAGTCATTACGAAGGTGACCCAATGCAAGGAGCTCAGCGTGTAGGAGGCGGAGGCAAAGATGACTCAAAGATGACGACCACAGTTGACCTTGGGTGATTCATCACCAGCAAGGGAACAGGTAAGTCAGGAGGAGAGGTGGCCACGACAGATCTGAGATCCAGATGGAGATACCGGAAAGTATCCAGATGGAGAAGTTCATTAGGTGGTTGGACTGGTACTCAGGAGAGAAACCAGACCTTGAGAGTCACCCATATAGAAATGTGAGTTAAACCCGTGGGAACGGAGACGGACAGGACCAGAGCATCACCGGAGAGCAATGCAGGTTTCCGTAAATGTCAGAGTGTTCCTAGTTTCATCCTAGCAGAAGTAAAGCCTTTACCTGCTTGTTATGCGTGTGGGAGAGAATTAGAACACAGAAGGCAAGTCAGTGGGGATGTGTGAATGGGAGCTTGAGAAGACAGAGCATCATCATCATCTCATTTCTGGAGAACCAGAAACAACACGTGAGCTTTCTCTTTCGCGGCCTGCCAGGGCAGCAGCAGCCAAATTGAAGTTCAATCCTTTTGTGACTTCTGGCCAAAGCAAGAACCCGTAGCAGGCATTTCATTGCACCTTCCCACATCTGGGGGAAGATTATATCTCCCCCCTTTCCAAAGAGCTGAGGCAGAAATACAGTGTTTGACACGTGCCCATCCGAAAGGACGGGGAAGTTCGGGTGGTGCGAGGGCACTATAAAGGTCAGCAAATTGGCAAAGCAGGCGAGTGTGCAGGAAGAAATGTGCCACCCACCCACACGCTGGCGGGGGCAGTGGGAAAGGCTCACGGCGTGGCCGTCTGGCCCGGCGGTTATCACGAGGCTAACACTGGACAAAGACCATAAGAAGAGCCTTGAACGGAAAGCAAATCTCACCCAGTTGGAAAGGAAAAGGGCAAATATAAGGAAGAAACAACTGAGAAGATGCAGGCGTAAAATAACCTTACATACAGCTTTAATTAAAAACCGCTAAAATGAAAAAGAAAAATCTCATTGATCTTCTGCCCAGTGGCTTGAACAGGAACCTGGATTCTTCCTGGATACGACCGTGGGCCTGTGGCTGGCAGGAAGTTTGCTGCAGACTGCAGGCTGACCTGTCTCCGAGGCTGTCTCCCCTGTGTAGACAGAAGCAGAGGGTAACAGAGCGGTCTGGGGACACTGGGAGACCTGGTGGGCTGAATGCCGTGAGTCAGAGGACAGCTAAATCATCACTCCATGATGGCCTAAGATGTCACCAAAAAGACAGACAGAGGGACCAGCAGATGGCATGGTGGTTACGTTGCTGGACGCCCACATGCGTGGCTGTGGTTTGAATCCTGGACCCGGCGGCTTAAAATTCATACCAGGCGTGTGTGTGTGCATGGCCAAAATCCTGAGAGAGGGGAGGAGAAGGGATTGTGGTGCGGCCTCCCCCAGAGGGTGATTTCTCACTCTCTGTCTCTCTGTCTCTCCAGTGAGTGCATGCGCCCTATAGCAAAGGTCTCTCTAAAAAACATAGTGAGACACTGATGGAAACATAAAGTGGGCCGGAGTCACTTCCAGAGGGGCAAAACCCAGAGAGAGCGGGTACGTGATACGGATGTGCATGAATAGCCATGCTGTTCCACAGTTTTGTTGTGTGACTTTATGTGGATACACACTTTTTAAAAGTTTGGAGGGGCCACACTAGGGACTATTAGTGCAGCCGTTCCCTGTTCCTTTTAAACGAAGATGTGGACTCTGTGAAGCATGGTCTCCGGAGGTGAGAACAGCTGAGTCAGACTCTTGGCAGACTTGACTCCAATCGTAGGTCCGATGAAGTGGGGCTGAGCAGAAACGATTTCAGACTGGCTCCTGGTACATCCTGGTCACCTCCCAAAACGCAAAGGACTGAGAAAAGAATAAGGAAATTCATATTCTTCTACTCTCGGTCCATGACTCTGACACCCCGGCTGAGCACCGAGGCAAAGGGTGAAGTTCGCCGCCGCTCAGGGGGGGTCGGCGTCCGAGGCCACCACCCACTTCCCCGTTTGTTCCCTTCAGTTCCCTCTCCCCCACCCACCAGCCAGTCGTGCTTCTTCCTCTCTCTACAACTAGGCAATCGGGAAAAGTAATGCAGAAATGAACTCGGCGGGCAGCAGGGGGAAACCAGAGACCTTTCTGCAAAGAGAAGCCCCATGGAACTGACATCACGGTGACTGTCACAGGAGTCCCCCAGTAGCGACTTGGAGCTCTCACTCCTTCCATCACAGCAGGTCTTGAAACTCCCAGGAAGCAGATGGCACAAGTAGAAGGGTACCAAAGCACGGTGGAAAAAGTCGCAGCAGGTGACGTTTTGCTGGTGCAAGGTGAGGGACTGGCGTGGCTGGTCACTCATCGCTCTGGACTGGACACATCCCACTTACCACACCAGGGGCAGAAAGCAGGGCGGAGGAGAACCCACGCCCCTGCCTAAGATTGGGGGGGAAATGAGCACCATCTCAGTCCAGGGTTTCATGGTAAGCTTCATGAAAACCAAGACAGTGCCTGCTTCCATCAGAAACTCAGTAAGAGCCTGCCACTTTATGTTCAAGAATTATTCATTCATTCATTTATTTTTATGAAGAATTATTTTATTTAAATTGTATTTATTTATTCAAATTTGATCAGAGAGGGACAGAGAGAAAGAGAGGGAAAGTGAGAAGGCAAGCTGCCAGGTCTGGGACTCCACCCACAGTCGGCCATGTGGGAGTCCAGTGCCCTTAACCACCATGCTACCTGCCAACCCCTGTTCAAGAATTTTTTATTAAGGGGCCAATCCAGAGGACCTAGAACCCAGACAGAGAGAAAGAGAGGGAAAGTGAGAAGGCAAGCTGCCAGGTCTGGGACTCCACCCACAGTCGGCCATGTGGGAGTCCAGTGCCCTTAACCACCATGCTACCTGCCAACCCCTGTTCAAGAATTTTTTATTAAGGGGCCAATCCAGAGGACCTAGAACCCAGCATTATCAGGGAAATGTAATTTGCCTTATGCCCTTGAAATCAACTCTCCTCCTTCTTACTGATGGAGAAAACTGATGGTGGAGAAGCATTTGAAGCAAAATGCCAGCTTTCCTTAGAAACCAACATGCCTTAAGAATTGAGCAGCTATTACGAATGAATAACAAAAATATCAACGCCTTAATGGAAAAAAATGAGCCAGGTACATGACAGGCACTCCCTAACAAAGAAATGCAAACGACCATTTCACAAAACGTTGACTCCATCGGTCAAGAACATGGAAACACGCAGTGTACCCTTACTGCAGAGATAAGAACAATATATTTTAAAATATTTATTGAAATTACTGTTGAATTTTAAAAATAATTCAGAACTACTAGTAAACCGTGAAAGTTTTCACACTGGAGAAATAAACATAGAAGGAATACCGGAGTCTAGTAATACTAGCCTATGGGTGGATTAAATCCACTTACAACAACCTAAAAGAAGAAATGAAAACCAAAGTATCAATAAGATAGGGAAGAATGGCCATGAAACTATCAATACAGTGGGAAAGAGAAGAGAAAAGGACAACCCGGAGAGTCACAGGGACGTGAAAAATGCTTCTGCCCTAAGAACATACGTGTGTCAAACTCTTGAGACTGCATTTTCATTTTTACGGCCTCTTTGCTGCAGGAATAGAAATAAAAGACCTGTCTCCCACAAAATGTTTCGAGAACAACAGATAAAAAGTTGTCTGTGTGAGTGTGCACACATGTACACACACAATCCCCACACTACAAAGGTAACTTCAGCAAGAACAGGAATCACAAAAACAACGAACAGATCCACTGAGACTTCAGATGTTGGCAGACTCACATCAAGTCGGCATAACTGCAGTATCAAAACCCAGGCAGAGCAGCGTGAACAGAGGAAAATGGAACCCAGGGTCACTCATGGACATAGCGGCAAAAATCCCAGACGAAATACGCACAAACAGAATGTTTTAATACGTAAAAATGCCCACTGTAGCAGGACCAAACTGGGTTTATCCAAGGATTGCAAGATGTAATTACCATTGGAATTTTCTGAGTCAACACTCAGAATTACTCATTTAATTGACAGGACTCCTCCTCTACACATACTTCAATAGAGACTAAGACTCTGTTATATCTGCACTTCAATAATCAGCCATTGCAAAGGTTTTGGTTTTCAGAGGGCGCACATGCTCGCCAGAGAGAAGCGAAAGCATCCCGCTCACAGGGCACGGTCACATCATGATCCTTTCCCCCCATTTCTCCATTCCATCAGGTTTGGGGCATGCATGCATGCACACATACTCTGTGGTTATGTTTGTTTGTTTTTTGTTTTTAAGAATTATTTAATTCTGGGACCAGCAGGTGTCACGGTGGTTAAGACGCTGGACACTCCCATATGGCCAATCATGGTTTGAGTCCTGGACCTGGTAGCTTGCTCTCTCATTTTCCCTCTCTTTCTGTGTCTCTCTCTGGTCAAATTAAAATACATGAATAAATAATTTTTTAAATAATTAATTTATTTATGATGATTATTGTTCATAATTTGACCCGCGAGAGAGCAAGAAAGGGAAAGTGAGAAAAAGCAAACTGCCAGGTCTAGGACTCAAACTGCAGTCAGCCATGTGGGAGTCCAGCATCTTTTTTTTTTTTTTTTATTTTTTTTTTCAGAGGGTTTCGCTATAGGGCGCGTGCGCTCGCCAGACAGACAGAGAGAGACATAGAGACAGAAAGCGAGAAATCACCCCCCAGAGGGGATGGTCACGCCGCAATCCCTTCTCCTCCATTCTCCTCTCGGGATCTTGGGCACGCACGCACACGCGCCTGGCGTGAGTTTTAAGCCACCGGGTCCAGGACGCGAACCGCGGTCGACTACGTGGGAGTCCAGCGACATAGCCATTACGCTAACTGCTGGTTCCCGGAGTCCAGCATCTTAACCACCATGCCACCTGCCAACCCCTTATCACCCAGGGTCTAGGACTTGAACCAGGCAGTGAGTAATATAGGACCAGCCGCCTCAACCACCATGCTACAGGCTGGCCCTCCGAGCTTTTTGTTGTCTGTTTTTCTTTTTCTAAACTCTTGCTTGTTTTAGATATGCTCATAAAATATTAATGTGTTTAATTATGTTATAGTACAGGTAAAATTCAGCTCGTAGATTAGTTGCAACTTTGATGTTTTAAAGAAACTGACGCCAACATTTACAAATTGGAAAACTGATAAATCTGGAGCTTCTGCCACAGCTCAGGACTCTGTGACAACACTGGGCCTGTATTTTTTACCTGGCAACCTTCAGTTTCCGGAGGGATGGCTGCCCCGGCTACACAGGGTGTGTGGTCTCCTACTTGGCCTGTCTCCACCACTCTGGCCTAGTGTCACTAGCCATGAATCTGTGTAAATTCTTTGTTCCTCTCCCCTGACAGTAAACTTGAGAGAAAAAGAAAGCATTTGTTGTTCTCTCAAACCAAGAGAAAACAGAAAAGTGGACGAAGAGCCCACCTGTCAAGAGAAGTGTATTTGTGGCGGGAAGCTTGTCACTGTGTCCTCCACGTCGCTGGCCGGCTGCCTCCTCTGGAGGACCTGCCTGGTCCTGGAGGCACTGAGTTTGTGACCTCCAGGTTAGCCACATCCAGGTTGCCTGGGAGCACCGTCGCCTCTAGTGACTTTCGATATCCATGGCCTGTTTTTGTGTTGACCTTGGGATTTGACCTGCAGAGTGCAGTCTTCCTTAATCCCCAAGTTCCTGGGAAGCACCTCATTAGCCCTCAAATTCTGGTAACACTTAAAAGTTGCCACTGCTCCTTAGAGCTTATCTTGAATCTAAACTGAAACCCAGCTGATGCCCACGTTCTGTTTCTATCTTGTCCTTTCTCCTCAAAATAAACTGTTACTCCAGCAGAAAAAAGGGAAAAGTTGACATAAATGTCTACACTGTGACCACAAAATGTAAGTTGGTCTCAAGTGGAAGCTGATTCTCATAAATGTTTGTTCAGATTGAATAAACTATATTACTGCCCGGTGGGGAAAAACGAGCTCTTTTCAGACTGTTTGGTCTAAGGCACTGGTAGGACTTACCATAACAGGTCCTTGGCATTTGGGAAGTTAACCACCAGCGAACATTTTAATCAGGCAAGGTTCAAACCGAGCCCAGGCTTGCAGAATAGGTGGGGAAATAAGACATGCCCTTTCATCCAGCGATCGCCAACCCAGAGCACTGAGCCTGGCTTAGAGTAGATAAGAAATACCTGTTGACTGACTGAATCAGCAGATGTTCAGGCATCTTCAACCTTGTCTCTTCTATCATAATAAAGGGATTCACATGATATTTATTTATTTATTTTAGAGAGATTTTTGCTATAAGGAGCGTGAGCTCACTGGAGAAAGATAATATAGAAAGCAAGAAATCACTCCCCAGGGGGTATGGCCACGCCACAATCCCTTCTCCATCCTCCTCTCAGGATTTTGGGTATCAACGCACACGCGCCTAGCATGAGTTTTAAGCTGTCAGGTCCAGGACTCAAATCGCAGTTGGCCATGTGGGAGTCCAGCAACGTACCATTAGATTACCTGCTGGTCCCTCACATGGTATTTATAACAGAGCTTCAGTCATCACACTTACTGATGTTGAACTCTGCTTAGACTTAATTTTGTTTTTTTTAATGGTTAATTGTATCACGAGGCCCCAGGTTGTCTACACTTAAAGACAAGTCTGGAAAGAGCTGACTTGCCCTTCCGTGAGGACAGTTAGGAAGCAGCTATCTTGCTGGCATACATGACAAGAGGGTAGATGCTCCACCAGCACACATGTTGTTCATACAAACTGAGATACCCTGTACCATCTTACAGGCAAAAGCAGCAAAGAGGACTGTTCTCTATGAAGAACAGCGATGATATATTTTTCTATGCAAAAAGATGTCATGACTTCTCCAATGACCCAATCAATTCCCAAAGGATAGGGATACTAGCTCAGGCAATGTGAACACATTTTTGTTTTAAATTGATTTATTTATTTTAATTTGACCAGAGAGGGACAAAGAGGAAGAGAGAAGGAAAATAATAAGCAAGCCACCAGCTCTGAGATGCAAACTATGGTCGGCCACGTGAGAGTCCAGTGCCCTTAGCCACCACCTGACACCTGCCAACTCCTTGAACAGACTTTTCCTAAACTTCAAATGTGGTTTTTAAAAAGAAAAAATTTTGGGACCAGCAGGTAGTGTGGTGGCTAAGGGCGCTGGACTCCCACATAGTCAACCACAGTTCGAGTCCTGGACCTGGCGGCTTGCTTTCTCACTTTCCCTCTCTCTCTCACTTTGGCCATCTCTGGTCAAAATAAAATAAGTAAATAAATAAATAAAGTTAAATAAAATAATTTTTAAAAAAGAGAATTATTTAAAAAATTAAAATAAATTTAAAAAAAGAAAGAAAAAATTCATCATTCTGATTTCTTTTGTCTAGTCTTCACCATGAGCAAACAAGAGGCCAGAAGTGGGTGCGTATCTAACACAACAAAACTGTAACACTGCAGTACCTCTCAGGTTTGGTGGTATAAGCAGACAGGAACGCCATCTGTTTGCTAAGTGCTACTTGAAATTTATAACAAAGGACGAAGTGCATTTCAGTGGATGATAGAATGTAGGCCAAGATCACACACTAGCTAATAGCCTAGCAGGACTAGAGCCCAGGTCTCCTAGTCTGGTAGTCTGTCCTCCGACATACAAGGTTACAATGTACGAATAAAGCAGTGTGCTTATAATTCCGTGTCTGAACTGTGAAGTTTGCTTACCAACCTCAAGAACATCCACAACAAAGCTGCTCTTAAGAGTCATAGTGTTGGGGGCCAGCAGGTAGTGTGGTGGTTGGGGCACTGGACTCCCACATGGCTGACGGTGGTTCGAGTCTTGGACCTGGCAACTTGCTTTCTCACCCCTCCCACTCCCCACCCCCATCTCTCTCTCTCTCCTATGAGCATATATGCTCTAAAAGAAATTTTAAAAATAATAAATAAAATTAACCCCCCCCAAAAAAAAGAGTGGTATTATTGGTGACTAAGTTACTTGTGGAAAATGCAAGAAGGGTTTTTAAGTTGGCACATCACTGTTTTTTTATTGTTAAATGTTAATTTAAGAAAACTTCTGCCTGAAATGTGAAAGAGTAACTGCATCGACCCAGTGTTCACTGAATCAGCAACTCAGCCACTCCGCTAACAGGCTGTGTGCTCTAAGAGAAAAGCTTGTCGTGCTGTAGCGTGTGTGCGGAGCGTTCCTAACTCGCCGTGCTGTAGCGTGTGTGCGGAGCGTTCCTAACTTGTCACTTAGGTGTAAACCAGCAGGCAGAAGATGTTAAGGAGGGTCAGGCTGGCAACAGAATAGAAACACTGATTCCTCCTAAGTCCCACACAGCTGCAGGAATTAGTCCCTTCCAGCCCTATCTGCGGACAGTTTAAAAAACTGGATTAATAGGTCTTGTCAGATGTCATTAAAAAGGCAGATCAGAATAAAATTAATATAAAATGAATATCAACTTAAATTATAACCAATCTGAAAACATTTCTGGACATGGGAAAGGAAGTAGGAAAATGTCAACAAGAAAAGTGATCATTAGGAAGTTTAAAACATTGTCATTGTGTCTCTAAGAAAGTGGAAACAGTGGCAGTAACATTGGACCGAGGAGGTGTGGAGCATTCTAGGTAAAATATGCCACAGGCTATCATAGACAGTATCTCTAAAAAACAAATAATTTCCTTTGGGGTGGTGCTATAGTCAATCAACCTTCTGGTCTTAATTTGGTTTCCTTGGTAAGTTTATTTACTAGGGAGAGAATGGATTGATAGGCTGATAGGAATGTCTGGTCTGCTGGCAGTTATAATTGTAAAGTAAATGAACAAATTATCTTTTAGGTATACATTAGTCTCCTGCCAGTTTTATTAAGTTGGCTTAACTATCCAAAGTCCTTATCACATTCAATGACTTCAATTACAAGCTGAAAGGGCATACCTTGGACCTTAGTAACTAGGCGAAGAGATGGAGCCTGGGAGGCCCAACCTAGATGGCACGTTGGCCCTAATCAGAGTCATGGTAATTACCAGCCCTGGGGAGCCACTGGGTCCCAGAGGGCCTCCTTACCACTTACTGCATGTATTCCTTAATAACTCAGCACAGGTCCTACGACGCTTCTCATAAATCCAGGGAGAGTTCCCTCAAGTGAGCATCTCCACTGTACAACTGTGTCCATGGTGAAACTGTCACCTCTAAGGGTCATTTTTCAAACTTTATTTATTATTATTATTATTATTATTTTAAATTTGACCAGAGAAAGAGACAGAGAGAAAGTGAGAAAGCAAGCTGCCAGGTCTGAGACTAGAACCGCAGTCAGCCATGTGGGAGTCATGGCTGACCCCAGCGTCTTTAACCATCACATCACCTGCGGGCCCCACTCATTTCTTTAAAAAAATGTGATCAATTATTTATTTCTAGTTAGGGAAAATAAATTTTTCTTTATATATCTTCTTAAGCTGTTCTTGTTATACATGTAAAATCAACATGTTCACTGACATAAATAAATATAAATAAATTAATCTTAATGTTAATAAATAAGATTTAGGGAACCAGCAGTTAGCGTAATGGCTATGTCGCTGGACTCCCACGTAGTCGATCACAGTTCGTGTCCCGGACCCGGTGGCTTAAAACTCACGCCGGGCGCGTGTGCGTGCGTGCCCAAGATCCCAAGAGGAGAATGAAGGAGAAGGGATTGCGGCGTGACCATCCCCCCGGGGGGGTGATTTCTCGCTTTCTGTCTCTGTCTCTCTCTGTCTGTCTGGTGAGCGCACGCGCCCTACAGTGAAAATCTCTCCAAAAATAAATAAATAAATAAATAAATAAATAAGATTTACAATTTGGCTATGAACAGCTCATTTTGAAAATATAGGATCTTTTCTTATGTTAATGTTATAGTATCTCTGGATACCCTTCAACACTCTTTTAAGTTTTGCTACACAGTGTATGCACCTGCTGGAAAGACAGAAAGAGGGAAAGCGAGAAATCACTCCCCAGGAGAGATGGCCATGCCACAATCCTTTCTCCTCCACTCTTTTCTTGGGAATGTGGGCACGCACACACAGGTGCCTGGCATGTTTTTCAAGCTTCTGGGTCTGGGTCTCGAATTGCTTAGCCAGCCATGTGAGATCCAGCCGCCTTAACCTTAACCTGGGCGCCACCTGCAGGCCCTCTCTGGATACTTGGAAGGACTTTAAGTTAAAGAACATGCCTTTCACAGGGCTGGGGATATTTCTGTTTTTGATTTTAGATTGTTCTAAATACAGCTTATCCACTTTCTAAGAAATAGGGTAAGTGCTGGCTGTTAGCGGTGTTCATTATCATACAATTATTAGGACTGTTATTCCATAGTCCTCCCTGAGAGCTGTTCTATTTTCAAGAGGCTTAGGTGTGTAGAGCAAGGTGTTCTTGCTTTGTTGACATTTCTAACCCTTCTTAAAGACAATAATTGCAGGGAACCAGCAGTTAGCGTAATGGTTATGTCGCTGGACTCCCACGTAGTCGACCGCGGTTCGTGTCCCGGACCCGGTGGCGTAAAACTCACGCCGGGTGCGTGTGCGTGCGTGCCCAAGATCCCGAGAGGAGAATGGAGGAGAAGGGATTGCGGCGTGACCATCCCCCCTGGAGGGTGATTTCTCGCTTTCTGTCTCTATGTCTCTCTCTGTCTGTCTGGCGAGTGCATGCACCCTACGGTGAAAATCTCTCAAAAAAAAAAAAAAAAGACAATAACTGCAAAACAGAGTACTGCTTCATTTATTGTGTCCACTCTTCCAGAAAGTTGTAAGAAGCTAGAAATATTCTGTGTATTTGTACACACTTTCTTCTTAACTCTTCTTTGGGATTGGCTGCTAGCATCATAGCAAAACTGTTAATGTTACACACATGTCCACTTAGAGTTTACCAGGTCTTACCTCGGAGGCACCACCTGTCAAAAACTCTCAGACTTAACCTTGGCGATCTCATGTGTTTTGTAAGCGCCTGATTGTCCGTAGTCCCAGAACACCTTGATTACAATTAGGATACCAAGGACTATAGCAACAGAAGCAAATCCATACACAAAATAGACAGACCCTGAAGAAAAGAGCGTTTTGTCTTTAGAAATGGTTGTGTAGTCAGGTTGCGTGGTTGTCCTGGAAACAACACCCTGTGCTGGTGGAAAAAATACCGTGGTGGCTTTCTGAGTCCGAGCTTCTGTACCTGGAACACCTGCTGTGTTAGGCTTTCGAGGAGTTGCCGGAGTCCCTCTAGATGCGGCTTTTCCTGTAGTAGGTGTTGGGGCTGCAGGAGAGGGCGGTGGAGGTCTAGGTGTCCGAGCTGTGGTTGGGGCGGCAGGAGTGGGCGGTGGAGGTCTAGGTGTCCGAGCTGTGGCTGGGGCGGCAGGAGTGGGCGGTGGGAATTTTCCTCTGCACGTAGGTGGCGGGCCACTCCACTCTCCTTCCTCGGCTCTTACCCTACAGTAAATAGTGCGCTCTCCGACCAGGGTGAAGCCTTTATTACATCTGTACGTTGGCAGGAGTGGGCGGTGGGAATTTTCCTCTGCACGTAGGTGGCGGGCCACTCCACTCTCCTTCCTCGGCTCTTACCCTACAGTAAATAGTGCGCTCTCCGACCAGGGTGAAGCCTTTATTACATCTGTACGTTGCAGTCTGGCTGTAGGTGTACGTTTCAGCTCTATGTGGGATCATTCCATTTTCAATTTGGGGTGGTACGGGACAATAAATAATTGTGCACACTGGCTTTGGTTCACTCCACCCAACATTTTTATCCAGAATAATACAGTAACTGGTAGATGCACCGATTAATTTAAACCCTTCGTTACAGGAGAAGGAGACGGATGAACCGAACAGTAAGTCCGTCGTCACGTGGAGCTGACCATCTACTGGCTCTCCAGGGTTAGGACATGACTTTTTTTTACAGAATTCAGCTGGTGTGGACCATGTTAAATTCTGAAGGCAAGTTAGTCTTGGTAATAGAGGGGGGTTCCTCCTGTAGCCCAGACGGCACTGGTACTCCACCGTGGACCCCACTGGGAAATTATTCTGCTCGGTGTAAGGCTTTTTGAGTGATGCAAAAAGTAACCTGGGTGGAAACCCACAGCTCTGACTACAGAATTCTCGGAGATCCGACCACTTGCTATTCACACAGGTCACTGAGTCTGGCATGCCAGTGACTTTAAAAAAGCCACGATTACATCTGTACGTTAACACATGTCCCTCCGAAAATGTCGCGGAACCTCCCAAATCTGGCTGGGCATTAGGTACATTTGGGGGCAGGCCACAGTCACTGCGCACAGGCCGGGGACACCCGAGCAGCAGCAGGGCCAGCCCCCAGAGAAGACGCAGTTCTGCGTGGACCCATGGCGCGCGGGCACGGGAACAGACCGTGGGCTGGGGACTCCTGGGCATAGGCGGCGGCAGGGGCGAGGACCCGTCAGTGCAGCAGCGCAGCCACCAGCGGAAGTCACTTAGTGCCCTGGGCGGCGCCGCGTCACCGCAGGGTGGGGCGGGGGGCGCGGAGGGGTTTATTGCGACCAGGCTGGGCGGGGCCGCAGTAGCTCTGCAGCACCAGCTGAGACTCCGCGGTCGGTCGGCAGAGCCGCCCTCTGAAAAAGGAAACGTCTGCTTGTTACTCCAAGAGTCACTCTTTTGGGACCGCAGGTGATGTGGTCGTTAAGGTGTTGGACAGCTGCAGTTCGAGTCCTGGACCTGGTGGCTTGCCTTTTCATTTCCCTCTCTGGTGGGACCAGCACTTAGCGTAATGGCTATGTCGCTGGACTCCCATGTAGTCTGCCGTAGTTCGAGTTCTGGACCCGGTGGCTTAAACTCACACCAGGTGTGTGTGCGTGAGTACCCAAGATCCCGAGAGGAGAATGGAGAAGGGATTGCAGCGTGGCCAACCCCCAACCCCCTACCCCCGGGGGAAGATTTCTCGCTTTCTGTCTCTCTGTCTCTGTCTTTCTAGCGAGCCCACGCGGCCTATAGCATTTCCCTCTCTGGTCAAATTAAAAAATAATAAATAAAATTAAATAATCCTTTTAAAAATCACTTCTATGGGACAAATGGTCTAAGTGCGTAGGCAACTGGAAGGAACAACCGAAGGTATTAATTTGCACATAATGACACACACACACAAGTAGGTACCATGCCCTGAATAGGCGAGCGAGTCCCTGCAGTCACGGTCCCAACAAACACTGGCCTAGAATAGTGGCAGTCGGGGTGACTGCTCTGCTAGAAAGGGCAGCTCTCCACACGGGAGCCGAGCGGGCGCCACACCACTCTGCTCACAGCGGCAGAAGTGCGCCCCTTGGCAGGGGCTGGTGTTCTAAAGCATGCAACAGGACGCCAGTGTCCTCACCCACCTGGCCGTTCAACGAGACTGTAGAAAATAAAGGGCAAAACTGAAATGAGTAAACGAAACGTTCTTTAAAATGCTCCCAAATGAAACACACACACAACTTTCCACATATGTAATACTGATCTATTTCTGAGTTTCTTTTTATTCCTCATTTTCTCTAACCACTGGCTTCTTTCTTAAGTGTCAAACCAGCAATATAATGTGACCCAGACAGGGGCAAGTCACACTTCTTTATTTGCGGGCAAAAATAATGAGGTGTCACAAGCATTTGCAATCATCAAAGTGCAGATACAAGAAACCATTCTTAGTTACGAAAATTCCTATTGAGGAATTTTATTAGAATTAGTAAGAAAAAATCCTTCTATCTATTAACATAGTAGGTTTATAAAGCTATTTTTAAAAGGTTATTTGGTAATGGCTGCTCTTGTTAACAGTGTCTTGCAGTAAGGTTTTCATCCTGATGAACTCTAAATTTCGGATCTTTTCCGGTTACTGCTTTCTGTGACCTAAGACACTTTTGACTACCCTCAAGTCAAAAAGACACTCACTGATGCTGTCTGCTTTAGAGTTTTTTTAGCTACTGCATTTAAGTCTATGACTCGTCTCAAATTCATTTCTGTGGTAGGAAGTCACAGTTCACATTTTTCCCGTATGGCTATCCAACTAGTGACTCTGGTGTCAACTGTTGAAAAAAATCTTTATTCATTGGATTGTTTTGCCACATTTTGGTCACTATCAAAAATCAAGGGATTATATGAAGGTCACCCTACGCGTAGGCTCCTCCTGGATCTCACTGATTCGTCTTTATGTTAGTCTCAAATAGTACTGATGAGTGGATAATGCGTCCTACAACAATCCTTATATTGTTTTACAAAACATTAGCTTCAACAAAGCAGTGTGTATATATATATATATATATTAAGCTAAAATAAATGAGTGGAATATCAAGATGAGCTTAAGGTAATCTTTAAAAATACTTTTTGAAAATTGTTATCATGGGGACCAGCAGGTGGCATGGTGGTTAAAGCGCTGGACACTCCCACATGACCGACCATGGTTCAAGTCCTGAACCTGGTGGCTTGATAACTCACTTTCTCTCTCTCTGATCAAATTAAAATAAAATGAATAAATAAAATTAAGATTAAATAATTTAAAAAATTGTTATCACGGCTGGGACCAGCAGATGGTGGAATGGCTACAACACTGGACTCCCATGTGGTCGACCGTGGCTTGAATACAACTCAGCAGCATAACTCATGCCAGGTGTGTGTGCATGTGTGCCCAAAATCTCAAGAGGAAATGGAGGAGGAGGGATTGGGATGTGGCCATCTCCCCAGGGGTGATTTCTCGCTGTCTCTCTGTCTCTCCAGTGAGCATATGCACCCTATGGCAAACATTTCTCTGGGTAAAAAAAAAGTATCAAGGCTTTGAAAACACTTGATAATTACTCCTCTAGCAAGACCAAAATATATTTTGCTACAAATAACTGAAAACTACATATTCTTCTTTATTACCTTCAATTAGAATTATGTAAGAAAAATTAGTTTGTTACTTTTTCTACCCAATTTCTTGCTACGTTTCAGCCACTAGCCTAAATCATTTAATAATACCACAATTAGGGGACCAGCAGTCAGTGTACTGGCTATGTCACTGGACTCCCATGTAGTTGACCGTGGTTCAAGTCCCGGACCCGGTGGTTTAAATTCATGCCAGGTGTGTGTGCCCAAGATCCCGAGAGGAGAAGGGATTGTGGCGTGGCCATACCCCCTGGGAGATGATTTCTGGCTTTCTGTCTCTGTGTTTATGGTGAGCACACGTACTGTATAGCAAAAACCTCTTAAAACAAAACAAAACAAAACAAAACCCACCATTAGTAAACTTAAAACAATCCTTAAAAATTTGTGTTCAGCTAGCCAGGTGGCATGGTGGGTTAAGGAGGCCAGATCCCACATGGTCGACTCCATGGTTTGAGTCCTGGAACCAGTGACTTGAAACACATGCCAGACACATGTACGTTCATGCCCAAAACCCTGAGAGGAGTACAGAGGAGAAAGGACTGTGGTGCTGTTATCCCCAGGGACGGGTGGGTGGGGTTGGTGTGCCTTCTCATTTTCCTTCTCTCTCTCCTCATCTCTCAGGTGAGCACATGTGTCCTATGCTAAATTAAAAAAAAAAGTTATGTGTTGAAGCTAGAAGATGGGTACACATTCTCACTAATAAAGTAAATTATGTTAAATATGCTTCACAATAAATAATAAAATATTAAAAGTCATGCACTGGGGCCGGCAGATGGCCTGGTGGTTAAAGGCGCTGGACTCCCACATGATTGCCCAGTTTGAGTCCCAGACCTGGCAGCTTGTGTTTTCACTTTCCCTCTCTCTCTCTGACTCTCTCTGGTCAAATTAATAATAATAATAATAAAAAAAAAAGTAAAAATAATTTTTTTAAAAAGTCAGAAATGTAATTAGCAAGGACAAAAGTTGATCATTTCTTTCATTAAAAAGAAAATTTAAAACATTTCCTTTAAAGTTTAACTTGGAAAAGAAGACTTAAG
Organism: Tupaia belangeri chinensis; assembly: GCF_000334495.1. NCBI lineage: Eukaryota > Metazoa > Chordata > Mammalia > Scandentia > Tupaiidae > Tupaia > Tupaia belangeri. The sequence goes on from NW_006159635.1 coordinate 128,541, forward strand.
AACAAAAACACAGTATCATTTTATAAAATAAAAATCTAAGCAACTCCCCAAAGCAAATAAAAACAAACAAACAAAAAAAACCATTGAGAGCAAATTCTATACGGCTTTTGGAAACTGCAGTCTGAACTAATTTTCTTCAAGTTGGCATAGAAGGATCCCCATCAATGTCATCTTCTTTTAAAAAAGCAGACAGCTTAAATCATCAAACCTCCAAATTTTTACCAATATTTAACAGCTTAAATTATGTTACCAAAATGAGAGTAACACCAAAATTCTTTAAGATTTATTTCTAACCTGAAATTTTGCTTTGAAGCATAATGTTCAGACCCTCCTAAAAGAACTCAGCAGTACATAATGAGTAATTCCAAATAACTCCAAACACTTGAAGGAAGTTTGCTAAAATAAAATTCGGATATTTATTATTACCTTTCTATTGGCGGCAGTGAAAATCGTTAGAAATCGCAATTTTGTCCTTTTCAAATGATGTGCATTAACTTGTACTTTCCTGAATAATCGGTATAGGTTATTAAATTCAGTTTTAAAACCCTCAAAACACTGAGATATCAAAGATAGAAATACTGATTTTTTTTTCCATTAATGATGAGAAGAAACAGAAGATACAGTTCAATCAGGATCTGACATTTATAAATTTAAGTATTTAACTGGGCTAAAAGATCAAAAGTTTAATTAGAACGATTACAGCAGAGAATAGCAGTTGTGCATTTCCTAAGTTCATTACCAAGGTTACGCAGCCAGAGAATCAACAGCTCTCAGGGCAGAGGTGGAATAATGGAATCCGGGCAAGCACTCCTAAGACCACGTTTATTTACGCACGACATGCACGTGATGCAGGCAGGGAGAAAGCTGATGAATCCATGCATTAAGGACAAGACAGGTGCTACAGCCAGACGTGCACGGAGCCAGTCAGGATGTTGCTCAGTTCTTCACCCGTCAGAGGTTCCGAGAAAATGAGTGCAGAAGCTGAACTGTGCATACATCCCTAAACATCCTTTTCATTTGGTTTCCTGAGCTTTCTTTGCGTTCTGTTTTTCTTTTGCCTAAAAATTCAAGAGAGCATGTTACAAATCTTAAAGGTCTATTTTAGACATATTAAAACAAAATGTGCCCAGGGCGGCTTTCTCAAGCTCAACACTTGAAATACATTCTTTATAACATTTTTAGGGGCCAGCAGGTAGTGTAGTGGTTAAGGCACTGGACTCCCACATACCCGGCCGTGGTTTCAGTCCCGGACCTGGCGGCTTGAAAATCACACTGGGCATGTGTACGCCTATGCCCCAAATCCCATGAGGACAAATGGAGAAGGGATTGCAGTGTGGCCACCCCCCGCCCCCAACAGGGTGATTTCTCACTTTCCCTCTCACTGTCTCTTTCTCTCTCCCTGGCAAAGGCATGCACCCTGTTGCAAAAACCTTAAAAAGTTTTTTTTTTGAAGTATTTTATTTATAAGCTAAGACTGGCAAGACACCACTCCTGGGGAGTACCAGCAGATGGGTAATGGCCATGTCGCTGTACTACCACATAGTAGACTATGGTTGGAGTCCTAGACTCGGTGGCTTAAACCTCACGCCAGGTGTGTGTACATGCATGCCCAAGGAGAAGGGACTGTGCCATGGCCATCCCCCCTGGGGGGTGATTTCTTGCTTTCTGTCTCTCCATGTCTCTAGTGAGTGCATGCACCCTATAGGAAAAAAATCTCTCTTAAAAAAAAAAAAGAAAGAAACTACTCATGGGTAGTAATATAGTTATTTGCCCTTAATAATAAAGGATCGTGCTTGATTTGCAGTGTTTTCTCACTCAAGTTGAAATGTAGTAGCATAACTGTAAGAAAAAAATACATAACTACTCATTCCATAAAGTCAAACTCTTTCATGAATATTCCAACAATACATATAATCTGCCCTTATTCAAACTGAAAGAAAAAGCCTGCATTAGTTTCTGGAGATATGGTTAAATGAGTTTTGCATGATAGTTTACTGAGGTTAATGTATGTCACTGAAGGATTATTGATCCATGTTGTCAATAAACCTTACGTATGATCCCCAAAATAGTTTCACACATTAATTCATGTTAATCCTCGTGACAACTACACAGCTTGGACACGGTATTTCTTTTACTCCCTAGCAGATGAAGAGGCCAGAACTCACAAGTATTATCGAACTTGACCAAAGTCACAGCTAATACAGTGTCCCCCACCCCCACCCTGTCCTAGGGCTTATGTTTCAAGACCCCCAGAGGCTGCCTGAAACCACAGACAGTACTGAGTGTATAGGATCACGGTTTTCCCTGCACTTTCCTACCTGTGACAGAGTCTAAATTATAAACTAGGCACAGGTTAAGCAGTGAAGTCCAACCACAGATTTAAACTGGTGGCCGTGAGGTCTTATGTGGCTATAAAGCTGTTGAGCAGCTGTCCTGTGCTCGCCCAGGATCTCATCTTTAGCATGACTTTATTTTGACACTCATCAGAATAAAACTTCTAGCACATTCTATAAATGTTTACTCCTCTTCTAAAGTACATCATGAACTGCTAAATAGAAAAGAATGTGTATTGGCGACCAGCAGTTACCGTAATGGCTATGTCGCTGGACTCCCACGTAGTCGACTGCAGTTCGCGTCCCGGACCCGGTGGCTTAAAACTCACGCCGGGCACATGTGCATGCGTGCCCAAGATCCCGAGAGGAGAACGGAGGAGAAGGGATTACGGCGTGACCATCCCCCCTGGGGGGTGATTTCTCGCTTTCTGTCTCTATGTCTCTCTCTGTCTGTCTGGCAAGCGCACGTGCCCTATAGCCAATATCTCCCCCCCCCAAAAATGTGTATTAATTATGAGTACACTTCTAGACTTTATAATAGAGTCCTGTAAATATAGTGGTAGCTAAATAAACGTTTGATAAATAATTAAAGACATTTCAAGAATTTCAAACAAGCAATGAGTCTGAATTCCCTTAGAAACTGAAGGGAATAGCAGATATTGCACATATGTAAGAAATAAGTGTACCTAGAAATAAGTGTACCTTGATGTTGTTCATGCAATATTATTATTAAATAACCGGTTAGAAAAAATAAGTAAACTAGAAAGTCAATGACTCTCCCTCAACAAAAAGGGCTAAAGCAGAGATGGTGTCCCATTAACTTTAGGTATGCATATACTGCCCCCTTGTGTCCAAAATGCTTTAAATGAGGTAGCTAGGGTTCTAAAGCAAAGCTGAAAAGCTATTATTGTCATTGTTGTCCAAAAAATCTGGGGATATACTGTCAGTCAAAATTAAAGTTAAACAAGAGTATTTTTCCCCAATTTACACACAAAAAAATTACATTGACACAGCAATTTTTTTGGAGAGATTTTTGCTATAGGGCATTATCATATGCCCTTGCCAGAGACAAGAGACAGAAAGCGAGAAATCATTCCTAAAGGGGGATGGCCATGCTTCAGTCCTCTTCCATTTTCCTCTTGGGTATGCACACACACGTGCCTGGCTTGAGTTTCAGGTCCCTTGGTCTGGGATGTGAACCGTGGTCAGTTGGCCAGCCAAGTGGGTGTCCAGTGACGTAACCATATGCCATCTACTGGTCCTAACACAGCAATAAAAAAAAATTGCAAGAAGGCACATACATTAGCTGAAGAGGACGGAGGTGAAAAATTACTCCCCACGGGGGCCTGTCGTGATATAATCCCGTCTGCTCCATTTCTCCTTTCGGGATTTTGGCATGCATGCACGTGTGCCTAGAACATTTTTTAAACCGCAGAGTTGAGCTAGACCACGCAGTCGGCCATGTGGATCCGGCCGCCTTAACCACCAAGGCAGTGGCTGGCCAGATTTTAAAGCAAAATTTATACATTTAAAATTTGCCTGAGGGTTCCTAATAACATTTTTCTATATGGGTGCTCCTAAACTTATGATGGGGATATGTCTTGATAAACTTTAAAGTTTAACTTTCAACTTAGAAGTTGAAAATATCGAAGTGAAAAAATACCATCAATACACCTCAACTCCCAGACTGAATCACGGCGCAGCCTAGTTTAACCTGAAGGTGCTCAGGACACTTACTCCAGCCTAGAGTTGGGCAAGATCATCTAAAACAAAGCCAGTTTTATAATGAAAGGCTAGATGTCTCATGTGATTGACTGAAGACTGTACTCAAAGTGTAAAACAGAGCGGCTGCGTGGCCCCGAGTATGGTGTCTACGGGGGGGCATCATGGGCACACCATGTGAGGCAGACCCGCGGGACCATGCACCTGTCTCGGCGCCTGATTTAGCACATTACATGTTATTCTGTTCAATATTTCATAGTGTTTCATACAAAGAACACTGTAACTAGGTACTCTTAAACAGTTCTGAGAACCATGAGATCATAACCTAAAACTTTAAAAATCAGTTTCCCATTTTGAAATACCCTAAGATACATGAACAGAAAAACCTCTGGGCAAAGAGATATGGCACTCTTTTATGGTCACTTTTGCATTTAATGCTAATATTTGGGTGCCATGTTTCAAGTAATAAAGTAAACATGAAATATTAACACATTTCATCCTGTTTAGATATTAAAACATGAAACAGGTAGACTAAAATGTATCTTTGCTTTCAAATTTATAATTAAAGAGAAAAATAGGGCTGATCTCATAGCTGATTGTTAAAGGAGCCAGATCCCACATGGCTGACTTTGGTTCAAATCTTGGCTCTTGGTGGCTTAAAAAACACACTAGGTGGTGGGGGTCAGCAAGTGGCGTGGTGGTTAAGGGAGCTGGACACCCACATGGTTGACTGTGGTTCAAGGCCTGGACTTGGCGGCTTTAAATTAATGATCCAAAATTCTATTTGTCTAGTAGTGTCTTTTCAAAATGTGGTACCCAGAGAGTTGCATTAGAATTGCTTGTGGTGGGGGAGGAACCAGTGGGTGCTGTGCTGGTTAAGGCGGGTGACACTCTCTCATATGGCCAACCACGGTCCAAGTCCCAGACCTGGTGGCTTGCTTTCTCACCTTATCTCTCTCTGGTCAAATTAAAAAGAAATGAATGGGGGCTGGCAGTTGGAGTGGTGGTTAAGGGCACTGGACTCCCACATGGTCAACTGCGGTTCACATCCTGGACCTGGTGGCATGCCTTCTCACTTTCTCTGTCTCTTACTCTGTCCTTCTCTAGTCAAATTAAAAATAAAATTAAATAAAATAATTCTTAAAAAGAATAGCTTGGGGGAACTTATTAAAGATTTCTGCTCTCCCTACATCCGGTTTTGGGGAGAGGGTGCCAGGTAAAATGCATTTTAAAGAACATTCAGAGATAGTCACTTTCAAAAACACTGATGTACAGTATCAATTTAAAGACAATTTAACTGCATTTTATTTATGTGACCCCATTATCAAGTATCTCCTACCGAAACAAAAACATCCTAGAATTCAGATGTTTTGACTATCTTGGGCCAGTGTCCCCTCAACGGAAAGGACATAAGGTTAGTAATAAGAAGACCTATCTCTCAGTCCAGGCTCCATTTTTCTTTTCTCCATCAGTGCCCATTCTAGTTCTAAATTCCACTGGATCGTCGGAAGTCATAACTTTTTTTTTTGAATGTTTTCTATGCAAAAATGCATCACAACTTTTCTGACAACCCAACATGATGTCAATTCAAATTTTGGGTAAATTAAATCAGGAAAAATAAAAGCTATTATTTCAATGATAAACATAAGAATCTGGTTTGGGGACCGGCCCCACAGTGCAGCAGCTGAGTGGTGTGCAGAGAGCATGGGTCCCACATGGCTGACCACAATTTAAATCCTGGCCCCAATGACTTGAAAACTATGCCAGGCACATGCACGTGTGCCCAGGATACTGACAGGAGAGAGGAAAAAACAACTGCACTGTGACAGACCCCCGAAGGGTTCTCTCTCTCTCTCTTTCCTCTCTCTTAGTCTCTTTCTTCTGTGTGTGCATGAATCCTCTTGTATTAAAAAACAAAAACAAAAACAAAAACAAAAATTCCCTTAAAGCATAGTGCTTTAAATTTTATTTTAATACAGCACAACCTGAGTTCTTTGACACCAAGAATTTTGGGCAGTTCTTTATTTTTATTTTATGGTATCGGGTTTAACTACTTCTCACAGAATATAAACCAACAAGCAAAAATCAAAAAACTTCAATAAATTTTACCTCTACTCATGCCAAAAAAGATATTTCCTGTTTTTGGAGAGTCTGAATCTAATTTAAGTATTCATAAATAAAATACCTTTTCTTTTTTAAAAATTTGCTATAGAGTGTATGCACTTGCCAGAGACAAGAGACAGAGAAAGCATCCTCCAGGAGGTTGACCTTGCCACAACCCCTTGCCCAATCTTTCTCAGGATTTTGAGCATCCATACGCAAGCACCTGCCTGTTGTTTGAACCACCAGGTTCAGGACTTGAACTGCAGAGTTGGCCATGTGGGATCCAGCCACCTTGGCTACCTGCTGGCCCCAAAATACTTACTTTTTCCACCAGTGGTATCAACTGCTGGTGTTCTGCTAAAGTCTTTAACAATTCCATAATGAAAGGCAGGTAATTATGCTTCCTTCTGATATTTTCAATCTGAAAATGAAACAAACATCAAGTTACACTTACATTTCTACTAATTTTTCGATGTTTTATTTTTCTATCCAACTCAAAACAGAAATGAGATAACATTTCTACCTTCACAGGAAAATATCAGAAATAAGAAGATGTGGTTCCCATTGAGAATGAAGACTAACACAATAAAACATGTGGAAAGAGATTGTTAGGCATGGTTTTCTACCATTGACTTAACAAATAAGAGACAGCTGCACAAGTCTAACTTAAGACTACTTACGGAAATAAAACTCATAAAAGCAAACTTGGCCTAGTTGGAGCAACTGAAATGCAGTATTAGATACACATGGCTGACCTGCTCGGTTTGGATCCTGGGGTCAGCCTGAAAAGCATGCTTGGTGCATGCACGGATGCCCAAACCTCAAGGAGCTGCAGTGTTGGGGAAAGCGGATCAGGGCGTGACTGGGCCCTGTCCAGACTGCTTCTCTCTCTCTACAGTAGGTGTACATACTGTTTATCAGAAGTAAAGTTTTTTCAAAAAGTAAATTTAAGAAGCCCTACATGATAAGTTAACATCCTTGCCACTATGTCTATACAAATAATCAGGCCAAGTGTAAGAAGACCAGCTTTATTTTGTGATCAATAATAATCTTTTGAGATCATCTGGTCAAAAAACAGTAGACTGGTAGGAAAAACCTGTGTTTCAGAGGAAGACTATGTCTAGAGCGCACCCTCCCAACTTGCCTGTTTCTAGCCTTGCACGGCCACAGCTATTCCTACTCTACCTGGTATAGGGCCCATTGACGGTCCTTCCCCCACTGCACAAACATTTCCATTTTTGTAGCTTTGCTCCAACTTTCCTTTACAGCATAGAAATTCAAGCTTCTCAGACTTCTTTGAACTAATGATAGCTTATGGCTTCCTTCAGTTTAAGTCATTTTACTGCAGTATGACTATCATTTAATTATTTTTTAAACAAAATATTCCCAAACAAAGGAGCAGGCAAAGATTCTGAAAACTTAGTTTGTCTTTTATTTTAGGCAGATGAACAAACGTACTCAATTACATGACAGCCCTGCACAAGGACACACAGATGGTTCAGGAGATTGGATTTTTCTACTGCAATGTGAAATGGGAAATAACTTTAAAAATATTCTGAAGCCTGCCTGCTCCTACTCCTCTCACCCCGAAAAAATGCCAGTAGTTCAAGGTCATCGATTTTATTGAACAATCGCCTGTCAGCTGTTAAGGAGGATGTGAGGCATTATGCTGGGAAGAAGTCCTTTGCCACTGTGGCACACAAGACAATGACATCGGGTCCATTCCCACAGCCATACAAAATTCAAAGTTCCTTTCACTCTTGGGAAAAAGGATTAGCCAACAGAATGCAAGTGAAAGGCGATGACATTATTAAAGACAACTCCAAACTGCATAAATTTTGGATATAATTAAACCAGGAGCTAGGCTCAGTCATGGTGGCAGGAATGGCAGGGCACTGAGCCACCATACTGGACGGGGAGGCCTGGAGTTTAGCTGCTAGGTTCATCTACACATGCTGGTTGTGTCCACAGTCCCGGGGGCTGGTAGGCTGAGGGGACGGTCACGGTGTCACAAGACTCATACACACATATACATACATCCAAGGAGTCTTCAAAATATTCACAGAAAACTCACATTATGAAATACCTCCAAGGATTTCAAAACCTTTTTACACTACAATACGCTTATATCATAATCCCATTTTCCATGAGCATTCTGAAATCCCCTCATACACACACACACACACACACACACACACACACGCTTTATGTGGCTAGATGCGGATGGGTGCGCACGTGCATATACAATGTATACAAACACAAAGCAAATAAGGAATTACATTAATGTCAGGAGCCAAGATTTTCAGCCAAGAGAAGAAATGCAATTCTTATCTTCTTCCAAGTGTAAAGCCCCTAAATCTCAAATTAAATATTAACAGGAACTCACATTGTATTTTAAATAATAAAACAAGAAACAAGAATGTATTTCTTAGTTCTGAAGAAGTCTAGAAAAGAATTACCCGTTAGTAGCACTGAGAACCCTGAGCACCCAAGAACAGCAGTTTCTAAATATAACCCAGAAAGAGAATCTAAGATTTTCTGAATAAAATGCTGATTCAAAGTCTGAAGCAGAAAACGTACCAGATGAGTCTGAAACATCTTGTCACACTAGAAAGCAAGGAAGCTGTCAAAGACTAAAGGTGTTATGTCAAAAGGATGTAAGAGGGCTGACCCGCAACTTAGTGGTTAAAGTAAGCCAGATCCCACATGACCAACCACGATGTGGATCCTGGTCCCAGCGGCTTAAAAAACATGCCAGGCAGCTATGCATGTGTGCCCCAAATCCCGACAGGATGGAGAGGTGGAGGAGGGTGTGCAGCATCCATGCCTCGGTAAGGAGTGCCTTCTCCCTCCCTCCCTCTGGCAAGCATACCTGTCCTCTGGCAACTGAAAAGAAAAAAGGACTTAGAGAGCCTGAATGCGATCCCATGGTCAAAGATGGGATAATTTTGAGCATCAAAAAGAATATCTGCGGGAACCAGCAGTTGGCGTAATGGCAATGTCGCTGGACTCCCACGTAGTCAACTGCGGTTCGCGTCCCGGACTCGGTGGCTTAAAACCCACGCCAGGTGCGTGTGCGTGCGTGCCCAAGATCCAGAGAGGAGAATGGAGGAGAAGGGATTGCGGTGTGGCCATCCCCTCTGGGGGGTGATTTCTCGCTTTCTGTCTCTCTGTCTCTCTCTGTCTGTCTGCCGAGCACACGCGCCCTATAGTGAAAAACCTCTAAAAAAAAAGAATATCTGCAAGGAACTGAAGGAATGAAATAGATTTAAAAATTATTGATTTGTTAACATACTTTTAAAAAAATTGAAAGGGAATAAACCTCATTACTTATCTTTGCAAGGTACCAGAGAATAAATACAATATTCTAAAATCTGGTAAATGATAGGAAGAAAAGCAATCAAATGTACAACAGATTTTCATCTCAAAATATACTATTCTATATTCAGAGCATTAAAGGAATACATTTTAAAAACACACCTTGTATCTTTTTAATTTCTGTACTTCTTCTTCAATAAGCATCTGGTTTTTGGCAACTTCTGACTGAATAGCACTTAACATATTATTACCTTGATCTGTATCCATGGGTTCCTCCTTAGGGAGAAGAAAAAGAAACAGGCACACCCTAATGACTGAGGCTTACATCCAAAATATCTTAAAATTATAAACATAATATGATTATCTTCAAATTTCTACTCTTAATATTAATGACAGAATGTGGGCCTAATAATAGCTATATCAAAGGAGAAAAGTTCTAAGTAATACCTTCAGCATTTCTTTGTTTTATAATATTACCTATGAGTTTTTAACCTAAAAACAACCTATACTGTAATATACTATATTGTTACAATATCCTACTAAGCTATAAAGTAAATTTGCTTAACTACTCTAATAAAATATGATTGAAGGATCATAAAAAGACTGTCTATTACTAATTCTTTTCTTCAATCGTATTTACTACAGAAAGATACTCTATCATAAAGACTTAGACATGACATGTGACTCTATGCATACCCAATTAACAGTCTGAGAAATGTATTCTAACTCTCTTCATTATAAAATGAAGTAATAGGGGCCGGCAGGTGGCACGGTGGTTGAGGTGCTGGACTCCCACATGACTGATCATGGTTCAAGTCCGGGGTCTGGCAGCTTGCTTTCTCACTTTCCTTTTCTCCCTCTCTATGTCTCCCTCTTGTCAAAAATAATAATACTAATGATAATGATAATGTAACAATAATGAATAAAATATTTCTTAAAATAGATAAAGTAATAGGAGATAAAGTAGTTAGCTGCTAACCCTGACTTCCATTTACCTTTTGCTGGTCATTGAGGTGGCTTCCACATATTTCCTCACTTAACTCTCTTGACAAGCGAACAAGGTAATACTACTACCCTCATGCTGCATACATAAAGAAACTGCAGCACAAAGCATACACCCAGATTCAGAGACGGACTAAGCAGCCAAGCCGGGAACTGGTCTAGGTAGCCTGAATCCAGAGTGTGTCCTCTTAACCTTCACTCAGGACACTTGATTAAATCCATGTTTTTTTTTAAAAAAGAAAGAAAAGAAAATACTTTCCCTCAGAGAACAACAAACCTAGAACTGTCTACTCGAGAACACGGCCACAAACCTCTGCGAGTTGTCTTTGTAACTCTGCTATCTTCTGTTCATATATCATTTTTCTGTCAGACACAATGGCCATTAAGTTAAATCGAATTTCGCCTTCACTATACCTAGAAAAAAGTTAAAGTTTATAGTATAATAAAGAATTATAAAACTTTCACTGGTAAGATAATCCATTGTCATTACTAGTGATTCTGTGCGGTAAACAAAAATGTACCAGTTGGCTAACGATAAAAACTGACATTTAGAAAAAGCTCTCACATATGAAAGGGTACAGCTAGAGCAAAGCACAGCCACACTTTGTCAGTCACGGACAGCTTAACTGTTCTGAAATGGCGTTGGTGTCACTTAAATTGAAATAACAAATATTTTCATCAATATCTCTGCCCTGATGAATACAGAAACTCATTTACTTAAGGTCGCAGAAAAAAACAAACTAGACCTCCTATTTTTTGGTTTACTTACACTGGCATCTTGATACTCTAATTAACTATGTTCCTTATTACAATTGTTTTCTTTTTTTTTGAGAGAGAGATTTTTGCTATAGGGCCTGTGTGCTTATTGGAGAGACAGAGACAGACAGATAGAAAGTGAGGAATCATCTCCCAGGGGGAATGGCCACACTGCAATCCCTTCTCCTCCGTTCTCCTCTCGGGATTTTGGGCATGCACACACTTGCCCTCAGCGTGAGTCTTAAGCCACTGGGTCCGGGACTCAAAAGTGCAGTCGACTATGTGGGAGTCCAGCAATGTAACTATTATGCCATCTGCTGGTCCCTACATAGTTAGTATCAAGTCATAATATAGTTCCTTTTTTTTTTTTTTTTTTTGAGAGGTTTTTACTATAGGGTGCATGCGCTCGCCAGAAAAAGACAGACAGAAAGACAGAAAGCGAGAAATCACCCCCCCAAGAGGGATGGCAATCCCTTCTCCTCCATTCTTCTTGGGATCTTGGACACACACACACACACACACACACACACACACACACACGCCTGGCATGAGTTTAAGCCACCGGGTCCGAGACTCGAACTGTGGTTGGCTATATGGGAGTTCAGTGACATAGCCATTACGCTAACTGCTGGTGCCAGTTTCTATTTTTTTTTTTAGAGAGGTTTTTGCTATAGGGCATGTGCACTCAACAGAGAGAGAAACAGAGAGACAGGAAGCAAAAAATCACCCCACAGGGAGGATGTTCACACCGCAATCCCTCTCCTCCATTCTCTTTGGATCCTGGGCAAGTGCGCTCATGTGCCCGGAGTGAGTTTAAGCCACTGGGTCTGAGACTCAAACCGCGGTCGACTACATGGGAGTCTAGCAACATAGCCATTACACTGACTGCTGGTCCCCTATAGTTTCTGTTTTTAATGAACCTATATAAAAATTTTATTTATATTTTGTGTATTTATATATAAAATACAAGAAATTTATGTAATATTTGTTAATAAAGTGTGTAATCATATCCTATAGTAAAATTTCTGAATGTTGTTTGACTTTTGTTACTCTAATACCAATAAATGGCATAATATAAACTTGCTTATAGGAGGGACTGACATTAAAAAAGCTTACGGAGCTAGCCCGTGGCATGGTGGTTAAGGCAGCTGGATCCCACATGGCTGACTGTGCAGTTTGATTTCCAAACCCAGCGGCTTGAGAAACGTGCCAGGTACGTGTGCATGTAAGCCCATAATTCCAGCAAGAGAAATGGAGAAGGGATAATAACGTGGCCATCCCTCACCTGGTAGGAGGGCACTTTCTCTCTCTTTTTCTCCAGCAAGTGCATGTGTCCTATACCAAATAACATTTTTTTAAAAAAAATTAGGGGCCAGCAGGTAGTGTAGTGGTTAAGGTGCTGGACGCCCACATGCCAGACCATGGTTCAAGTCCCAGATCTAGCAGCTTGAAAATCACACCGGGCGTGTGTGTGTGTGTGTGTGTGTGTGTGTGTGTGTGTGCGCGCGCGCGCGCCAAAAATCCCAAGAAAGAAGGGATTGCAGTATTCCCCTCCACCAGGGTTGATTTCTCACTTTTCCTCTCCATGTCTCTTTGTCTCCCTCTCTGGTGACTACACGCACCCTATAGCAAAAACCTTAAAAAAAAAAATCATGACATTATATAAATGGCACTTAATCAAGATCAAAATACAGAAAACATGTCACATTTTCCCATAGTTCCCTTCTAGAAGTTTCTCATATACAGTTCTATTCACTGAATAATATGGCTCAGCACAACTGCAGTGCTTTGAGCTGTATAAAAATGGTTTTAATACTGAACTGTAGAAGACAGCCCTGAGAGCAGCAGATAACCCCGTTAATAGGAGCCAGAGCCCACACTGGGGCTTGAGTCATACTGGGTGTGTGTGTGCACCAAGACCTGGCAGGATAGAGAAATGGAGAATAAAGGATTGTGGTGTGACCACGTCCCTTGGGGGGTATCTATCTTTTCTGTCTCTCTCCAGCAAGCATATGTGCTCTCTGGCAATTAAAAAAATATAAAACAAAAACTAGATTGTGAGACTTCTGTGACACTTTTCCTCCAACTAAATATAACCTAAAAACTCTGAACATAATATATTTTTAAAAAGAAAAATATTCTGATAGGAAGAAAATAGACAAACTGGGGAACTTGAGGATCCAGGGGTGACAGAGTGGCCTCCCTGGGTTCTTTGGGCCTCAGACATTTCGGACTCAGACTGAAGAAACAGCAGCCCCAGGAATGAAAAAAAAAGCACAAAAATGCCTCAACAAGAGTAGGGTCTCTAAGCTGGAAGAGAAGGGGCAGCCTCGCCAGACCGAAAACCACTCGAGGACCACCACCCTACTACAGCCACCGTGCCTGGGAGACATGTGACCCCGCCTCTACGCACAGCAGCAAATGCAGAGAGCGCCCAGACGCCACCCTCACGGGGTGTAATGGGGCACCTGGGCTGGTGTCAAAAAAGGCCAAGGCCTGAGCTGGGACTCTTGCCCCCACCAGGTTTTGATTATTTCAATTTTTAAAAAAATTTAGACATTTTCTGAAATAGATTTTTTATATGCATTAACCCAAGAGTAGAAGTTCAATACACACTGCTAAAATAACAATGAACATTTAAAAATGCTGAGCAACCAGAATGTAGGCCAATAAAATAGCTGGGCATTTACTTCTGTATCCTTTTTTCTATGACTGGCCTCACTGCACTGATCCAATCATCTTGATTGCATGCACCTAAAAAGAAATTTTAAAAGTTAAGACAAATAAAAATAAGAAAAAACAACATTAACATTAAAAGTTTGGTCCACAATATTTCATTTTATAAATACTTTAAGCAAATCCAGGACAGTAAAAATATCTTCTTGAGCACAACTATCAGTCAGTATGTTAAGCTCTAACTCTGATTTTCTTGGTGGTGCGGGGGAAAGTATTGAAACAATGTGCACGACCACGTTACTGTGTCACCGTGTGCTGGCAAGTGCTGAATCCAGGGGTTATCTCACTGCCCTGCGAGATGAGGGTGATTGCTCTTACTCCACAGATGAAGAAACCGAGGGCTAACAGCCACGTGGTAGCAGTGAAACAAGGGTTCGATCCTCGTTTGCCTGACTCTCCATGATCAAAACTATAAAATAAAAAACTGAAATCCACCCTTGAGGCAAAACAGATTTGACCCAGCTGAAATCCTCTTTCACCAGCAGGCATAGTACAACTACCAGCGGCACAGCAAAACCGGCTGTTCTGTCTTATCTTTTGCTTCCTTTAGATTTGGTATTTGTAATGACTAATAAACAGCTGACCAGAGAGAAGCCAACAGAGAAAATGCAGAGATCAGCTTGACTACCAAGTAGGGAAACAGCTTCTACAGAATTGAAAGGGTATTCTACGAATTGCCTACCACAGACGTGGAGGCAGCATGTAAAATGTACAACTGCCTTCGATAAGCCACCGGTTCTATAAAAGGTATAATCAAAAAGTACAATTAAACAGGGCCACATTAAATTGTTTTTAAACTAAAGGCATAGTTTTATGAATAGCCTATAAGATTATCAATTAAATTCATTTTGTCAGACTTCAAACCTAATTTAAAAAAAAAGGAAAAGAAAATGCAATGAGGTCAAAATACATTAAAATTCTCTTGTGGGGCTATCGTTTTAGTAATATTTGAGAACCACAGGTTGTACCTTCAGCCTCAAAAACTATTTATCATTTTTGCTTGTGTTTAGAGACAGGGTAGGAGCAAGACAAATCTACCCGTCGGCACAAAGGTTAGCACGTGAACGCACTAAATAGAAATTATGAATAAAAATATTTTGTAGATTGCTAAATAAGGAATTAAAAGTGATCCTGAGGGCTGGCCCCATAGCCTAGTGCTTAAGGGAAGCTGGATCCCATGTGGCTGTTCATGCAGCTGGGAATCTTGGTCCCGGCAGCTTGAAAACACACCGAGTGTATGTGTGTGCGTGCCCAGAATACAGATAGGATGAAGAGCCAGAGGAGAAGGGATTGTGGTGTGATCACTCTCCACTGTGGGGTACTTTCTGCCTCTCCTGTCTCTCTCTGGTGAGTGTACGCACCCTCTGGCAATTAAAAAACATGACTGCATAAATAGATTCTGAATGATCCAACTCCAAATGAAAAATAATGTTTTTGAGCGATTTTTGCTATAGGGCACGAGCGCTCACCAGAGAAAGAGAGAGCGAGCAAGAGACAGAGAGACAGAAAGTGAAAAATCATCCCCCTAAGGGAATGGCCATGTAGCAATCCCTTCTTCTCTAGTCACCTCTCGGGATTTTGGGCACTCATGCACACATGCCCGCTGTGTTTAAAGCCACTGGATCTGGGACTCAAACTGCAGTCAAATACATGGGAGTCCAGTGACGTAACCACTACACCGTTCACTGGTACCCAAAATACTTTAGTACAAGATGATTATAAGAAATGCTTGCTATCAGGCCAACTGGTGGCATGGTGGTTAAGGTGGATCAATCTCACATGGTTGACTACGTGGTTCAAGTCCCAGACCCAGCAGCTTGAAAAACACACCAGGCATGTATGTGTGCCCCAAATCCTGAAAGGACAAGTGCAGAATGGACTGTGGTGTGACCGTTCCCCATGGGAGTACTTTCTCTCTTTCTGGTAAGCACATGTGCCCCATGGCAAATTAAAAAAAAAAAAAAAACAGAAAGAAATGCTTGCTATCTTTTATCAATAGCTTAAAAATAACAAGAATAAGTTTTTAAGTTCATTAAGAGCACTTCTTAAAAGATAACAGAAAAAAAAATAAATTATGTAATCTATGGGTTATAAAAATATTTTTTTCTAAGAAAAAATATTAAAGGCTTCAACTGAACTATAGTAGTCAAGCACTGAAGAGCTTAAGGTCTTCGTGACATTACACCATCGCGTAGTCACAGCCGCCTTCGGTGTTTAGGCAGCCTGTGGCTGAAATGAAGGAGAATGCCCAGCCCTTTCTCGAGTCAGAAGTCGAATACCAGGAACAGAAACTGGATTACCTAAATCAATCGGTCCTTCTCTTAATCCGTCTAACTCGTACAGTCTTCCATTAACAGGAACATAACTGACGAAGTGAAAAGCATCTTCTTCTTTTGCTGATGTCTTTGCATCAAATTCAAACATTTGCTGTCTACAGTGAAGAAAAAACAGTGAGGCGCAAAAAAAAGCAGCGGCACTTAGTTACATGTGGTCTCTTTACTTTTTATTTTAAGAATTATTTACTTAATTTTATTCATTCAATCATTTTCTTTTTCTTTTGGAGAGGTTTTTGCTACAGGGTGTGTGCACTTTCCAGAAAAATGGAGAAAGACAGTGAGAAAGTAAGAAATCACCCCTCAAGAGGGATGGCCATGCTGCAATCCCTTCTCCTCCACTCTCCTCACAGAATCTTGGGCACGCACGTACACGCGCCCGGTGTGAGTTTAAGCCACCAGGTCCGGGACTCGAACCATGGTCAACCACATGGTAGTCCAGCGACATAGCCATTACACTAACTGCTGGTCCCCATTCAATCATTTTCATTTGACCAGAGAAAGACACACAGAGAGAAGGAAAGTGAGAAAGCAAGCCACCAGGTCCGGGACTCGCACCGTGGGCAACCATGTGGGAGTGTCTAGCGCCTTAACCACCATGCCACCCGCGGGCCCCATGCGGTCTCTTTACCTGGCAAAACTATTGTGCACTTGTCGAATCACATCCGAGTTGCTCAGTGCCAAACCTTTCATCTGAAATAATTTTAAAAAACAGCCTATTAAAATAAGAGCTATTACAAATAGGAGAGTTTAGGATTAAGAAGTCTGTACTCACAGCTGCATCAAAACTTTGTGAAAATTCTTTAAACTCTGATAATGTTTCTCCCAAGTGGACATCCTGATGGGTACAGTTCAATAACACACTCACTATGGCTTGAGTAGCACAAGCATTATTAATTACCTAAAAAAAAACAAAAGCAAACATATTATCAATTTGTTGTTTTTTAAAAAGTCTTTAAGTGGTGACAATGACTCCAAATTATTAATTAAGTTCATAGTCTTAGAATTTTATTATAGATGGTCTTGGCATAAATACAATTAATATTGTTTATTTCTACTCCACTTGCAGGGAGTTGCTGCAATTCTGGAGGTGAAGCCTCTAGGAAACCAAATAATTAAACGAGCTCATAACACCCGTGAAAAGCAGTCCAGTCCAGGTGACGGAGCAATCTTCCTGATAATAGAGCTGGGAAAGCCGTCAGCACTCGTCCTTCTCTCCTACTCACTTCCTCCCAGACTCATCTCTGCCTGTCCAAGTTCGACCCCTATTTCAGGACCCAGCACACATTTCGACTCGCCTCCGTGGTTTTTAGAGAAATTCAGCAACACTTCGCACAAGTGTCTACCCATATTTGAATTCCCAAAAAGGGTATATACATTGTCCACATTTTTTTCAATCACATTCTCTTTTTTTTCATTACAGGCTTTGGCCTTAGAGTGTGTGCACTTGCCAGAGAGAGAGAGAGAGAGAGAGAAAATGAGAGGAAAAGTGAGAAATCACTTCCCCAGAGGGGATGGCCATGCCATAATCCCTTCTCCTCCTGGGACTCAGTCTTTAGAGAGCTGTCACCTAGCGGCTCACTGTCTATTTAATGAATGATGTGGACCTCACATTCCAGCCAGAGGAGAAAGCCACTGAGATGGCACTACATGCAGGTCCTTTTCTGATTGCAGCCTACGTACTGTATTCATTACTTAATCATCTCGGGCTACCCAGAGCAGTAATATCACTGTCTTCACTTTACGTGGAATCGGAAGCACAAAGAGGCCAAGTACCTTGCCCAAGGGTACACAGCTGAGCAAATGCAGATGTTCTAGAATTTGTGCACTTAACTATCATGTTGGGCAGACTCTGCACACACGTGGGTCTGTCCAACAAGATTATAAACTACTTGAGGATATCTGTTTCTTCAACAGTCCCAAGAATATCGAGTGTTGTGATCACAGTGCTGGAAAGATCTCAGCTGATCAGTATGAGTAAGATTAAATGAATAGTTGAGGGGACAGCAGGAGGCATGGTTAGGGTGCTGGATTCCCACATGACTGCCCACGCTTCAAGTTCCAGACCTGGCAGCTTGCTTTCTCTCTCTCTCTGTTTCAGGTGAGTATACGTGCTTTGTAGCAAGCTGAAAAATAATGAAAAATAAAATTAAATAATTATTTTTAAAAATTATAAAGTTGAATGATTTTTAAAAATACAGGATACTACAAGTTGAGCATCTCTAATCTGAAAATCCAAAATCCCAAATACTCCAAATTTCAACACTTTTTAAGTGATGACATGACTCAACAGTTAGAAAATTCCACACCTGGGGACCAGCAGGTGGCGTGGTGGTTAAGGCGCTGGACAAACCCACATGGCTGACCACGGTGCGAGTCCCGGACCTGGTGGCTTGCTTTCTCATTTTCTCTCTGTCTCTCTCTAGTCAAACTGAAATAAATGAATGAATGAATAAAATTAAACAAATAATTTTGAAAAAAAGAAAGAAAGAAAATCCTACACCTGATCTTACATATTAGGACACCATCAAAATACAGCAATATAAAAATATAGCATAAAATTAACCTTCAGGCTATCTACAGAAGGTGTAGATGAAGCATAAATGAAATTCATGAATAGACTCTGATTCTATCTCCAAGATACTTCGTATGCATATGGAAATATTCCAAAATCCTGGAGCAGCAGATGGTGTAATAGTTACATCGCTGGTTCAAGTCCCAGATGTGGCAGCTTAAAACTCACACTAGATGCATGTGCATGCAACTCCAAAGGAGTTGGAGAATAGAGGAGAAGGGATTGTGGTGTGGCCATCTCCCCTGGGGGGAGGGGGAGGTAGTGATTTTTCACTTTCTGTCTCTCTGTCTCTCTAGCGAGTACATGCACCTATAGCAAAAATCTCTCAAAAAGAAATCCAAAATTAAAAAAAAAAAAAATGAAATCTGAAACAATTATTTCAGCTGAGGAATATTCAACCTGTACTATATTTCATTACTATATTATAATGAAATACTGTTTTCTAATTAGTCTTTCTACTAATGTTAATTAGCTTCTAAGTTTATATTTTAATAAATTTAATAAATCACCTATTTTTATCCTACTTGATTTCAGAAGAAAAGATTTCAATTATTTTCCCTTTTAAATTTTTTTGTTTTGTTTTTGGTTTTTGCCATAGGATGCATGCAACCACCAGAGAGACAGTGAGAGGGAAAGAAAGAAATCAGCCCCAGGGGGATAGCCATGCTGTAATACCTTCTCTTCCACTCCCCTCCTGGGGTTTTAGGCATGCATGCACACACACCCATGTGATTTTTTTAAACGGTTAGGTACGAGTCAGCCATGTGGGAATCCAGTGCCTCAACCACTATACCACCTACTGCCCCACCCTTTTTTTTTTTTAATTTTATTTATTTAAATTTGACCAGAGAGGGACAGAGCAAGAGAGAGAAAGTGAGAAAGCAAGCTGTCATGTCCTGGACTTGAACCTCAGTCAACGATGAGGGAGTCCAGTGCCCTTAGCCACCGTGCCACCTGCTGGCCCCTGCCCCACCCTTTTGAAAAGGGATTCGATTATTATTTCTTAAAGAGTTATTTAATTAAATTAATTAATTAATTATAATTTGACCAGAGAGGGACAGAATATGTGTGTATGTGTGTGGGGGTAGTGAGAAAGCAAGCCGCCAGGTCCAGGACTCAAACAGCAGTCGGCCATATGGGAGTTTAGCGTCTTTAACCACCACGCCACTTGCCAGTCCCTCAATTATTATTTATAATTTCATAATTAAATATTTGAATTATTATTAATTTATTTCATTTTACTCAGTATCATTATTATTATTTTAATTTGACCCAAAAGGGAGAGAGGGAAGGTGAGAAAGCAAGCTGCTAGGACTGGGACTCAAACCACAGTCAATCATGTGGGAATCTAGCACCTAAAGTACCATGCCAGTAGATGGCACCCCCTCTTTAATTCTTAATAGTAGTTTACTTTTTGGGACCAGCAGATGGCATAATGGTTATGTCACTAGACTCCCACGCAATTGACCATGGTTTGAGTCCCAGATCCAGCAGCTTAAAACTCACACCGGGCAAATGTTCATGCGTGCCTGGAATCATAAAATGAAAATGGAGAAGGGACTGTGGCACGGTCTTCCCCCCGGGAGGATGACTTCTTGTCGTCTGTCTCTCTGGAGAGTGCACATAATAAAATAAAATTAAGCTAAATAATTATAAAAAATGCTCTTCTAAAAAGATAGTATTTTACTTTTATGTTGCTAGAGGCTTTTAAGGTATTACAAATATCCTCCAGTTCTTAACTGTCTTACAATTGGTGGGTTAGAAAATGTAGCAGATCCAGAACGCAGTCAACACGGCTGCTGATTGCTGTTAGTGTGTATGTGCATCTGAAGCCCAGCTCTTCAGTTTATCTGGATGAACACTATTAATGAGATTTCATAGATACGGTTAACTAAAACCTTGCAGCACTTAGTGCTCCCCTACCTTCGGTCAATTACCTAGGGTGAAACTACCGAGGGTAGGCAGGGTAGGGATGGAGTTAGGAGTTGTTCAGTTTATACTTATTTACACATTCTTTCAAAACCATGACACACTAGAGGTGTACTATGTGCCAAAGCTGGACTTGGTGGAGGCTGCAGGAGAGAACAGGCACACTACCAAACACCTCCACGTCAGTCATTTATCACCTTGGGAGTTTTTTTTTTTTAAGTAGTAGCGGGGAAAAAAAGTTACTGTGGTTACTGATATTTCTCTTTGATGTCAATGATAGTTTACACGACCTATAATATATGATAGCTCATTTTGTGTGTGAAAAAGTGATTACAATGTGCATAAAAATAACTCTTCAAGTTTTAAAATGAGTTTAGTGCCACCAAGTGGTTATACTCTACACTGTACAGAATTAGCCAAAAAAAAAAAAAAAGACCTTAAACAGTATATAGCCTATCATTTATTTAAGTGAGTATTTAATATTCACTAATATTTACTGAGCAGCTACTGTGTGCTAGACATTGTGATAAATGCTGGACAACTGCAAGACAGATGTGGTCCTTGTCCGCAGAAAAAAAATCACCTATGTACCTCCATTGGAGAGAACTTCAACTCATGCACAAAAAAATCAATTGTAGTATAACTGATGTAGACCCCGACTTTTAGAGGACAGCAGAAACAAGGGTTACGAGGAAGGCTGGCCCAGAACTTTAAGAATGTGGTTGGGGGACCAGCAGTTAGTATAATGGCTATGTCGCTGAGCTCCCATGTAGTCGACTGCAGTTCAAGTCCTGGACCCGGTGGCTTAAACTGACCGTGTACATGTGCGAGTGTGTCCAAGATCCCGAGAAGAGAATGGAGAAGGGACTGCGGGGTGGCCATCCCCCCTGGAGGGTGATTTCTCGTTTTCTGTCTCTCTCTGTCTTTCTGGCACATGCACCCTATAGCAAAAACCTCTCCAAAAAAAAGAAAAAAAAAGGAGAATGTAGTTGGAATCCTTTGACGTGGCAGAGACTGGGTCACAGAGCTCTCCCACACTATTCACATGCTATCCCCCTCCTGCTGTCTGGGATGTGGGGCTGAGGTAGAATCTGAAGCTCCAGCAATCACCCTGGACCATGAGTTAACTCTGAAGTAGAAGATACACACAAAAATGAAAAGTACAACCTTGACATTCTTGACCACGAAGGAAAAAAAACTCTTATAAACCATGATTTCTCTATGCCTATTGTACCTAACCTTGACCAATACACTGTCTTCTGACTTTTCCATGATTTTTCCCCTTTGCCCTCCATACTCCAACTGTACTGGCCTTTTTCTAGAACCTTTTACTATGTTCACTACTTTTTGCTTTAAAGCTGTTATTAATCTGGAGTGATCCACAACCTCTCTTCCCTAGTTAATACCTACTAAATCTTTGACTTCATTTGAACTGCCACTTACCCAGAGAAAGTTTCTCAGACCTCCCAGAAAAGATGAAGTCCCACTTTGTGTGGGTAGTAAAATACTTAACCCAGAGATGTCAGGCCTTTGCTCCTGGCTCTGACAGGTGATCTCTAAGGCCGTGAGTGGTCATGCCTGAGAGGAGTCGCGGGTCACACTGATAGCCTAATGTTGTGACGTGGAGCAGAGAATGTGGGGCAGAGAACGTGGGTCAACGCTGTGAGCTCAGTCTCCCGTGGGGCTGGAAACTGAGGTCAGCCACACAGGTGGCTAACCAGGGCTGCATGATCACGGCCCGATAAAAACTCTGGATGCTGAGAGTCAGGGAGCTAACCAGGCTGGCTGACGGAGTACCGTCTTACAGCACTGCCAGGAAAGGAAGCCCCGTTGGTGATACCATGGGGAGAAGGTAAGTAGGAGCTTCGCACGTGGAACTTGCCTAGACTCCGCCTTACGTATTTCTTCCTGTGGTTGATAAAAAGCTACATCCTTCCACTGTACTAAACCATAACTGTGACAATAGCAGCTCTCGGTGAGGTCCAAGTAATGCTAGAGAATTAAAGGACCTGCCGATAGTCTTGTGGACCCCTCAAACTTGCAATTGCTGTCAGAAGTGAGGGTGGACTGGGGACCTTAAACTCTACACTTGTGCGCAGTTAGTGTAGTCTTGTGGACTGTTACCAAATCTCGTATGGTAAATCCGATTTCACCATGTAACACTTATCACTACTGTGATTTAGCACTTGCATTCATTAATACCAACTTCCTCCACGAGAGTCTAAGCACCCTTAGGGCAGAGGTCAAGTTTTCATTTTCCCTGTGCCTGGCAGGTACTCAATCACTCT
>NW_006159635.1:151711-153069 GCF_000334495.1 Tupaia belangeri chinensis
AGGTCAAGTTTTCATTTTCCCTGTGCCGGGCAGGTACTCAATCGCTCTTTCCTGAAAGACTGAACAGATGGGTCAGATAAACCTGACACCAGGAGGCAGGACCTTAGGCAAGTAAACTGCACCTTAGCTTTTGCATCAACAAAATGGCAACAAGAGAAGCATTACCAAAATGCCATTCCTTAGAAGTTGCAATTATTAGAAGATAATTTTTGACAGTTAATCATTCAATGAACCACATACACATACACCTTCAATTAGAGCACTGTCAGCAAAAGTCAGTCACTGTTACTCTTCTGAATTGATGTAATTCCATGCACAAAAACCAAAACTATACATTTAATCTGTATCGTTTTATCACAAATATACTTTCAATTAAGTTTTTTTTTTAATTTCTGAAAATACTTTCAAGACTCCAAGCATCCTCAATTGGAAATCATTATTATATAAGCCCCTTAGAGCCTAAATCCAAGGAACACATGTTTATATAGTAGAGATTACACACCCCTAGCACAGGTGTACAGGAGACGTACTAAAAAGACTAAAGAATAAAATTAGAGAACTATTGAGCCGTCAGTTTAATAAGGTTAGCATATAATACTATATAAAAGTATTATTGAAGACTCACTAAGCTAACATCTTAATAAACACAGCTGGAATCATATAAAATATTGAAAATTTAAAACATTTAAAAAAAAAAACAGTAAATTACAGTCAGACAGGGGCCAGCAGGTCACATGGTGATTAAGGTGCTGGGCTCCCACATGGCTGACGGTGGTTCAACTCCCAGACCTGGTGGCTTGCTTTCTCATATTCTCTCTTACTGGTGAGTGCACGTGCCCTATAGAAAAATTTTAAATAATAATAATATATAAAATTTTAAAAATTACAGTAAGTTAGAAATGCTAACCCAGCACTATAAAAATATCAAGGGATCCTAGAAATTATTAAGTCATACTACAGTGTCATGTTTTTCTTTATAGTTCTTTCTGATACCTTAAAAATAGGCCTCAAGGGACCAGCAGTTAGCGTAATGGCTATGTCGCTGGACTCCCACGTAGTCAACCGCGGTTCGTGTCCTAGACCTGGTGGCTTAAAACTCACACCAGGGGAACCAGCAGTTAGCGTAATGGCTATGTCGCTGGACTCCCACTCCCACGTAGTCAACTGCGGTTCGTGTCCCGGACCCGGTGGCTTAAAACTCACGCCGGGCGCGTGTGCGTGCATGCCCAAGATCCCGAGAGGAGAATGGAGGAGAAGGGATTGCGGCGTGGCCATCTCCCCTGGGGGGTGATTTCTCGCTTTCTGTCTCTATGTCTCTCTCTGTCTGTCTGGCGAGCGCACGCGCCCTACAGTGAAAA
>NW_006159635.1:153184-159256 GCF_000334495.1 Tupaia belangeri chinensis
CCCCCTGGGGGGTGATTTCTCACTTTCTGTCTCTGTCTCTCTCTGTCTGTCTGGCGAGCGTATGTGCCCTATAGCAAAAAACCTCTTCAAAAAAAAAATAGGCCTCAAGTGCCAACAGATGGCATAACAGTTATGTCACTGGACTCCCACACGGCTGACTGTAATTCGAGTCCCAGACCTGCTGGCTTGAAACTCACACCAAGCACATGTGTGTGAGTGCCCAAGATCCCAGGAGAGTGAAGGAGAAGGACTGTGCATGGCCATCCCCTGGGGGAAGACGTCTCACCTTCCCTCTCACTGTCTCTCTCTGGCAAGTGCATGCACCCTAAAGCAAAAACCTCTAAACAAATAAATAAGCTAAGTCTCTATCATTCAGACATCATTGGTGTATTAGTGTTAGTGAAATCCAGCATTATTTAACTGTAATATTTTGAAAGATGATCACTTCAATCTATTTTTACTGAATACTTCTATGTGCCAGGGACTGAATATAAAAACAAAATCACTGCCTCCCAGGTTTATAAGAAATACATTTAAACACACACACACACACACACACACACATCTGTAGGAATAGAAACTGTTCTCAGTGGTTATCTCAGAAATAGGGATTATAAGGCACTTTTATTTCCTACATCCTATGTTCTATAATGCTTTAATTTTGTATAATGGGTATGCTTTTTAATGGAGAGATTTTTGCCATAGGGCATATCTGCTCACCAGAGAGACAGGGGGACAGAAAGCAAGAAATCACTCCCAGGGGGGATGGCCACACTGCAATCCGTTCTCCTCCATTCTCCCCTCAGGATTTTGGGTACACATGCACATGTGCCTGGCATGAGTTTAGGCTGCTGGGTCTAGGACTTGAACTGTGTTCACCTGTATGGGAATCCAGCAATGGAACCATTATGCCATCTGCTGTTCCTGGGTACATATTCTTATGTACATTAAAAAAAATTTTGAAAAAAAGAGAAAAACCGCCAGAAGAATTAAAAAACTATCTATGCTATCTTTTCTCCACTATCCAGATCTCAAAAATCACAAACAATGGTGGGTCTATAATTGTAATGAAGATACTCAAGTAGAGAAACACGGTAATACATAAATGACTTACTTGCTGGGACCAGCAGGTGGCATGGTGGTTAAGGTGCTGGACACTCCCACATAGCCAACCACAGTTCGAGTCCTGGATCTGGTGGCTTGCTCTCTCGCTTTCCATATCTCTCTCTTTCTCCCCCGCCCCACCTTCCCCCTGTGTATCTCTCTGGTCAAATTAAAATAAATGAATGAATAAATAAATTAAATTAAATAAATAATTAAAATAAATAAATAAATGACTTATTTGCATTAGAGAAATAATCAGAAATTCAAGATGCTGAACATTTTAAGTTCTAGACCCGGTAGCTTGGAAAACAAGCTGGATGCATGTACATGCACGCCCAGAGTCCAGAAAGGTGAGAGGTGAGAAGGGACTGCAGCAAGGCCATCTCCCATGGAGAGTGTTTTTTTACTTTCCCTCCCTCTGTCTGTCTGTCTGTCTGGAGAGGGCATACACCTTCTGGCCAAAAATAACAATAAATAAATAAAATTTAATTGTGTTTATTTATCTCTTCCATAAGGAAGAGAGAGACAGACAGGGACCAGTAGATGGCGTAATGGCTACATCACTAGACTCCCATGTAGTCGACCACGGTTTGAGTCCTGGCCCTGGTGGCTTAAAACACAGGCTGGGCACATGTGCGTGTGTGCCCAAAATCCTGAGAGGAGAATGGAGAAGGGGTTATAGAGTGGCCGTCCCTCCTGGGGATGACTTCTCGCCTTTTCTCTCTTTGTCTCTCTGGTGAACACATGCACCCTATAGAAAAAGTCTCTGAAAAAAAAAAAAAGACAGACAGGTACCCTCCACAGGGTCTTGATGCCACCAGCCTCCTGCAGCCTCAAACAGCCCAGGCCGTGATGACATGTGCATCCTGTGTGCCAGTGTGTACAGGGAGGCCTCAGGTTACGAACCCAGGACCAGCCCACGTGGGCCTGGATCACAGAGCAATGTGTACCACTGAACCACGGGCTGGCTCCGCCTTCATGATCTAAGGCAGTTTCTGCGGCATTTTGTTTTCTCTGCTTTCCTATTTGCACTGATGGCACAAAAGCAACTGTGTAAAAACTCCTGGTACTGCAGCATGAATCTGAGCACTGGCGTTAAACTGCTTCACTGACACTCATACATAGCAATTCTCCAGTTCTACTGAAGAATATCTTTGATAAAACATTATAAGTTATTTTTATTAAATTTCAGTCTTGGAGCACAAGTGTTTAATATTCTGTGGAATGAAATAGGAAGTACAAGTAAAGAAGTTCTGCTGTACATCAAGATATGCTATTATCTTGAGGAAAGGCACTGGTGTGATTATTTGAGCTGTGAGCTAAACTGTCAGTTTTTTCCTCATAACTTCAATTTTATTTGAAAGCACAAATAACAGACAAAATGATTTTTCAGATAAGGATAGTTGGCAGGTATTTTCTTTAAAAATGTGTGAAATGAGTTTTTGGCTACAAGAAAACACCTGATGTTATGTACTGTCATTGATAAAATTTGAATTTTCAAGAGAACAAAATTTTATTAAATTTAGATCCACTACTGTGGGCTTAAAATTTCATGATAATGATCATTCTGATGATATCGACAGTGGTATTAACAAGCATGACTTGTTGATATAATCAAATCATATCAAATGTGTCTGCACTTGGATGTACATAAATCCCTGAATTTTCCAAAAGACCAATGCACAATGTTACAAAATCATGCAGAATTAAAAGATCTGTTTGAAAGACAAAGAATTTTAACATAGCAAAGTACAAATTTCACATTGCAACTAACCTTTAAGAAAGTAATACTTCTGAGGTCTTGACAGAGTATCAAAGAATATCACAATTACCTGAAAAAGATAACACCTCTCCCTTTCAAACTACACACATATATAAGACTGGATTTTCTTCAGATATTTTAATCAAAGGCAAACAAAACAAAAAGCATTAACAGAATGCATGAAGCAGCACACCGGAGAATCTAGCTATGTGCTAGAAAGTCAGACATGAGGAGATTTGGAATAGTGTTAAAACAGTGCATTCTTACTAATTTTTTGTTTTGGTAAGTATGTTATTTTCATCTTCTTTCTTTCTTTATTTTTTTAAGAGATTTTTGTTACAGGGTACATGCACTTGACAGAGAGACAGAGAGCAAGAAATCACCCCCCACGGGGGTTGGCCATGCTGCAATCTCTTCTCCTCTTGGGATTTTGGGCATGCATACGCACATGCCTGGCATGAGTTTTAAGCTGCCAGGTCTGGGACTCGAACTGTGGTCCACTACGTGGGAGTTCAACAATGGTTACATGGGAGTCCAGCAGTGTAACCATTATGCCATCTGCTGGTCTGTAAATGTTATTTTTTATGTAAAAATGTTATTTATGTTAACAGATACTAAGTTCATTGTTACTTTTAAATCAATTGATTAAGTATTTTTAAATGTTTCAGTTTTTATGTTCAATATGGTAAATACTGATAGATACTCCCATAAGCAAAAACTCTATAGGGAGTTCAATAATTGTTAAGTGTAAAAGAGTTCTGAGACTAAAAAATCAAGGACTGCCACACCTGAGGTACACAGGTAGACAAGCACCCTGTTTTTATAAAAAGGGCTGCTCTTGAAACTTATCAGAGTATCCAAGGACCATACCTGCTTTGCAAAAAATATCGTGTCAAGTCTGGAGTCCTGAACCACAGAGCCTGCTGGTTCTTCTCCTGGCTGCCACTTGAAAAGAAAAATTAATCCATGAACTGGCCTACAAAATAAAATACAAATTAATGATGCCAAACCCTGCTTCTTTTATAGCACACTGTTACTACATTAAATTTTAGTCAGTTATTTAATAGATACAATCTAAATAAAGTACATTAAGTTAAAATGAGAAATTTTTAAAAGATTGCTATTACTATTCATAGTCACTAGAATGTTGCCTTAGAGGAAGCTAATAAAACTTAAAATTATATAAATTAAAATAGAATTATAATGAAATGCTTACTCTCAAATATGTGGGCTATTTTTTCATTTCTACCTTTTATTACCTCACTTAAAAATAGAAAATAGCACAGCAAGACTAAAAATTGTTAATACTTGACTGAATTCCAAGACACGTGAATAAACGTAGGATGTTTACAGCTAGACGGCTGATAGCAAGTGTTATAAAATATATGATGCACTTTCATAAAATTTTCAGACTCAAGAACAATTCTCAAACTACAGTATGAAGATGCTTCAACTCATACATAATGAAGCCACGATGTTCTTAAAGGGACTGTTTTTGCACATAAAACATTAAACTGCTAGTTTAGGGTTCTCCTTTCAGGCTTTTATAACTGCCTTCCACTCAACAAAAATCTTTGCAGCTTATTTTTGGTAGCGGGAGGTGGTGGTGGTTGCATGTGTGTGTGTGTGTATGTGTATAACGTGTTTAGACATGGTCTTCCTGCCTCAGTTTCCCAAGCAACTGAGACCACAAGCCCCGTCTGGCTATTTGAGGGTGGTCTGGCCTGCTGAGCCACAGCATCCAACATGTGCCAACAGAACTAAGCCCGTCTTTGCGGACAGTTCAGATGACGCATCTCTAATTAACAGTTCCTGGTCTCAGCCACAGTGATCTCTCATTTCATCTAAAGTGATTGTTCTTTTTGCAGGGAAGAGGAAGATAGAAAGAAGCTAACTACCTCTTGCTATTAAAAACAGTAGCAATATTCCAAATCCTAAATCCCCTATTTTCTCTTTTAAAGCTTGTTCCTTGTTGCCATTTTAAGAGTCCAAGGACTCTCCAACCAATGAAAGCTCCCCAAGCTTCAGCTGCAGATGCGAGGTCCCTGTGTGAGGACAAGGGGAGGCTCAGGAAGGCCATGCCAGTCAGCAACGTGGGGGAAAAGGAAGGATCTTGCCTAGCACCCACATTTGGAACTTGAACTGCAGCTTTCCCAAGAAGCAATGTGTTAATGTGTAGACAAATTGTGAATTACTATTAATATTTGTTATGTATGAAATACGATTCATAGACTGACCTATTACTCCTGTTTTTTAATGTTAAAAAGTATTCCGTGTCCTAATACTATTGAGTGATAAGTGGATTTTGTGAAAAATCAACCAATCAGTACTTTGCGGATACAGAATCAGAGACTTAGGTTTGAATTTCTTGCAAGTTACTTATTTATGAGTCTAGGGTTCTTGGTTTTAAAGTGATAATAGTACTATCTATCCCCCAGGACTGAAAACAGACGTAAAGGAGAAAACGTATTTAGCCTAGGGTAAGCCAAGTAAAATTAACAGACAAATCTGAGTAGCATCCTTTAAAAGTCTGGTCAAGTATTAACATTGTTTTTAACACAACTAAAATTATACTTACTTTAATTTTTCAAAATTCTCAGGTTCTAAACTCCATATTTCTTCTACCTGGGCTCCTCGGCAACCTTGAAATGAGAAATTTTCTTCAGAAAACAAAAAAAAATTTTTTTTGA
The DNA here is from genome assembly GCF_000334495.1 of Tupaia belangeri chinensis. Taxonomy (NCBI): domain Eukaryota; kingdom Metazoa; phylum Chordata; class Mammalia; order Scandentia; family Tupaiidae; genus Tupaia; species Tupaia belangeri. The sequence continues at coordinate 158,741 of NW_006159635.1, forward strand.
GAGGTTTTCGCTATAGGGCACGTGCACTCGGCAGACAGACAGAGAGAGACATAGAGACAGAAAGCGAGAAATCAGCCCCCAGGGGGGATGGTCACGCCGCAATCCCTTCTCCTCCATTCTCCTCTCGGGATCTTGGGCATGCATGCACATGTGCCCGATGTGAGTTTTAAGCCACCGGGTCCGGGACATGAACCGCGGTCGATTATGTGGGAGTCCAGTGACATAGCCATTACGCTAACTGCTGGTTCCCAAAATTATTATTTTTTCATCATTAACAACACATTAACTAAAAGAAATGCATATTTGGGGTTAATAATACCTGACAAATTAGAGCAGTAAAAACTGATAAAGCTCATAGCTAAATTCTGTTACTCCCTAAAAATGCTTTCCAATTATTTACAATGGTAACATATTACAATTTCTTAAAGTTTCAAGTATTTATTTTCACTGAACCACGACTATATGACCATTCCTTGTGTCTCTCTCAAATTCTGGGTTTTCTTCATCCACTCTTTC
>NW_006159635.1:159287-170196 GCF_000334495.1 Tupaia belangeri chinensis
GTTCAACTACTAAGCTTCCCCAGCTCTGTCTTTGGTCCTTTTTTAACCTCACTATATACCTTTTCCCACCTCTGGAAAAGTAAATACTACTTAATAGTGGCTTTCAAATAACATCTTTAGTTCTGATCCTTATTCTAAATTCCAACTATTTTCAACTAGCTAAAAAAACACCTTCCGCTCTCCCCTCCCCAAACATGCTCTTCTTCTAGGACAATGGTTCTCAGTCAAGCAATTTGGCCTCCCAGGGAGCATTTGGCAGTGTGTAGAAACAATTTCTTATTGTCGCTGAGGTGCAAAATGGGGGTGGTGTGCTACTATCACCTGGTGGGGAGAAGCTGGGATGCTGAACATCCCACACAGGACAGACCCTAGCAACAAAGAATGATCTCGCCCACTGAGAACCCAGTTAAGGTGGAGAAAGCCTGCTCTAGACATATGTATCACAGCAATCCTGCCACAGTCAAGAGCGTGGCCTCCAAACTCTTGGAGTTTGAATCCTGGATCCTCCGTTTACTAGCTATATGACTATTTAACCTCTCCATTCTCCATATTCAGAGTTGTTTTGAGAAATAAATGAGTTAATACATGAGATACATGATACAATGCCCAGTACACTCTAAGGGCCTACTAAGTGCTAGCCAGTAGTATTATTACAATACAAAAACAACTATATATTGAGGTCAGCAGGTGGCATGGCGGTTGAATTCCCACAGGATTGACCATGGTTCGAGTCCCAGACCTAGTGACCTGCCTTCTCACCCTTCCTCTCTTCGTCTCTCTCTGGTCAAAACTGAAAAATAACAATAGTAAATAAAATTTTTTAAAAAGTCATATATAAAACACTTTAAATGCATTTTTTTCATCTCTCCCAAGGCAAGAATTTAATGGAAGAGGCTCTGGGATGTTAAGTGGCCATCCTAAATTCACTACAGTTAGTCTGTGCCAGAATCCCAATTAAAGCTCAGGTCTGGTTCTAAAGTCTGAGCACTTTCTACTATTCAGGACATTTTCAAGTGAAACCTAGAGAAGTCTTGAGATCACCTGCAAATAACAATAGTTAAAAAGAGAGTTAAGCCAACTGATGATGGGGCTTTGGGCATTCATTCTGTGCCTCAGTTTGCTCCGTTGAGCAAATATCTACTAAGTATCCACTCTGGTATTAAAATATATGTACAATGGGGGCCAGATGATGGTGTAATGGTTACGTTGCTGGACTCTCCCACAGCCGACCGCAGTTCAGGTCTCAGATTTGGTAGCTTAAAATTCATCCCGGGAGTACATGTGCGCGTGCATGCCCCAAATCCCAAAAGTGGAATGGAGGAGGGGACTGCAGCGTAGCCATCCCCTCTGTGGGGTGATTTCTCACTTTCTGTCTCTCTGGCGAGTGCACAAACCCTATAGCAAAAATCTCTCAAAGAAAAAAAAAAAAAAAGATAAGACTTCCTACACAGTCAAAATTTATGGCGGAGAAGTGGAATAAACCTGAAAGTCTAGCAACAAAGTGAGATTAAGAAGCACTCACATATATCATATATGTGAACCTATGTATGTATGAGCATCAAGAAAGCACAGAAGAACAGCAATTGTTTACACTACTAGTAACTGCTACTAGAAATCAGCTGTAAAACACATCAAACTGCAACAACAAAAATCTACTGAATACAAGTATTTCAAAATCTGCATAGGCAGAATTTCAAGTGGTGATTCTGCTTAAATAACCTCATGTTAAAAATATATGACTCTTTCTGTAAGAAAAGATAGTGCTCAACTGTTAGCATCTATCTCCTTACAAGCATTCACTACCTAATAATCTTCTTACACACATTCAACATCTAATAGAGGATGGTATAATGGAAAGAGAAATAAACAATGATTCAAGAGACCTGGGTTCTAATCACAGCACTGCCTTAAAGTTCTAAGCCTTGAGCAAGAACACAATTTCTTTAAGCCTCACTTTCCTTGGTATATACAATAAAAGGACATTATCTGATTCATCTAATCTACAAAATTCCAGGTTTATAAGATTGTTAGACACTAAGCACAAAGAGTCACTTACTGCAGACTTCCTAATATCTGTTAAATAAAAAGTTGAGGAGGGTAGGCCCAGGCGTGGTGGCACAGGTAGTAGCGTACAGAACTGCAGTGTTGGAAGGCTTGTGACTGACTGTGGGTTCTGATCCCGACTCGACCTCAAGAACACCAGGTACACGTGCATGTGTGCCCAGGATCTTAGTGAGCTGGAGGGCAGCCGAGCCCCTGTGGTTCTCACTCTCTCGCTCTTGTGCTCTCTATCATGAAAAAAAATAAATAAACTTTTAAAAAACTTAATGAAGTACTAGTATTTAGCAAACATCATTTGTGTGCCAAGCATGGTACTGGCCCTGGCAAGGACAGAAGTTAAGGGATTACTGTCACAATACTTAAAACCTCACAATCTATAACAGGAGATAAGCATGCAGAGACAGTGCGGCATGCATACATTACACATGAAGCATACGTAGGGCGTGTCCTAGGTCAGAGGTGGGAGAGATGGGTTGATTTCTCACTTTCTGTCTCTCCGTCTCTCCAGTGAGCACACATGCCCTATAGCAAAAATATCTCTGAAAAAATAAAATAAAATAATGTAAGTTTTGAAGTACTTACATACTAACACATCTACATTGTGACATTGGTGGGTTTATAAAATAGTTCTATTCAAAAACTAATTTGAGGGACCAGCAGATGGCATAACAGTTACGTCGCTGGACTCCCACGTAACTGACTGTGGTTCAAGTTCCAGACTTAGTGGCTTAAAACATATGCCAGGTGCCTGTGTGTGTGCCCAAAATCCAGAGAGGAGAATGGAGAAGGAACTGTAGAGCGGCCATTCCCCTGGGGGGTTATTTCTTTCTGTCTGTCTGTCTTTCCAGCGAGTGCACGTGCCCTATAGCAAATACCTCTCTTAAAAAAAATTTAATTTCAGGACCAGCAGTTGGTGTAATGGCTATGTTGCTGGACTCTCATGGAGTCGACTATGGTTCAAGTCCCAAACCCGGTGGCTTAAACTCATGTCCGGCGCATGTGCGTGCATGCCCAAGATCCTGAGAGGATAATGGAGGAGAGAAGGGATTGTGGCATGGCCATCCCTCCTGGGGGGTGATTTCTCGCTTTCTGTCTCTCTGGCAAGTGCACATGCCCTATAGCAAAACCTCTCAAAAAAGGGGAAAAAAAAATTAATTTCAAAAATAATTTCCTTAAAAGTGCTTTCCAAACTGTTACCAGTACTTCAATGGACTGCTGGGTGTGCTATCAAGAGACGGTTTTAACAACAATTATTTTTTCCCCTGTAGAGCACATGCACTTGTCAGAAAGAGACAGAGAGAAGAAAAGAAATTACCCTCCAGGGGTGATGGCCACATCGTAATCCCTTCTCCTCCATTCTCTTCCAGGATATTTAAGCACGCATGCACACACATGCACACAGTGAGATTTTCAAGACACTGGGTCTGGGACTCGAACTTTGGACTTGTCCTTGAGGGATCCAGCTGCCTTAACCTCAATGCCATCAGCTGGCCCTGGACAACAATTTGTCATTCCCCTGACCTTATGAACAAATGCATCAGAAGTAGCAAGGCTGACTCCAGCTTCTGTACTTTCCACAAAAAAACCCCAGATGTTTTCCCTAACCGTATTCTCAGTCATTCTACAGTGCAGAGAAGTGTCATTTAGTTGTGTTATGACCAATAGGAAAGACTGGATTGACAGCCTGTAGGCAGTATCTCCAAAAACAAGGACAAGACTCAATCATTTGAACTGAACTAGGAGCCCTAAATTGGAAGCACTGTTCACTTAAACCCCTGAACTGAGTTAGTCCCATTTTGAGAACTCTAAATTATAAGCAAGACTTGCTTCCAGGGGTTACACGTGCAACCCCAAGATGATACTTCCACTTCTTAAGTGAAAGTCAGGCAATAACTTATTTCGCTCCTTAAAATGAGGTGAAGCACACCTGAGGAGTGGTCTTAACAGACCTTTGTGTTAAGGAAACACCAGCTTGAACCCAAAAGTCCTTCAGATGTGTCTTAACTCATGGGCCAGAATTGTTGCAGATGATGGAATTACTTAAACCTCCTCTTTGCGGGACCAGTAGATGGCCTAATGGCTATGTCGCTGGACTCCTGTGTAGTCGACCATGGTTCTAGTCCTGGACCCGGTGGCTTAAACTCATGCCAGGCGTGTGTGTGTGCATGCCCAAGATCCCGAGAGGAGAATGGAGAAGCGGTGTGGCCATCCCCCCCGAGGGAAGGGGGTGATTTCTCGCTGTCTCTCTCTGACTTTCTGGCAAGCGCACGTGCCATATAGCAAAAACCTCTTAAAAACAAACAAACAAAAAAACAACTCCCCTTTGCAAGCCAAGGTAACAGCTGCTGAATCACTAATGTACCCTGCTGTACCTGCATGAAGGCCTCCAGTCAAGAGGAAAGGACAATATACAAACGTAAAGAGAAAACCACCTGGCTTTCTAACAGAAACACTACAAGAGCTAAATTAAGTATTTGGTACCAACCATGTGACTACATCAGATTAATCAGAGCGGCTGAGGAAATGACACATTTGCAGTAGTAAAGAGGGGCCGATATTACTGGGCAACAATTTTCAGTGGATTTTCCTGTTTCAGCCTATTCTGAGAGAAATTACCAGTTTTGTTCTAGACTATCTTTTCAAGGATGTTCACAGAGTAAACAGAAGTGGAAGACAGAGATAGCCTCTCTCTGGAGCAGAGGGAAGACATATTTGCTGTCCAAGATGGTAAGGACAACGTCTCCGTCGACGCAAAGGCTCGGCAGGTCTGCCAGCAGCGCCTTTATAAGACTGGGAGTTCCCCAGCTCAGAGTTTCTCAGCGATGAGCGGCTCTTACTTGGATCCACCTCAGTCCCCAAGGGCTTGTAACACAAGGGAACCAAAGGAAACATCAGCCACCTGCTGCCAACTGAGTCATGTGTAACACAATCCTTTATCTGTAAATCAGAAGTTGTCTGTGGCATCTACAAAACTGGCAAGCAGGGTAAAAATCTAATACTCTATCTTTTTTTTTTTTTTTTTTTAAGTTTTTGCTACAGCGTATGTGAACTCATTCACCAGAGAGAGACAGAGGAAAGGAAGGGGGAAGTAAGAAATCATCCCCCAGAGAGGATGGCCACACCGCAATCCCTTCTCCTTCACTCTCTTCTCGGGATTCGGGGTGCACGCACACACACACAAGCTGGGTGTGATTTTCAAGTCGCTGGGCCTGGGACTCGAACTGCAAAGTCAGTCATGTGGTATCCAGCCACCTTAACCTCCATGCCACCTGCTGACCCTGTTTTCCAATGCTTTTTTGCAACTCTGATGTAATCATATGGTTTTTTTCTTTATAAGATTATTAATATGGGTGGATTACACAGATTTTTGCCTATAAGCCAACTCTTTTGTTCTTGGGGATAAACCCTACTTAATCATTACATATTCTCTTTTTATGAAGTATTAGATTAAATTTGCTAAAATTTTGTTTAAATTTTTACAGCTGTGTTGATACAGACCTGAGTTTTCCTCTCTTGAAACAACCTTGGTTTTGGAGTCAGGGTAATGCTGCCCTTATACGAAGTGTTGGAAAGTACTCCTTCCCTTCCAATTTTTTTTTGAGAGTTTGTACAGAATTGGTATTATTTACTCCTTAAATATTTCATAGTATTTACCAAGGAATCTGCTTTAGAGTTACACCATAGGAAGATTTTAGACTACAATTTCTATAACAAATATAGCACCATATAAGTTATCTAGTTCTTCCTGCATGATCATAAGTGTCTTCAAAGGAATTTGTACATTTCATCCACATTGTCAAATTTATTAGCATAAAGATGCCTTTTTTTTTAAAGAGAGATTTTTGCTATAATGTGTGTGTGTGCTCGCCAGAGAGACAGAGACAAAGAGAAAGAAGCGAGAAATCACCCCCCAGGGGAGATGGCCATGCCGCCATCCCTTCTCCATTCTCCTCTCAGGATCTTGGGCATGCATGCATACAGGACTCGAACCAGTGATATAACCATGATGCCATCTGCTGGTCCCAATGTAAACTGGCCTTTCAAAAGTATAAACAGCAGTGATGTTAAAGTGTATGGAACCTGGAGTGATACCACCTCTCTCATTCCTATAGTCCTCTTATTTCTGATCAATCTGACTAGAAGGATTTTTTTGTAATTTTAATTTAATTTTATGTATCATTATGTTTGCATTTGCTGTGAGGCACACACTCACCAGTTAAGTTTTTGCTACAGCGTATGTGAACTCATTCACCAGAGAGAGACAGAGGAAAGGAAGGGGGAAGTAAGAAATCATCCCCCAGAGAGGATGGCCACACCGCAATCCCTTCTCCTTCACTCTCTTCTCGGGATTCGGGGTGCACGCACACACACACAAGCTGGGTGTGATTTTCAAGTCGCTGGGCCTGGGACTCGAACTGCAAAGTCAGTCATGTGGTATCCAGCCACCTTAACCTCCATGCCACCTGCTGACCCTGTTTTCCAATGCTTTTTTGCAACTCTGATGTAATCATATGGTTTTTTTCTTTATAAGATTATTAATATGGGTGGATTACACAGATTTTTGCCTATAAGCCAACTCTTTTGTTCTTGGGGATAAACCCTACTTAATCATTACATATTCTCTTTTTATGAAGTATTAGATTAAATTTGCTAAAATTTTGTTTAAATTTTTACAGCTGTGTTGATACAGACCTGAGTTTTCCTCTCTTGAAACAACCTTGGTTTTGGAGTCAGGGTAATGCTGCCCTTATACGAAGTGTTGGAAAGTACTCCTTCCCTTCCAATTTTTTTTTGAGAGTTTGTACAGAATTGGTATTATTTACTCCTTAAATATTTCATAGTATTTACCAAGGAATCTGCTTTAGAGTTACACCATAGGAAGATTTTAGACTACAATTTCTATAACAAATATAGCACCATATAAGTTATCTAGTTCTTCCTGCATGATCATAAGTGTCTTCAAAGGAATTTGTACATTTCATCCACATTGTCAAATTTATTAGCATAAAGATGCCTTTTTTTTTAAAGAGAGATTTTTGCTATAATGTGTGTGTGTGCTCGCCAGAGAGACAGAGACAAAGAGAAAGAAGCGAGAAATCACCCCCCAGGGGAGATGGCCATGCCGCCATCCCTTCTCCATTCTCCTCTCAGGATCTTGGGCATGCATGCATACAGGACTCGAACCAGTGATATAACCATGATGCCATCTGCTGGTCCCAATGTAAACTGGCCTTTCAAAAGTATAAACAGCAGTGATGTTAAAGTGTATGGAACCTGGAGTGATACCACCTCTCTCATTCCTATAGTCCTCTTATTTCTGATCAATCTGACTAGAAGGATTTTTTTGTAATTTTAATTTAATTTTATGTATCATTATGTTTGCATTTGCTGTGAGGCACACACTCACCAGAAAGGCAGAGAGAGAGAAAGTGAGAAAGCAAGCTGCCAGGTCCAGGACTTGGAACAGTGGTCAGCCATGTGGGAGTCCAGTGCCACAACCATAATGCCACCTGCCAGACCCAGTCTGACTATAAGTTTATTAAATTTTATTTAGCATCTTAGAGAAGTAACTTTTGGGTTCATTCATGTTCTCCATTGTTTAGCTCTAATTTTTCACTCATTTCAACTCTGATTTTTATTATTTCCTCCCAACTGCTTATTTGATGTTTAATTTGCTCTTCACTCTCCTCTTTCTTTCTCTCTCTCTTTTTTTAAAGAGGTTTTTGCCTGAGGGTGCATGTGCTTGCCAGAGAGAGGCAGAGGCAGAGACAGTGAGAGGGAAAATGAGAAATCACCACCCGCAGGCGGGATGGCCACACCGCAATCCCTTTTCCTTCATTTTCCTCCTAGGATTTTGGGTATGCATGCGCACATGTGCACATGTGCAGGTGTGCCCATGCACACACACTCCCCCTTCCAAGCATGACTGTCAAGCTGCCAGGTCTGGGACCTGAACCACACACAGTCAGCCATGTGGGAGTCCAGCACCTTAACCATCATGCCACCTGCTGGCCCCCACAGCTACTATTTTTACCAGAGACTGCCAAGTTTGTTTTGGTGCATTTACACACTATGGACAGACACACCATTCCAATTTAAAGCACTAATTCTTCTCCACCAGTTTCTTAATTTAATAAAACTTTGCTTTACTCTACGGCACCAAAATTTGTATTCACTGTATCCACATGTAATTTCCTCTCTAGTGAGTTGAACTTTTTAAATGAGTTCATGCTAGCATTTATGGTTGAATAAATTCAGTTTTCTTTGAAGGATATGAGTATATATAAATTTAATAGCTATAGTTTTATTTTTTCTATGTGCAAATGCAGAAGTTGCATTTATATATTCAGTATTTAAGTTAATCATTTTCAATTTTGTGTACATATGAAATTGAGGCAAGAACTGTTAATGGACTGAATTAATTTTAAAATAAACAAATCTACCTAATACAATAGTTCTGAAAGTTAACCTTAACATGGCATAACAGTAAAACTTTTTATTTTGGAGAGGTTTTTGCTATAGGATGTGTGTGCTCACCAGAAAGACAGAAAGGGACAGAGCCAGAAAGTGAGAAATCACCCCCTGGGGAGCAATCCCTTCTCCTCTATTCTCCTCTCGGGATCTTGAGCATGCACGCACATGCTCCCAGCGTGAGTTTAAGCCACCCGGTCCAGGACTTGAACCGCGGTCGACTACATGGGAGTCCAGCAACACAGCCATTATGCTAACTGCTGGTCCCGGTCCATGGTTTTAGAGAAACAACAAACAACACATTTATTCTTAAAGTGAAAAAGACCAGATTACAGACGTAGATTTAAAAATAGTATTTCAGGACAATAGAAGAAAATATCAGACAGATAAACATTAAGCATTGGCTTCTGGAAATCAAGGGAATAAAGTAATAAAACCAGTATAGAGTAAAAGCACTTTCAAAACAACAATAATAGCATAATTAAGACTGCAACAGAGTTGGTGAAGTAGTGGTCTTCACATAGAAAGAACCAGGATATGAAGTGGTCACAGGGAGCATGATGGCTAGGGGTCAAGACAAAAGTGACCCAATAGCAATACTGAACTTCCAAACATTAAAAGTTGCAATCAAATAAACGTTAAAATTTATGATGGAATATAATTTTTCTGAAGTAGTGACAGCCTTGATCTGAAGAACAAAAGCTCCTGTCAGATGGCAGCAGACATAGGTGGGTCACAGGATTCTTAAACAGACCTGTCAACAAGAAGACAAATTCTGGTCTGACTATATGAACATTAGGAGAAATACTATTATAGCCTCAGATTGCTCTCAAGTAGCTTTTTATACTAAAGAATAGAGAAACATACAAATTCCTGATGAAGTATCTTCTTTTTTTCATGAATAAAAAGAAAAGTTTTATTTTTATTTATTTTATACATTCAATTGCATATGTCATTTAGCTTGTAAAGATATTTAACTCAACATGAAATACACCTCAAATCAGTCCTGTTGAAAATAGTATACATGTTATCTTCAACAGGTATTAAACCATGCCTGGGTCCCACAAATGTCTTACCTCTTCATTTTTCTCCCTAATTTCCATTACACTAATTGCTGGTCCCAACAGTAAAAGTTTTTGACAGTAAAATTTATGACTAGACCTGCAGACAAAAGAGTGTGTCTAAGACAGGACCCATGTTCTTCCCCATTACCTTTCCCCTTACATCCAGTCTGCAGTCCTGTTGATGTCTTGTTTTATGTAGGAGAAATATACTACTACTCAACCTCTACTGTAAGGTCGGCAGCCCTGAGAACTCCTTCTCAATGTAGCATGTGATGGATGTATTCCTGCTCCAAAAGAATGCAGAACAGACGTTTCCACATGCAAGTAGTAAAATTACCAAGTCCACCCCCTCCTCTCTAACCCATACTTCACGTCCCGCCAAGTCGCCTGGGACTCAGACCATTTTGAGAGGCTCGTAGCTTCTCTGACACCGTTTCAATCCAACCTGCACCCTACAGGAACAGTAACCGTGATTAGCAGAGCCATGTCCTTTCAACATTCCAGTATCTGTGACAGGTACACACCCAATGACTACAGTCCAGTCAAAAGACACAACGGGGCATGCAATCTGGCCTCAGTTTATCTTTTCGGCTTCAGATCCAAATACTCTTCCAGTCCACTGTGCTGCAGTTCCTCTTCTGGCTGATCCCTAAGCCATACACTTGAATGTCACTACTGTTTTGCTTTTCCTCTGCCTGTGCTCTTCCAGCGCCCATGTGCTATGGCATGTCGTGCATACTCTCAGCAGTTCACACATCGTGTTTGACTGGCAATTCTTGGCTTCAGCAGTCATGGTTTATTCATATTAAAAATTCCCAATCTTCACCAGAGTGCTTGAGATACAGTAGATGAAGGTATATATGCATGACAATCGATATTCCCAGTATTCGGCCAGACAACAGACATTATCTGCATCAACGTTTAATTGCTATCCTAAGTACAAGTTCTAATATCATGGCTCGAATTAAAGACACTGAGAACATTTAACAGAAATAAACTTCATGCTCAAAGAGGCTGGGAAGAGTGGAACTGAAAAGTCCGGCGAGTGGATTAATTAGCACGGAAGGCAATGTGTCTAGCCAGGAAAGCATGCGGCCTGCACTGGAGCACCAGCTCAAGAAAACCCACTTCACTGGAAAACAAAAACCAGCAGAGCACAGAACCCGCGAGTAAGGACGTCCCGAGTAACTAGAATCGCGAGTTCCCGGGCGGCTCGGGCGCAGACGCCCCACCCTCGAGAAGGCGCGCCCCGGGCGGCTGCTGCGGGCCGACGGGCTGAGCGATGCACCTGACACGCCGGCCCGGGCCAGGGC
>NW_006159635.1:171115-212872 GCF_000334495.1 Tupaia belangeri chinensis
CCGCGCCGGTCCCCCCGCCGGCCCTCGCGGGGAGTAGCGGGCTCGGAACCGCTGTGGGGCCGCCCTCGCCCGGCCCGCGGGTCTCGGCCGAGCAGGGCCCCTCGCACGGCTCCCGGCAGGCCGGCGTCCCCAGGGCCTGGTTACTCCTCCTCTTCCTCCGCCTCTCCCGCGGCTTCTGCGCGGAGAGGCGTCGCCCCGGATCCGGGGATTCATAAGAAAGAGCTTTGTGCGAAGGCGGAATTTATCCTCATGGGAATACGAGGGAGAGGAGGATCTGCCGTGGGGGTGATAGACTGGTGGAAGGGATTCGTGCCTCAAAGTACATTCATCGGAAACATTTGGGATGGTTGTAAGGCTGGACGAGTTAAACCAAAAATGGATATTTTTCACTAAGTCGTTCTCACTCGGCAGGCTCTTACAGGATACTGCAGTGTTAAGATTGAAGTCTTCAGGCGTATATGTATTACTCCTCAAAAGCTGCATGTTCCTAGAAGGGCTTTTGGCCCCTCTGCCCCAAAATTGTTTTAGTAGGTAGAACTCTTGACTCCTTGTTTCTCGAACAGCTGACCAGGTCTGCAAGTAGGGAGCATCGTGCATGGGTCATGGGAAGTCCCAAAATAAGCATAGTAAATCTTACTGAGGGAAACACCAGCACAGCTTGTATTAGAACAACCCAGTTTATAGTGGATTAGAAGCCAAACATTTGAAGTGTTAGATAAAAAAAGAAAATTTTAAAACTTTGTTGAAATTTTTCTCTAGAGACTCTTCCCTTCATTTGGGAAATTTCTATTTAGTGCCTGCCTTTGAGGCATTTAACTGGAAAAGTTTGAGAGGCACAGGGGTTTAACATTTTTGGTTATGGACCACACCTAAAATGACTGGCTTCTGAGGCCAGAGCTGTTTGCTGTATTTTTAAAATTTAATTCTGTTTATTTATTCATGTTAATTTGACCATAGAGTCACTCAGAGAGAGCAGGGGTAAAGTGAGAAAGCAAGCCACCAGGTCCAGAACTAGAACCTTGGTCAGCCATGTAGCAGTGTCTTGTGCCTTAACCACCACAGCACGTGCTGGTTCTGCTGTATTTTTCTTTTTTCTTTTTCTTTTTTTTTTTTAAGAGAGATTTTTGCTATAGACCTTGTGTGCTTGCCAGAGACAGAAAGGAAGAAATCATCCCCTAGGGGGCATGGCCATGCTGTAATCCCTTCTCTATTCTCCTCCCAGGATCTTGGGCATGCACAAGTGCCTGGCATGAGTTTTAAGCCACTGGATCCAGGACTTGAACTGTAGTCAACTGGGTGGGGAGTCCAACGACGTAACCATTATGCCATCAGTTCATCCCCTCCATGATGTATGTTGTAACATGTATTATTGCTATGAATTGAAAGTGTTTTCTAAGATATGCAAGTCAGATCTAAGATGCATTTGATACCCAACATGGTACCTATTGGAGAAAGACCAGACTGAAAACTCAGCCTTTGACACAATCTAGAAGCCATCAGATAGAGAGGTTAAATTTTTAAAATTATTTAACTTTATTTATTTATTATTATTTTTAATTTGACCAGAGAGAGAGAAAGTAAGAAAGAAAGTGAGCCACTGGGTCCAGGACTCAAGCCATGGTCTGCCATGTGGGAGTCCAGGGCCTTTAGGTACCGTAGCACCTGCCAGCCCGGAGGTTAAATTCTTTTTTTTTTTTTTAATTGTGTTAAAATTTTATTCTTAGAGTGCACATAAAAATCAGATTTCTTCATCTTTGAGGACAAGGAGAAGACCCGGCAACACTTAGACCTGCAGCACATGGCACCCAGTTGCTGCTCCCCCCGCTAGCCACAGCCCTCGCCACTTTTTCTTGCATCACACTTCCCTCGTTGGCTCAGTTCCAGCACTAGTCTGTATCAGCAGGTATCTGAGCTCGTGGCCCCAGTTATTTTCTAGTAATGTTTCTTTTCAGTTATCTTGCACTGTCATGGATGTAAGTCAGCTATGACTTCATGACTTTTTCAGATGAAAGGTAGCATTTTCAAATTAATTATCAAGACACTTTGGAAAGATAGTTGTATACATTCAAGAAAAATGGGGACCAGCAGATGGTGTAGAGGTTACGTTGCTGGATTCCCACATGGCTGGCTGTGGTTCAAGTCCAGGACCCAGTGGCTTGAAAATCACTCTGAGCGCATGTGTTCACGTGCACAAGATCCCAGGAGGGGAATGAAAGGGAAGGGATTGCTGCATGGCCATTCCCCCCGAGGGGGCGATTTCTCACTTTCCTTTTGTCTCTGTCTCTCTCTATAGCAAGCGCACACACCATAAGGCAAAAACCTCTAAAAAGAAAATAAATTAAAAAATAAATTTAAGAAAAATGTAGGAACCCTTAGAAATCACTGCCACATAATGATGTTCAGTTAACAATGAACCACGGGAATGGTGTGACCCACGTAATAGGTTATACAGTATGGGATAGCCTGGGCATGTGGCAGACTGTGCCACCTGTTTGTGGAAGTGCACTCTGATGTTTGAACAAAGATGGAGTTGCCTAATGATGTATTTCCCAGAACATATCTTGGCCCTTAAGGATACAGGGGAGGACGTCCTTACTGTGGTTCCAAGTCCACTACTCCCAGTGTGGGCCAGACGGGGCACATGGAGGTCGGTACTAACAATGACTGATAAAAGGTACATGCATGTTGTTCTGATGAATATGAAGCAGAAAGAAGTGCTTTTACAGGTGCTTTACTAATGTTTACTTATCTTGCTTTGTACATTAAGTCAAAATATCCACTGGGCCTCCCCACAGTGGCAGAGGCAGTAGAGTGCCTGTGTGTGATGCCAGACGTGGGAGGCCTGGGTTTAATCCCGGAGTGACCTGAACTCAGCAAGCATGGCCCTGCAAACCTGTGATCCTGGTCGGATGGGGGAAGGATCACAGCATGGCAAAGACCTTGTCAAGGGTACTTGTCTCACTTGGCCATTCTTTTAATAGTATTGTGATGTGTTTAACATTCCCAAATTTTAACTTTTGGAGATTTAATACAACTTTAGCTGTGTTAAATTCTTTATAGTGGTGTGTTTTAAGAGTTCTAGATAGGTCAGGTCAATCCAAAGAAGAATTAACTATATTTTATTTTGTTAATCTGGGTTTACAACACTTGATTATTCAGGGATGGATTAACTGATGACTAGGCTTTGACCTCACTCTCCAACTGCCTTCTAAACCACTGGTAATAGAGCTTAAGCTTTGGGAGCAGTTAGCGAAAGATAAGTATTGTATATGTCTGGGTGTATCTCAAGTTGCTGTCTAAAATTAAATGTGAAAATGTAAGGCTAAATATAATTTTTTCATAATTGCTAGCACTGCTGCTGAACACTGTGGTATACATAATAGAGTTAAGTAAGTGCTTATTTATTTAAATAACTTTCCAAGTATGTTTAACCTAGTCAATTTTCTTTTCTAATTTTTTAGTAATAGATACAAAGATATAATTCACAAATCGTGAACTCACTATTTTAAAGTATCCAATGTGGGGCCAGCAGGAAGGCACTGGACTCTCACATGGCCAACTGGAGTTCAAGTCCTGCACCTGACTATTTGAAACTCATGCTGGGTACGAGTAGGTATCCAATCCTGAGAGGAGAAGGGATTACAGTGTGGCTATCCCCCCTGGGGGGAATGATTTCTCACTTTTTCTCTTTGTCTTTCTGGTTAGTGCATGCACCATATAGCAATAATCTCTCTCTAAAACAATAAATTAATAAATGACCTATCCAATGCAGCGATTTGATATGTATATTCACAGAGTTACACAACCATCACTACTATCTAATTTGAGATCATTTTCATCACCTTCCCTGAATTTTTTTTACCAGATAGCAGTCAGTCCCTAGTCTTGCCACCCCTAGCCTATGGCAAACACTAACAAACTTTTAAGTTCTATGAATTTATCTGTTCAGGAAATTCTACTAAATGGAATCATACAGTATGTGGCCTTTTGTGACTGGCTTCTTTTGTCACAATATTCTTGAGATTTGTTCATGGTGTAGCAAGTATATGTACCTCTTTTTTATTGCCAAATAGTTATCCATTGAATGGATATACCACCTTTAATTTTTTTATTTTTTAAATAATTATTTAATTTAATTAATTTATTTAAATTTCCTATAGGGCACAAGTGCTCACCAGAGAGGGACAGAGAGAGAGAAAGAAAGCTGCCAGGTCTGCGACTTGATTTGCAGTTGGCCATCTGGGAGTCCGGAGTCACCCACCACACCACCTGCTGGCCCCTATGTACTACATTTTTTAAATCCATTTATCGGTTGATGGACATGTGGGTTGTTTTCCACATTTTGACTATTATAAGTAACGTTGATGAGAACATTTGTGTACAAGTTTCTGTATGGACATAAGTTTTTATTTCTTTTGGATATGTAGTGTAATTCCTAGGTCATACGATACCCGTATTTCTCTTTTAGAATCATTTCACATTCCTACCAGCAGTGTGTGAGGGTTTCAGTTTTTGTAACCCCTTACTAACACGTAATACTATTGTCATTTTGACTATGGCCGTTCTGGTAGCCGTGCAGTGCTATCTTATTAAGGTTTTGACTTTCATTTCCCTCATGACTAAGTATGTTAAACATCTTTCTGTGATGATTGACCTTTTGGTTTCTTTGGCAAAATGTCTGCTGTAATTCTTTGTTTTTTTTCTTTTATAAAAAATTATTTATTTAATTTTATGTATTCATTCAGTCATTTTTATTTGATCAGAGAAAGATAGGCACACAGAATGAAGGAAAATGAGAAAGCAAGCCACCAGGTCCAAGACATGAACCATGGTCAGCCATGTGGGAGTGTCCAGTGCCTTAACCACCATGCCTGCCTGGTTTTTTAGTTGGGTTGTTTTTCATTTTGGTATTGAATTGTACATATTCTTTATATAGTTTAGATACAAATCCCTTATAAGTATGATTGAAAATATTTTCTATTGCATGGGTTGTCTTTTCACTTCCTTCAAAGTGTCCTTTGAAACACAAGTTTTACATTTTGATAAAGTCCAATTTATTTTTTCTTTTGTCACTTATGCCTTTGATGTCTTTGTTCCAATAGTATTCTCTGACACCAGCTAGGTGTCCTCCAACTCAGTTCGGTTCTGACAGTATCCTGAGTTAGTGTCAGATCCCATATATATGAGAGGGCAGTATCCCCATTAAGACTGCCCTTGATTCAGAAACCAGCTACAAGTGGGGTCCTCAGGCTACCCTCACTTTCCACTGCCAGCTACAAATTCAGGACGTCCCACAGTCCCCCACAATTGATAAGACTAGAATGAGTCATCTAATTCCCTGAAAGCACTGTACTGTCATTACAGAGGATACAACTCAGGAACAGCCAAATGGAAGGGACATTTGGGCAAGGTCTGTGGGCAGAGCAAAGGTGTAGCTGTGCTCATTATCCTCCTGGCACAGTGATTTATTCATCAGACAAACGACGCAGCTCTACTGAGCATCAGTTCATAGGGTTTCTTCTGGGGTTTTTATATACCAGTGCGATTGATTAAATTATTGCCCACATGATTACATTCGATCTCAAGCCTTCCTCCCTTTCCAGGAAGTTGGTCTAATATAAAATTCAAATCCTCGGGGACCAACAGGTGGCACTGTGCTTAAGGCACTGGACACTCCCACATGGCCCACCATAGTTTGAGTCCTGGACCTGGTAGCTTGCTTTCTCACTTTCCCTCTTTCTCTCTCTGTGCCTCTCCCTGGTCAAATTAAAATAAAGGAAATGAATAAATAAAATTAAATAATTTTTAAAATTTTCAAATCCTCAAATCACATGATTGGTTTTTTTGGTGACTAGCCCTCATCCTAGAGGCCTGCAGTGAGTCATCACATTAGCCTAAGACACTCCTATCACCTGGGAAATTCCAGGGGTTTTTGAAACTCTCTAAGAGGAACCATGTATGACTAAATAATAGTATACCACGATGTCATATCAATGAGACAGTTTTAAAGAGAGTAGCTTGGAACATGCCACTATTCTGTTTCCTGTCACCTTAAAAATTTGACAACAGGGGCAGCAGGTGGCATGGCAGTTAAGGAACTGGGTCCCACATGGCCCACTACACAGATCAAGTCTTAGGCCCAGTAGCTTGAAAAAACATGCTGGCCGCTTGTGTGTGTGTGCTCATAATTCCAAGAGGAGAATGGAAGAGAAGGGATTGCAGTGTAGCCACCCCCAATGTGATTTCTGGAGGTTTGGGGCACACATGCATACATGCCTGGGATGATTTTCAAACCGCCAGGTCCAGGACTCCAGACATACAGCTGGTTAAGGTGCTGTGGGATCCAGCACCTTAACCTCCACACCCCTGAGGGCCCCAGGGAACTTCCTCACTTGCCTTATCATTCAGTCTCCATCAAAGCTGTCCTCACCCACTCCCCTGAGCCTTACAGGGTGAGAGAGTATCCCACTGTTAGGAGCCCAGTCTCAGCCTGGAAGCGCCCACGCTTGCTGTCCTGCTTCTGGTGGGAACTTTACTCTCACTTAGCTCTTTTCTCTGCTGTGTCTTCTGTTCTCCTAATGGAATCTCAGCCTCAACCTCCCACTGAGAAAGGTAAGACGGTTTTCCTCTAGGTCCCACCCTCCTCCTGCCTTCCATCCTGGTGTATGTTAATAACTCTGCTTCTGGAAAAGAGCAGGTGGCCTGTGATGTGTCTTCCTCACTGCATACCCTACCACACCGTGTCGAGCTGCTGCTTGCACCTGTCTGCTACCACTGCTCTCCTGCTTGCTCCTGTGTGCCCAGCCAGTGGCCACTTTGCAGACTCCATTTACGTGATCTCTGAGCATTTGCTCCTTGGGATCCCTTCCTTGTGCTCCATGGTACCCCTGTCCCCTGGTTTTCTTCACTCTGTGTGCCCCTCCTTTTCTCTTTCCTTAAAGAGCCCTTCTCTCTAGCTCCTAGTCATAAATATTCACCAGGATGCCATCCTGTCTAAACATGCTCACATGTGTATCATCTCCGAAGCAAAACTCGTACCCCGTGTTCCTCTTTGGGCTACTGCCTTATCTGTCAGCATGTCTCTGCAGCTATGCCAGTGCACTCAGACGTTTTTTGTTTTTTTTCTAGAAAGAGCAGGATTTCAAAAGCTCTTTTTGTGATGATTTTTCCAAACTTACCAGTTTTGTACTTTGCTTTCTCTATATAAGACTTCCTTCTGGATTATCAAGCTGGCACTGTTTGACCTGCTCTTACTCAGTACTCTCTCACAGCACCTACAGTTTGCCTCGTATTTCTGCTCCCCAAATGAATGTGATTTTCATAAGAGCAGGAATACAAAACTTTTTGGTCTTTTTAGTAGATCAGAAATGTCCTTTGTGTCTCTCATGGTGTGTATTCAGTCGATGCTTGTTGAGGGTTTTAGTTGACTGTGCTGTAGGGTGTCTGTCCCGGGCAGAGACCCCAGCACTGTAGTCGACAAGGGTAGGCTGGAGGCTTTACAAGCAGCTACACCACAGTAAGAGCCACTGTGGACTGATGCCCGGTGATGGTTGTGGTTGCCCTGGAGGAGGGCAAAGATGGGTGTTGTTGCCAGGTCTCCGGTTCTAGCAGACAAGGGAAGGAGGATTGAGAGATTACAGGTGACGTAAACCATAAGTAAGCATGCTTGGTAGGTTGGTACAAGGACCTGAACAGTAAGGGTACATTTATGACACTGGAAGAAATTGAAAGTAGGGTAGTTCAGGTAGCTCAAAGATATCAGAGACTCGGGGTCTCTCCATTTTCTTTGCTCTGCCTCTTCTCTATTGCCTGGATTTTTAAATCACCTCCCTCGTTGAGCCTCAAGATGGTTGCTATCACTCCAGGAGTCACTTGCATGTGAAAAGGTCTCTAGGCTGAAGAGGGAGCATTCCTTTTCTTTTATTGTTATTATTTGTTTGTTTATTTGCCATAGCATGCATGTGCTCACCAGAGAGAGACAGAGGGAAAGTGAGAAATCACCCCTCCCCACCACTGGCGGGTGGGGGAGATGGCTATGCCCAGTCCCTTCTCCTGTTGGGATTTTTGGGGGTGCATGCACGTACACCTGGCGTGATTTTCAAGCTGCTGGATCTGAGGCTCTAATTATGGTTAGCCATGTGGGTATCCAGTGCCTTAACCACCACACCATCTGCTGGCCTCGGGATTATTCCTTCAGGAGCCTGAGTCCCCTTGTAAAAATGAAGAAAGCTTTAAAAGTATTCTCAGCACATGTGTGCTTCACACTGGACAGAGCTGTGTCACGTGCCTGGTGCCTGTAGCGACTGTGGTGACGGCCTGGGTCTGGCAACAGCGTCATCACCTGGAAGTTCGTGATGAGTCCACGAGCTTTGGCCTCACCCAGACCTGCTGAATTATGAAAAGTCGCAGTTGGAGGGAGGAAAGGGGGCACTAGTCTGTTTCTTGGGTAGTACTTCAAGTCATTTTGATGCACATGGTTTGAGAACCTCCAGCTTTGACTAGTAGAGATTCGTTTCTTGGAGGGGCCAGACAACAGCAGCAGTAAATGCCATACTCTGTGAGCTGATCCCACATGGGAAGGTTCCCAGTTGAAGTTCAGAGGCCTTCCTGAGTATCTGGGGCCAGCTGAAGGCCTGCGATAGATCACCGCATGGAAACCCAAGTAGGGCTCTCTCTGCCCCTCCTCTTCTCCCTCAGGGTCATGGCATGCCTGTCGGCCATCATCTAGTTCAGTTGTTTGCTTTGAACGATTTTGAGTTTCCTTAGATAATAAAAACATGAATCCAAAGCAAAAACATTTTTAAAATACAAGTAAGTTATCACTAGTCATCATTTCTGGGTAGTCGGGTGTAGGTATTTTTTTCCCCTTTACCTTTTCTAATTTTTCTTTAGGGTATTAATACTGATTTTTGGACCAAGAGAAAAACATTGAGCTTAGGATTTTTATTATTATTATCTTTATTTTATTTTATTTGCTGTGGTCATCAGAGGAAGAGGGAAGGTAAGAAAGCAGGTTGCTAGGTTCAGGACTTGAACCATAATTGGCCAAGTGGGGGTCCAACGCCCCAAACACTATGCCACCTCCTAGTCCAAGAGCTATTTTTTAATTAAAAGATTTTATAAAAGATGTCAGGAAGTGTAGATTAATACTGTTTTCTTTTTTATAATTTTATTATATCTTCTAGTTATAGTCCATTGTGCTTTTTGATAGGTTTCCTAAAAGACAGGAAGATGGAGGACTCTGTCAACCAAATGCAACCACTGAATGAGAAGCAAATAGCCAATTCTGAGGATGGCTGCGTGTGGCAAGTCACCGACATGAACAGACTCCACCGGTTCTTGTGCTTCGGTTCTGAGGGCGGGACTTACTACATCAAAGAGCAGAAGCTGGGCCTAGAAAATGCTGAGGCTTTGCTTAGGCTGATCGAAGACGGGCGAGGATGCGAAGTGATCCAGGAAATAAGGTCGTTCAGTCAGGAAGGCAGAGCCGCGAAGCAGGAGCCCACGCTCTTCGCCCTTGCCATCTGCTCCCAGTGCTCCGACATAAGCACAAAGCAGGCAGCGTTTAAGGCCGTGTCTGAAGTTTGCCGCACCCCCACACATCTCTTCACTTTTATCCAGTTTAAGAAAGATCTGAAGGAAAGCATGAAGTGTGGCATGTGGGGCCGTGCCCTCCGGAAGGCCGTAGCAGACTGGTATAATGACAAAGGTGGCATGGCCCTTGCTCTGGCAGTCACAAAATACAAACAGAGGAATGGCTGGTCTCACAAAGATCTGTTACGATTGTCGCATCTTAGACCTTCCAGTGAAGGTAAGCATGAGCACCTCAGTGGGCAGGGCTGGGGAGGTGGAGACAGCCAGTAAAGCTTAAGCTTTTATTTAACCTAAGACAGTTACATATTTTCTAGAAATAACTTTTTCTTCCTCGGAACATAAGGTCAACCTGGAATTAAACACCTACCATAGGCAATCTATATATTAATAATCAGAAATCAAATAACAGATTTAGATTCTAATATTCTAAATTTTTTTAAAATTTTTATCTATTATTTTTAAGAATTGTTTATTTAATTTTATTTATTCATTCATTTATTTTAATTTGGCCAGAGAGAGACAGGAGGGAGAGAGAGGGAAAGTGAGAAAGCAAGCCACTTGGTCCAGAACTCAAACCATGGTTGGCCTTATGGGAGTGTCCAACACCTTATGCCACATGCTGGCCCCTTCTTCTTATTAAAGTCTCACAGGTTGACTGTCCATATCCTAAATGCTCGGGTCCCAAAGTGTTTCAGATTAAAGTGACACAGGTTGAATATCCCTTATCCGAAATGCTTAGGTCCAGAAATATTTTGGATTTCAGACTTTTGCAATATTTGCATGCACATAATGAGCTGGCTTTGAGATGGGACCTAAGTATAAACAGAAAAGTCATTTGTTTCATTTACGCTTCATAAACATGACCTGACAGTAATTTTTTTTTCCTTAATTTTTGCCATATGGCACATGTTCTTGGGAGAGAGACAGGCAGAGAAGGAAAATGAGAAATCACCTCCTGGGGGGTTGTCTACACTACAGTCCCTTCTCCATTGTTTTCTCAGGATTTTAGGCATGCACATATGCATGTGCGCTCAAGCCTGGCATGATTTTCAATACACCAGGTGCAGGACTTGAACTTTGCTGTCGGCAGTGTGGGATCCAGCACTTTAATCACCCTGCCACCTGCTGGCCCAGCCTGAAGGTAATTTTATGTAGTGTTTTTGAGAGAGACACAGAGTGCGAGAGAGGGAAAGCATTATTGCTTTTTTTTAAAAGCAAGGATCTCACTGTGGTCATCCTTTTGCCGTAGCATCCCAGCTGGGAAAGCAGGGGGGCATCACCGCCTTGGCTCCTTTCTTTCAGACAGGGTGTTGATTTTTGTGGGTGTTTATACTAAATTATTCCTGCCTAATAGAATGCTTTATTTCTCTCTTAAAGAGTAGATCTTTAAGGTTAGCTTCAAGTTCACAATGCCCCACCTCCTCAAGTCACTGAGACCACACAGGTGCACGCCACCACACCTGACCCAAAGACTGGCCCAGAAACGGAATCCAGGCCTGACAAGTGGTCCCAGCCCCTGGGACAGCGTCTCAGCAGCACGTGCCCTGCACTGGGCCGGTATTGCCGGGGTTTGACTGCAGGTAGTCATATGAGGCTAGGTATGGGATTTTCTTTCTTTTTTTTAAAGAGTTACTTTTAATTTAATTTTTATTTTTATTCATTTATTTTTTAATTTGACTTGAGAGAAAGTGAGAAAGCAAGTTGTCAGGTCTGGGTCTCAAACAGTGGTCAACTGTGTGGGAGGTCCAGTGCCTTCGCCACCACGCCTCCTGCTGGTCCCCAGGTGTGGAATCTTCTACCTGCAGCATCATTGACACTCAGAAGTTTCAGATTTTGAAATCCGAAAGTGGTGTGCCACCTGTGGTCAGTGAAACCGCTCCCAGCAAGTAGGTGGCAGATGGCCAGGCCGTACCGCTCTAGTTTCGTATTTTCCTTCCTTCCCTGTCTTCCTAGGAAATGTGGTCCATGGAACCTAAGGTCACCTGAAATAGTGCTGAACTTAACAATGCAGGATGTTAATTGTCTTTAGGCAGGCGGCCTGGGAGACCTGGTAAATTGGGGCAGTTTTTCTATAACTATGGGAAGAAACTTGTTTTTGTTTTTTGGTGTTTTTTTTTTTTTTTTTTTTTTAATAGAGATTTTTGCTATAGGGTGCTTGTGCTCACCAGAGAGACAGAAAGTGAGAAATCACCCCCCGGGGAGCATGGCCACACTGCAATCCCTTCTCCATTCTCCTCTTGGGATTTTGGGTACACCATTATGCATATGCTCCTGGTGTGAATTTTAAACCACCTGGTTGGGCACTCAAACTGGTCAATTACATGGGACTCCACCAACATAACCATTATGCCATCTGCTTGTCCTAGGAAGAAACTTTTGAGAGGGTTGTTGGATCTAGTCTTTCAGACAGAAATAAGGCATACTATTAGGTAGGAGTAATTTAGTATAAACTTCCACAAAAATCAACATGTCCAGCATTTGACTTTTTTTTTTTTTTTTTTTTTTTTAGTACCAGAAATGAAACTAGAAAAGCGAGTCCTTCAGATAGGTTCAATTTCAGTTCTGCTTATTACGTCTTGGTTTTAAGCCAATTAACTGATTCTTTCTGAGCTTTTGTACCTTTATTTACTAAAAAAGGGGGGAAGGGAATAACCCTTAGCATTATCAGGACTGAAAGTGATAGCATATTATTTAGCGCATGCAGTTCCTGGCATGTCATAGGAATTGTCTCTTGGCCTCCCATCCCCCGCCCCTTACTTATAAACAGGTTGAGCATCCCTAATGTGAAATCCCACTTTCTCTGAAATCTGAAACTTTTTAATTAATCATCAATGTGGAAAATTCTACCTATGACCTATGTGCTGGTTCTTAGTTAAAATACTGCAGTATTGGCTCAGACAGGGTGGCGTGTGTTGCCGAGGCCCTGCTGCTCTGCAAGCTGGGACCAACTGGGAGACCCAAGCTCAGTTCCTGCAACCGTAAGTCCAGTGTGCCATGTGCCTATGGTCCCAGTGCCTTGGGAAGAGGTGAGGGGCTTGTGAGCTTCAGGCTAGCCCAGGATATATAACAAGACCCTGTCTTTAAAAAAAAAAAAAAGAAAGCCAGGTAAGGTGCACCTGTCTGTAGTCCCAGCTAGGAGGGTGAGACAGGATTGCTCCAGTTGGCCTGAAACAGTCAGGCACATGCCTGGATCCTGTCTGGCTGAGGGCTTCTGGGGAGATCACAGAGCACTGACACCTGTGTTACGAGACCCTGCCAAGGGCTCCTCTTCCTTGCTCTTTCTCATGAAAGAAATAAAATAAATTTTAAAAACATTTTTCAGGAAGGAGTCTACCTGTCCACTTCCACTTACCTCTGTATTCACAAATGCAGCTCAGCAGCCTGTTCATCAGCAGGCTGTGAATATATAATAGTGGATGTAGGAGAGGGTCTTCAGAAGTTCATAGAAAATACATGTTCTGAAAACACTACGCGTGGATTTCAATTTTTTTTGTACCAAAATAAACTCAAGCTTTAATTTCATTTTCCCACAAACTTTTTGAAGTTCCCTCGTATCCATACTCGAGAGTGCTGAGATTCTGGACCTGAAGAGGGCACTGTCTGCCATAAGTTTCTAATGGTGACATCTCAAAAGAAAAAAAAAGACTCTGTAGTAAAATTACTTGGGCTATAGGAGGGTTTTCCCCCCCGTAAAGTCCCATATCTAAGTAGTAGTGATGGGATAAGCAAAAATAATTTGCTTAAATGCATGTATTATGTCACAGAAAAAGCATCCCAGGTTACAGGTGTCAACTCCTGTGTATCTAGCTAGGCCTATGGTATGATGTGTTCCCAGGAAGCTTGTTCTGATTTTTGCTTGGTAATCAGCATGCCTTTTCAATTTTCTGTCTTTTTAAAGGACTTGCTGTTGTGACCAAATATATTACAAAGGGCTGGAAAGAAGTTCACGAATTATATAAAGAAAAAGCACTTTCTGCAGAGACAGAAAGATTATTAAAGTATCTGGAGGCTGTAGAGAAAGTGAAACGCACAAAAGATGAACTGGAAGTCATTCATCTAATAGAAGAGCACAGATTAGTTAGGGAACATCTTCTAACCAATCATTTAAAGTCTAAAGAGGTGAGTAAATTATCTAATTCTCCATTCTTTTCTTCTTATTTAATTTTATTTATTATTATTTTAAAATTTGATCAGAGAGAGAGGGAAAGTGAGAAAACAAGTTGCCAGGTCCGGGACTCAGACTGCAGTTGGCTATGTGGGAGTCCAGCACCACAACCACCACACTGCCAGCTGCTGGTACCCTCTTAATTCTTTTTAAAAGAGAAGTTAGCCAAAATATACCTTGAAATTTGTATTTATTTAAACATTTAGCATGATATTCAGGTATAAGTGGCATCTAGTGTTAATTCCATCCCAGAAAATACTAGGAAACTTTGAAAAGTTTGTGGTAAAACAGAATTAAAGTATGAGTTTAGTTTGATGCAAAAATTTTTTGAAATACATGCTTTTTTTTTTGCTTTCTTTTTTTTTTTTTTTGAGAGAGATTTTTGCGATAGTGCATGTGTGCTTGCTAGAGAGAGAGAGAGAGAGACAGAAAGTGAGAAATCACCCTCCAGGGGGATGGCCATGCCACAATCCCTTTTCCTTTGTTCTTTTGGGATTTTGGGCACACACACACACGCACCCCAGTGTGAGTTTTATGCCACCAGGTCTGGGTTTGGAATTGCGGTCAACTACGTGGGAGTCCCGCAGCATAACCATTATGTCATCTGCTGGTCCAACAAAGGTGTTTTTTTTTCAATATGCATTTTCTGTGAACTTTTTGAAGATTCCTGTCCCCCATACACTATCATACTAATTAAGAAAAGAAGAAGAAGAAAAATCTGTATATCTCGTTTATAAACTATACTTCGCTCCAGACTGGCCCTGTAGTCTAGTGTTTAAAGAAACCGTATCCCACTTAGCCGGATTTAGTTTGAAACCCAGCACCAGCTGCTTGAAAACCATGCCGGGCTTATGTGCACGGAGGCCCAGAATCCTAATAAGATGGAGAAATGGAGAAGGATTATGAGTTGACCACACCCCACTGGGGAGCGCTTTCTCTCACTTTCTTTGTCTCTCCAACGAGCACCTGTACCTTCTGGCAATAAAAAAAGGAAAAGAAAAGAATAAAATATACTTCTTTATGATAGTAAAGAACAAGTTCACTTATTTGATAAGCCTTTGAGCAAATTAAGATAGACTTTTAATTTTGTACTCTGAACCCCAAATGAAAGCCTTAGTGCATGTATTATGAATGTTGTTACCGATATAGCTGTTATACTGACTTATTCCCATTTAATTCCATACGTTTCTGTCTGTATTACACTATAGGTGTGGAAGGCTTTGTTACAAGAAATGCCCCTTACTGCATTGTTGAGGAACCTAGGAAAGATGACTGCTAATTCAGTGCTTGAGCCAGGAAATTCTGAAGTATCTCTAGTATGTGAAAAACTCTGCAATGAAAAACTGTTAAAAAAGGTAAGAGTTATTAGTGCCCCTTATTAGCTTCTACTAACAAAAAGAGTTAACTCCTAACTTTTGGAAATGCAGTCAGCATAGAGGCTTTTTTTGGTCTTCTGAGACCTTTACCATGCCAAATTGCATTTTGACTCTTTTTTTTGGGAGAGGTTTTCACTATAGGGCGCGTGCACTCGCCAGACAGAGAGAGACATAGAGACAGAAAGCGAGAAATCACCCCCCAGGGGGGATGGTCACGCCGCAGTCCCTTTTCCTCCATTCTCCTCTCGGGATCTTGGGCACGAACGCACATGCGCCCCCCATGAGTTTTAAGCCACCGGGTCCAGGACGCGAACCACGGTCGACTACGTGGGAGTCCAGCGACATAGCCATTACGCTAACTGCTGGTTCCCGCATTTTGACTCTTGAATCTAAGATGAATACATCCTTATTTTTCTCCTTCCTTTATGAAATGTATTTATTATTTACGATAACATAAACATCTAAGATGCACAGTTACTATTTTTTGCTTGGATATTGAATTTACTTTCTGGTTTTGTTCTGTTCCTAGGCTCGTATACATCCATTTCATGTTCTAATTGCGATAGAAACTTACAAAACAGGTCATGGGCTCAGAGGAAAACTGAAGTGGCGTCCTGATGAAGAAATCTTGAAAGCGTTAGATGCTGCTTTTTATAAAACATTTAAGGTAATGGTTTTGAGTTTCATTTCCAAACAAATGACTCAGGGTTAATATTTTGTTAAAACACATTTTGTATGCATCCACTTTATTAAGCCAACTATCTGCACTCTGTGGTAGAGATTGAAATACTAGAGGGCATAAAAGCAGTGAGAATAATTAGGGATGTTGAAGACAGTGTGGAACAGGGTAGAGGGGGAGTAGGGAAGAGTATAGAGAAGGATAGCACAAGAACAAATAGAGAGGTATGACGTTTGTGAGACACAGAAGTGGTTTGTTACCTTTGATGATAACATTTATAGTATTCTCAACTGGACTGGTCTGAGAAGTATTTTATTCTGGGTAAACTTTTTTTACAAGCCAAATGATACATAGTTATTGAATGCTTAAAAAATAATAATGAGAATAAATAATAGTAATTATAATCTGGGGGAAAGAAGAGTAATTTTTAGGGCTGGCCCTGTAGCCTAGTAATTAAGAAACCAGGTCTCATATGGCTTCCCACAGTTCAAATCTCAGCCCCAGCAACTTGAAAAACACACCAGATACCTGTTCTTGTATGCCCCAAATATGTTTGTTCCCTGGAATCACTCTTCTTGTCAGATAGTTGCCTTAGTTTTGGGGCCAGCAGGTGGCATGGTGGTTGAAGGCACTGGACTGCCATATGGCTGACTGTGGTTCAAGTCCTGGACCTGGTGGCTTGCTTTCTCACTTTCTCTTGTTCTCTGTCTCAATAAATTAGGAATGGGACCTAGCAGCTTGCTTTCTCACTTTCTCTCTCTCTCTCACTCTCTCACTCTCTCACTCTCTCACTCTGTCCCTCTCTGGGCAAATTTAAATAAATAAGTAAAGTTCAATAAAATAATTCTTTAAAGGAAAAAAAATGAGCAGAGCCAACCCCATTGCCTCATGGTTCGGGGAAATGACTCTTATGTGGCTGGCTGCAGTTTGAGCCCGGCCTGGCAAATTAACGCACTGGGCATGTGTGTGTGTCTGAGCCCAAAAATCCTGGTTAGATAGAGGGATGTAGAGGGAGTATTGCGGT
Organism: Tupaia belangeri chinensis; assembly: GCF_000334495.1. NCBI lineage: Eukaryota > Metazoa > Chordata > Mammalia > Scandentia > Tupaiidae > Tupaia > Tupaia belangeri. Next base: position 187,954 of record NW_006159635.1, read on the forward strand.
GTGATCACACCACACTGGGGAAAACACCCCCCCACCCCATCTCTGGTGAGTGCATATGCCCTCTGGCAATTAAAAAAAATGAGAGAGAGAGAGGGGGAGAGAATGAAAATGAGCAAAGTACTTGAATAGGAGCCAGCAGGTGGCATGGTGGTTAAGAGTGCTGGACTGCCTCATGGCTGACCATGGTTTGAGACCCAGACCTGGTGGCTTGCTTTCTCACTTTCCCTCTCTCTCTCTCTTCCTGTCTCTCATTCTGTCCCTCTTTGGTCAATTTTTAAAAAAATAATAATAAGTAAATAAAGTTAAATAAAATAATTCTGTTTTTTTTTTTTTTTTAAAGTACTTGAAGAGACATTTTTTTTCCACAATATACAGGTGGACCAATAAATACATGAAAAGATCATTACTCATTAGGAAGTGCAAAAAGAGAGCAGAATGAGATTGTACTTTTTAACTAGTTGGATGGCAATGTCAACCACCCACCCCTCCTAAGAAAATTAGTAGAAAATAGCAAGTGCTGAGAACAACGTGGAGAAATTAGAAATCTAGGAAAAACTGGAACTCTAGCTTAATGGTCGCTGGAATGTAAAATAACGTAACCCCTGTGGAAAACAGTTGGGCCATTCTCAAAAAGCCAAATACACGATCGTGGTACCATGTGACAATTCCACCCCCATGTTTATACCCAGAGGATTTGGAAGCAGGTACTCACATACTTGTACACCAGTGTTCACAGCAGTATTTTCACTGCAGCCAGAAGGTAGAAAATAACCCGGGTGTCCATCAGCAGATGAATAAACAATGTGATTTATACATACCAGGGAGTAGAATTTAGCCTTACAAAGGAATACAATTGGATACTTACTACAACATGGATAAACCTGGGAAACATCATGCTAAGTAAAATAAGCCAGACATGAAAGGCAAGTGCTAGATGATCCCTTTACAGGATGTAGATTACAGAGACAGAAGGGTTAATGTGAAGGATATTCCCAAAGCTCATGGAAAATGCATCCTGTGGGAAAAACTGCATGGATTTCGAAATGTTTTCCCCCTGAAATAAATTTGTATGTCAATTCCATTTTTCCAGGAACTTTTATAAGTCCCCTTGTAGAAGTTGCTGGGGTCTAGGGAAGCTGGCATGGGGAGTTACTGCTTAATGGTATAAAGTTCCTATTTGGATAATAAAAAAGCTCTGGAAATGGAAGTTAATGTTTACACAGTGCAAATATAGTTTTTGTCACTGAATTGTGTCCTTAAAATAATTTTATAAGGGACCAATTGGTGGCATGGTAGATAAGGTGGCTGGTTCCCACATGGCCTACTTGGCAGTTTGAGTCCTGGACCTGGTAACTTGAAAAATAATGCTGGGGGGACCAGCAGATGGCGTAATGGTTACGTTGCTTGACTCCCAGTTAGTTAACTGTGGTTCGAGTCTGGAGGCCGGGCACTTGTGTGTGCCCAAAATCCCAAGAGGAGACTGAAGGAGAAGGGATTATGATGTAGCCATTCCCCCTAGGGGTTGATTTCTCGCTTTCTGTCTCTCTGTCTCTCCAATGAGCATACACGCCCTATTAAAAAAAATAATAAAAATAGGGACCAGCAAGTGGCATGATGGTTAAGGCACTGGACATTTTCACATGACCGACCACGGTTTGAGTCCCAGACCTAATGGCTTGTCTTCTCTCTCTCTATCTTTCTCTCTCTGTCTGTCTGTCTCTCTCTGGTCAAATAGAAATAAGTGAATGAATAAGTAAAATTAAAATAATTCTTTTAAAAAAAGAAAAAAATAATGCTGATGTTTGTGCATGTGTGCCCACCCAGAGGAGAATGGAGGAGGGATTAAAGCATGGCCATCCCCATGGGAGATGCTTTCTCTCTTTATCTGTCTCTTTTGATGAACACATTCACTGTATAGCAAAGTTGTTTTAAATGGTTTTGTTTTTGTTTTTTTCTGGGGAGAGGTTTTTGCTATAGGGTGTGTTGCGCTCGCCAGAAAGACAGAGAGAGACGGAGAGACAGAAAGCAAGAAATCACCCCCCAGGGGGGATGGCCACGCTGCAATCCCTTCTCCATTCTCTTCTCGGGATCTTGGGCACGCACGCACACACGCCTGGTGTGAGTTTAAGCCACTGGGTCCTGGACTCAAACTGCAGTCGACTACGTGGGAGTCCAGTGACATAGCCATTATGCCAACTGCTGGTCCCTTTTTAAATGGTTTTATCAGTAAGCTTTGTTACTTACATTTTACCACAATAAGAAAATTTATTATTATAGAAATTTCTATTTTACCTCTCTGAACAAAGATTTTTAAAAGATGATTATTTAAATTTGTTAAATAGGTTATCTTTCTTTGTTTTACGTTAGTAAGAGCTAAGTATTTTACAGTTTTGTCAGTTAGTTGATATATCAGGGTAAACGGTGGCTGTAGAGGCAAGTCCTGCATTTGCTTCTGGAGAACTCTGTGAACATGTGAAACGCCCATGTGCCCATCCATGATCTGGGGTTGGCTCAGAGATGCAGTACCAAGACCCTTTTGAGGGTGCTGTCTCTTTCTCTCTCGTACATGAAATAAATAACTTTCAAAAAATTACTTAGTGTATAAACATTAAGAAGGGCTTTTATCTGAGTCTTTTGAGTTAAAGATGTTTCTTTTGCTAATATTTCTATGATACGTTTTTTTTTCTTTTTAATTTGCCAAATAGTGTGTATGCTCACCAGAGAAGGAGAAAGTACCTCTCATGGGGAATGGTCGTGTCATGACCGCTTCTCCATTCCTCCATGTTAGGATTCGGGGCAAGCATGCGCACACATGCCAGGTGTGTTTTCCAAGCTGCCAGGTCCAGACTCAAACCCTCCAGTCAGCCTGTGGGATCCAGCTCTCTTAACCAGCAGGCTCTCTCTGATTGCTTTTACTGACTGTTTTATCTTGTTTTCTCTCTAGACTGTCGAGCCAACTGGAAAGCGTTTCGTGCTGGCTGTTGATGTCAGTGCTTCTATGAACCAAAGAGTTCTGGGTAGCGTGCTCAACGCTAGTACAGTGGCCGCGGCGATGTGCATGGTGAGCCACCTGAGACTAGAACTCTGCCACTCTCACCGGACCTCTGACTGTAATTCCATATGTTCTCACTGGGTTTAGTTTTCAGCTAATTTGGCACATTTTTCATCTTCTAATTAATTTTATAAAGCACTTTTAAGTATATTGGAAGAGGATTTCTAAAGAATAGAATAGAAATATTAATATTTACTACAAAAGATTAACTATTAATATACTCCTGAAGATGTAGATAGTGCTTAGAAAGAATATTTAATTATATAGAAGTTAAGAGGTAAGGGACTGACTAATAATAAAAGCCGGAAGACTTTATTTCTAGCCTGACTCTGTACTGAATACCAAGATGGATCACAGGCAACCTTGTTAGCTTCTCTTCTGTGACTTTATTGCTAACCTAATTAAGCAAGAAGGATATATATTTGATATTACTCCAAAAGATTGTTGTGAAAACTAGTGTCTTTATGAGTTTCTGAAAATAGTTTAAAGCGGTAAACATCATAGTGGTTTTTTTTTTTTTTTTAAGATTGAAATTGTATAAACATCAAGATACTGTCTCTCTTTACCCCAAATCTGCTGAAAATGACTACCATTGAATTTTTCAGGTTGTCACACGAACAGAAAAAGATTCTTACGTAGTTGCTTTTTCAGATGAAATGGTACCATGTCCAGTGACTACAGACATGACCTTACAGCAGGTTCTAATGGCTATGAATCAGGTAATAAACTGTTCTATTAACATGTGTCATATATTAATTTGACATTGCTACCATGTATGGTACTAATTTGAAGAACATGCATTGAGGCCTAAATGTACATATCATGAGAAGCATATGGCAAGGCCTATATGCTGACTCTAAATAAAACATACAATGTGAAAAATATTATTTTGGACTACCCGTGATGTGGTGGTTCAAGTCCCAGACCCAGCGGCCTGAAAGACGTCCCAGGCACATGTTTGTGCATGTCCAGGATCCTGACGAGAAAGAAATGGGGAAGGGATTGCGGCGAGACTGTCCCTCACAGGAGGGCTTCCTCCTGCATGCACATGCATTCCCTCTCTCTCCAGCAAGCAAATTTTTAAATAGTTTTTTTTAAGTACTTAAGTATTTCCAACACCTCATTATGGACACTTGTGCAACTTCATTTCATTTTTGTTCTGATTAGATCCCAGCAGGTGGAACTGATTGCTCTCTGCCAATGATCTGGGCTCAGAAGACACACACGGCTGCTGAGGTCTTCATAGTGTTCACTGATAATGAGACCTTTGCTGGAAGTGTCCACCCTGCTGTTGCTCTGAGGGAGTATCGAAAGGTAAAGCAAACTTATACTGTGCCTCACCCGGATAGTACTCACCTATCATGCACTGTGCTCTTCAGAAAATGCTGCTGAGGATAGTTCTGTAGGTTTGTGTCAGAAAGCTATGTCAGTTATGGATGCAGCAGTACTTGTAATGAGAAAAACTACTGGTTACTCATACATAATTTATTTTTAATCAGTTCTAGTGCTACACATTACTAAAAATATCCTTTGCAAACAATATTTGCAGAATATTTTATCTTAGCTGTACATTTTAAAAATAATTCAGTGTATTCTTTGAAAAATCTAAGGTATCATTTGTGAGTTTTGTTAAAGGACAACATAAAGTTAAAGCAAAGCTACAATCTGTGTTCTGATTTTTAGGAATGTATGTATATTTTAATCAGTGTCCTCCAATCCAACTTTCTAGAATGTCATAAATTCTGTTTCTGCACTCAGCATTGTAGCTGCTAATCCGTCACATGAATGGTTGAGCACTTGAAATGCGTGTAGTGCAACTAGAAGTACAAATAGAGCGTGTCAATGAAGAACAGTGGTTCTCAAAGTGTAATTTCTCTACCAGCAGCCTTAGCATCACCTGGGATCTCACTAGAAATACGACTTTCGGGGCCAGGAGGTGGTGTAGTGGTTATGGCGCTGGACTCTCAAATGGCCAACTGCAGTTCTAGTTCTGGACTTGGCAGCTTGAAAATCATGCTGGGGGTGTGTGTATGTGTATCCAGAATCCTAGGAGGAGAATAGAGGAGAAGAGATTGTGGTGTGGCCATCCCTCTAGGGGACAATTTCTCATTTCCTCTTTTACTGTGTCTCTCCTGCACACACACACACCCAATGGCAAAAACTTGAAGAAAAAAAAAAAGGAAATGCACCTTCTTTCTGGGCCTACTAGAGAGACCTGCTAAATCAGAAATTTTAACAAACCTCTAGGGGATTACAATGCATGTTTAAATTGAAAGCCAGAGGTGAGGGAATAAAATTTGGATTAAAAACAGCTTTCATTCTGGATCTTTGACCAGCTGTGGATCTGAACAAGTTATTTAACTGATACACATCATAATAGCAGTAGTACTGTCATTTGGGATTGTTATAACAGATGCACTAAGTGTATTAAAGAGCTCATTGTAATTAATGTCTGGCATAGTATACATGCAGTGATTGTTGGTTTTTGTCAGAAACTAAAGTATTTTAGCCTTCAGTGTAGCTGTAGCAAACAGTCTTGGCATATGCATGTTGAACCTATCAAAGTAGTCGGCAAAGTTTATAGTCCCATAAGATACTTTATATGTACTCGCACATCGTGCCTCAGAGTTTGATACTTGATGAAAATGTCCGGCCCCCCAAATATCCTTATTACTTAAGTACAAAGTCCCTAGGCTACTCCAGAACATACTCTGGGGGCCAGCAGGTGGAGTGGTGCTTAGGGGCACTAGACTCCCACGTGGCCGACTGCCGTTTGAGTCCTGGACCTGGTGGCTTGCTTTCTTTCTGTCTCCCCACTCTGGTCAAATTAAAAAATAATTAAATAAAATTAATAAAATAATTATTAAAAAAAAAAAAGATTTAAAGAATGTACTCCGTAGCCCATAGAACAAGAAAGGGTAGTATAGAGAAGTGGGAATTTCAGGCAGGCCCTTTACACAGTTTCGTTTCGCATTCTTTTAAAACCCACATAAGGGCAGCTTGTTGCATGGTAGTTAAGGCAGCTAGATTCCATGGCTGGCTGTGTGGTTGAGTCCCAGACCCGGCAGCCTGAAAAACACCAGGTACATGTGCGTGCCCAAAATCTCCAGAAGAGGGAACCAGCAGTTAATGTAATGGCTATGTCGCTGGACTCCCACGTAGTCGACCACAGTTCGCGTCCTGGACCCGGTGGCTTAAAACTCACACCGGGCGCGTGTGCGTGCGTGCCTAGGATCCCGAGAGGAGAATGGAGGAGAAGGGATTGCGGCGTGACCATCCCCCCTGGGGAGTGATTTCTCACTTTCTGTCTCTATGTCTCTCTCTGTCTGTCTGGCAACCACACGCGCCCTATAGCGAAAGCCTCTCCAAAAGAAAAAGAAAAAAAAAAAAAATCTCCAGAAGAGAATGGAGAAGGGATTGTAGTGTGGCCATTCTTCCAGGGGATAAATTGCTCATCTTCCCTCTGTCTCTTGTCTCTCTTTGGCAAGTGCACATACCTTATAACAAAAACTGAGAAAATAAAAAATAAACAACTCACATAGCTTGGCTCTAAATGATTGACTAGAAAAAAGGGACACTGGTTTCATAATCAAAAGCTGTAGGAAAAGTATTTAACATTTTTAAATGTTTTAATTTTGGAAGTTTTGACTTTTTTTTTTTGCATATACTCTTAATATGTATTTTGATCTTTTCTTACAGAAAATGGATATTCCAGCTAAATTGGTTGTTTGTGGAATGACATCGAATGGTTTTACCATTGCAGACCCAGACGACAGAGGCATGCTGGATATGTGCGGCTTTGATACTGGAGCTCTGGATGTGATTAGGAATTTCACATTAGACGTGATTTAATCCAAAGCAGCAGCAGCATTATCTAAGAGGTCCGTTGCTAGCATCAGTGATCTCACTAGAACTTCACAGCTACTTCCCAGCTAATCTCGACCCATTGACAGATGATGGTACAGTGTGTGCCTGATGGAAGGTCCCTTACCACTAAAAGAAAGGGAAGGAAGGAAGCATTAGGTGGGCCCAAAGTTCTATCTGCTAAACTGGCTCTTGGGAAATAGCTTCAGGATACTGTAGCTTTCTTTATCTAATAGAGAATTTCTTGTTAATAGACACTAAAACTATTGAACGTGTTTGCTTTGGTGAACAGTACATTTGTACTTAAAAAAAAATTGAGAGCCAAAAGTGTAAGTAGTTCCACATTATGTCACTTGTTTGAGACATGCTTAATGTTTTCTTAAATGTTTCCATTGGGAAAGGACAGTTTTGATTATGTCCAAATACTCTGAAATGCACTAGACCATGTAACTGTGACGGAATATGAAACTCATCTATAAGCTTTTATACCAAGGAGGTGAAAAACTAAGATGTTTGATTAAATTATGAGTGAGTCTTAACAGATTCTTACAGTTTTCTAAGATCACACAAATGATAGCTTTTCTTACTTAATGAAGAAGATATTTTATTTCTGATATTTTATTAGGATCTGTTACCATTAATCAGAGCATAATGGAAATCCCACAAAGAGACTAAGGTTTGTGTTGGCCACGGATTTGTATTAGGCTTGCTTTTTTGCATTGTGTTAGATTTTATTGCCACGCGGGGCTGGAGTGACAGTGATCTCTGAATTGAACATCATAGCCATAGACATAGTGTAGTCACACTTTCTTTTGTTCAGACTCTGAGATTAACATAGCCGAATGGGGACCAGCAGATGGCGTAATGGTTATATTGCTCGAATCCCACATACTTTACCACGGTTCAAATCCTGGACCCAGCGGCTAAAAATTCACGCCAGTGCGCATGTATATGCCCAAGATCCTGAGAGGAGAAGAGAAGGAATTGCAGAGTAGCCATCTCCCTGGGTGGGGATAAGGTTATTAGGTGATTTCTCACTTTCTGTCTGTCTGTGTCCCTCTGGCAAGTGCAAGTGCCAGTGTTTAACTCTCCCATTCGTAATTTTGAAAGTATTAACAGTCTAAATCTCAACTCTAATTAGTTTAGCCTTTTTCTTTTAAAATAAAAATTGTGTTAATTCCTTTTAACAATTTTTTTAGTTAGTTGTAAATGGACTTAGAAATGTCCTGATTGTAAACATGCCAAAAGCTTCCTATCTGTGTCCTTCATTATTCATTTTTGACAAAACATTCCTTTTTGAGGATATGAAATAAATATAAAGGAAGCCAGCTAGGTCCTTCAGGTATGAAAGATCATTTTTGAGTAGCGTATTACCAATTAATAGTCCATAGGACATTTAAAAAAAAATTTGTATGTGTGTATTAAATGTCTTTTCATTATACTGAAGTGCATTATTTTCTTGAGTAAGTAAGTATCCCTTTGTTGTTGGGAGGTTTAGCATTAAAGTGATCTTTCAAAATGCCAATATCTTTGTTTGTAATTGTATCATCATTTGCTAAGATGGCTAATACATTAACCTCCTAGCTGTATGCATTGCTCTTTAAACAAAAATGAAAGATTTACCAAGTTACAGCCCTTCTCACTGTCAAGTGAAGTCAAACTCTAGTAAATGTGTATAAACCCCTTTACTTGTTTGGGGGTTAGAGGTTTTAGGGGAAAGGAGGTCTTCAATAGTGTAAGATTTGTGTGCATATTTTCGTCTGTTGTGTGGGAAATTTGGGCTGTGGGAATGATAAGGAAATGTTCCTTTCAAATTTACTTGACATACCAGCGTCGGTGACATACGTAGCCATTTCAAGGCCATCTGGTACCAGGTTTTGAATGTGATTTCCCTGAGATATTTTCTGGTCAGCAAAGCTAGCAGTGCATACACTTCCCCAGTTCTGATGTTATTCTGGTTGTAACTCTATGAAGCATTGAATTTTTAATGTGTTAGCTACTTTTGATACATTAATATCTTCAGATTGAGCTTAAAGTTTAAAGAACCTTATAGAATTATGTAATAGCTCTTTAATTCTGTAAGTAAAATTAAGGTCTTCTGAAATAAAAAATGGCATCTACCTTTTAATTCTTAATAGAAATATTACATAGAGTATAGTATAAAATTTTATTTTCTTCAATTGTGTTATTTTGAAGTACTTTTAGACAAGTATATTTAGGAGCTAATATTAAATTCTTCAGGGAAACAAGATTCGATGTGACCTTTTGAAATATTTAGGTAGGTCTAATTAAATGGATTAGGGTACGATTTGAGAAAGGAAAACAGAAAGAATTCACCACAGAAGATAACTTTGTCTGCAAATCATAGTATTAAGAGCTGGAAGAGACCTTAGAAACTTAATAGCTAGCTTTTCCGTTTCGTCTAAGACAGTGAGGTTTTAGAACACCAGGACCTAGAAATCGTGGTCTCTTCGTTCCTATTCCAGCCTTGACTTCTCCACAACATGGGAACACTTTGACTCAGAAGAGTAGGGGATGAAATAGAATTATTCGAGACTTTCATCTTACTTAGACTTAGGGAAAAAAATGTACATACATGATTGCCCTAGGAATAGAAAAACAGATTGTGAACATGTGCAATTTTGAAGTTCATAGTAATCCTCAAGCACAATTACAATCGTTTTAATAGCCTGTGTTGCTATATAACATAGTCCTGTAGAAGAAATAACACAGAAACTTGACCTCAGTGTACTCAAGTGAAAAACTCTTATTTTCTGAATTACTCTTAGGGTTACTATTACATTAATACTTGGGGGAATACTGCTTTTAAAAATAATCCTAAGAAAAATAAATTTTATTTCCTAGACAGTATGTATATATTTCCAGGATATTGTTATAATTAGTGATATAAAAACTAATCTTACAGTCCCACCCTTTTTTATTAGTTGAAGTTTCCTGGAAATTACGTCTACTGAAACGATGGCCTAGCTTAGTGACTGTTAGGAGAATATTAGTGAAGCGGGAGGCTGGTGAGTGAAGTTGGTGCTGCTCCTTCACGCTACTCCGTGGCGAGCTCTGCTTCATCTAACCTTCGTGTGACTAAGCAGCCAAGTCAGCCTGCGTGCTTTAGTTTAAAAAGTAACAGGTCTGATGCCTGCATTGTAGAAGAGTCAGTGATTTACTATTTATATAAAAAGTAAAACTGGGAAGAGGGCTCACAAGGAAGTCTTTTAATTAAACACACTAATAGGATGTGCTGTGAAAGATAGTGTTTTAGAAAAGTAATGTGATACTCCCACTTATTTTAAAAAACATTCCTGTTAAGAGTACAAGAAAAATATTTACAATTAAGATAGTGACTAAGAAATTGCTGTTGTTTGATTAAAAAGAAGAAAGATATTCCAAGTCTAAAATCACGTGATAAAATGCCGTATTATCAGGGTTTGTTTCCCCCCTCATTTTCTACATTTAGCAAAAACAATGTAAACTTATTTTAGATAAGGCAAAATTCTTGAATAAATTTGAAGGTCTGACAAGTAAGAGACACCTTTAAAAGCAAAATAAAGCTACATCTAAATAATAAAGACTAAATCATTGTAATCTCTTGTTGGACTTTAATTTGACCTGAATATATTATACCCACAAATATAAATGTCATGGTAAATGATGCTCTTAAGTTAGTAATCCAAAAGAAAAATTCTAGTCTTGCATACCAGAGATTTAGAGTGATCCATCAAGGCAATTATCCCTGCCACAAAAATATTCCTATAGCCTCAACGTAAATGTGCACAGGGATAAATTTAAAATGTTAGTTGGGGTGGCAGGTGGCATAGTGGTTAAGGTGCTTGGACCCCCAGATGACCAAATGCGGTTCGAGTCTTGGACTTGGTGGCTTGTTTTCTCACCTTCCCTCTCAAACACACTCACTCTCTGGTCAAATTGAAAATAACAATAACTTTTTAAAAAATCATAGTTAAAAAAATAGGTTAAGATAAAAATTAAGTGAATTTACTATATGGATTTTATTTAGCATTTACCTATAATCTGCTCCCTAATCTCTTGTTAGAAGATACTTTTTAAATCTTTTTTCTTTTAGAATTCCTTTTCTGCTGCCATTTTTGTCCTTTCTTTTTTCAAATAATGCCAGAGAGCACATGTGCCCACTGAAGAGCATGTGAGAGAGAGAGAGAAAGTGAGAAAGCATCCCTCCGTGGGGAATAGTGACCACAGACCTTTCTCCATTTCTCCTACCTTTTGGGATATTGAGCATACCTGAAGTGTGTTTCAAGCCACAGGGTCCAGGACTTGAACCGTGTGTTCAGCCAACTGGGATCCTGCTGCCTTAACCAGTGGACCACCAGCTGGCCCTAATCCTTTTTCTTGTCCTGTTCTACCTGAGTAATAGAAGGAAGGTCACCCCACAATTAGGTTTGGGATTAATCTCTTACAGATTGTTTTCTGTTTCATGCAGAGTCAGGATCATATTGTTTCAAATTAGTAAGCGGCAGGTCTCTTGGAACAATAAGTGGATTGATAACTCCTCTCCCCAAATCAACTTATACTATATACCTTTTATATTAGATGTTTGCAGAAATTTTGTGGCCTTTCAGTGAGATCAGTAAGATTCAGTCTTTGCGATTATAGGTATACCTAGCTGTATTGAAAAGAAAAAGTGATTAACGGAATATTCTTTTAGAAAAATGGAATTGTATTTCCATAATTATAAAGACCAATATCAATCTTGGGTTTACTAAATATTCCACTGAGCGTGTATGTGTGTGTGTGTATATATATAAATAATCTATATATACACACACATACATGGTTTGTACTATAAAAAGTTCTGTAGATAACACACTCAGTATTTTTTTAATTGGTAAATTTTTGCTTTTTTGAAAAATTATGAAGTTAATTAAAAGTTAATTATAGGTAATATTTTTAATGTAAAAAAACAGATGTAGTTAAGCATACTTTTGAATAAAAGTATAATAAATAGCACATTTTCCTAAACCCTGAAAATACCAAGTTATAGTGGGAAGTGGTAGAAAGCACCATAAACTAGAAGAGAATATTTTACAAAATTCAGTGATTATTTTCAATGACGATAGATTTGTAAATATGATAAAAATATGCAAAAGCTGTTTCTGATCCTAAAGAGATTTTTCCTTTTGCTTCTGTTTAGCCCTGCCATGCATATTCACTTTATGAACATGAGTAATACTAATTTTTAACTTTAAAATGTTTTAAATTTGTGCACTTTTAGAATTTATCAGAATCTGTGCTTGAACAAAGGAAACAGAAAATTGGCTACATTTCTGCTGGTTTCACTTATCACTTTGTCAAGAGCAGTGAATGAGATTAAAACCTTGCCGTTTTATGTGTATCTTCACCACAAATAATTGGCAAAAGATTATATGAAAACATGTGCTGAAGCGTCTGTCGAAGTTCCTTGTTAGGCTTTATGTGTAATATAAACTGATTAGAATCCATATGTCACCAAATAAAAATACAAAATTAGTGGAAAATAACCAAGAAAAATGTTTTCCTGCACTGTGGACTACATAAATTTAGTATGGTGTGACTGGCCATAACTTGAAAAGTACTCAAGTTACATTTTCTTCCTTTTATTGCCAGCTTCTGATAATGAAGAAATTACCTACAGGGATGAGAAAAATGGAATCGAGTTTTTAAAAATGGATTATTATAATCCAGTTCTAAATGTTGCATTTACTTTATGTAAAGAATTCAATTTCCCTAACTGACCATTTGGTGAATATTTATACAGAATAATGTCTGCCTAGAATAAACTTAAATATGCAAGAGCCTTAAAGTAAAAAAGTGAACCTTTGACTGCCTTAAAATATGACTAGCTCTCCACTATAGGCATACGACTTCCTTTCCCTGGAATCTGTTTATTAAATAAGGCCTTAATAGTGTTCTAATGTTTCTGAAGTACAGAACTCAAAGGGTCTTGTAGAGCTTTTAATTTTGCATAATGAATGGAAATTTAGCTATTAAGTTTTAAAACTTAATTGTGCATTAGTAGATTAACACCCATTAACAGAATAATCTGGGCACACTGATATGCTATTCAGACATGACTGTTGACATCAGTAATACTTTGTGGTAGTTTAAGGGTTTTTTTTTTTTTTCCTTGTTTTATATAACAAAGTATCCAAGAAGCTGGACTTTATGATTATAACGTGACCTCCAAGGACCAGGTTGCATATTTACTGCTATGAATAAAAAATATAGTTGTACAGTTCCAAAACTGATTTGTTTTTAAGGGAATTTTTCAAGACAAGGGGCATATACAGTTTCTAGCCCATAGGCACACACATGCAAAGTGAATACAGTGAAACCTTGAGACTACTGCAATAAGAAGTCTTCAGGCCAGCGATTTAATTATTCACATTTTTACATTCACTTTGCCTTTTGAAGCAGGAATATTTTATAAAACTGAAAGAAAACTTTAAGTTGTCAAGCTGGTGCTTAAAGGTATATAAAGTTTGATTGATAACAAGTTTACTTTATTTCCAAGGAAAGGACCCTGAAGGGAGGGTGGGGGTGGGGGAATCTCTTAGGTCTGTTGATAAACCGATGTTTTGTCAAGTCTTCCAGATTTTCACTGTAAATAATCCACCTAACAATGTAACTTTGCTGTTTTCTGATAGGGAATGGGTGAATATACTAATGTATTAACTTTATTTCTTGATAAAGCAGTTTTCACCGATACTGTGAAGTCTTGACTTTCTGTCCTTTCCAGCCTTGCAAGAATATGCTGCTGGGTAATCATCTTAGACATGGAGTGCAGGTGGCCACCAAGCGATCTGGTTCTGTTCCATTTATTATGGTAGAATTTGATGGGTGCGCCAAATAAACTCTGTACATCAAATGCTTGTCTTTTCATTTTCTTTCAAGAAATAGGGATTTTAAGGTTATAATACATGTGCCTTATAAAAACTTACATCCTTGAGCCGGGCTGTGGTATAGCAGTTAAGTGCTTTCCTAGAGAGCTAGATCCCACAGGGCCAACCACAGTTTGAATCCTAGCTCCAGTGGCTTGCAAAAAGAGCTGGGAGCATGTGCCCCAAATCCTCATGGGAAGTAGAAGTGGAGGGGAAGGAGCGCAGTGTGAACATTGCCTCTCTGAGAGTTGCCCACATGCTCTCTGATGAGTGCATGTGCCTTCTGATTAAAAAAAAAAGGGCACAAACAATAATCAGATGTCATATTAACTTTACTAGACTGATAATATTGAATTACTTAATACTGAATTACTCTAAAATATGAATGTAATCAAGAACCAACCACCACTCACCCCTCACTCTCCTATCTTACCAGTTCAGGAAGGACCAGTCAAAAATACCTCTTTGCTGAGACCAGCAATTAGCGTAATAGCAAAATCGCTGGACTCCCATGTGTCAACTATGGTTCGCATCCCAGACCCGGTGGCTTAAAACTCACGCTGGGTGTGTGTGCATGCATGCCCAAGATCCCGAGAGGAGAATGGAGGAGAAGGGATTGCGGCGTGGCTATCCCCCTTGGGGGGTGAGTTCTTGCTTTCTGTCTGGCTGGGGAGCGCACGCACCCTATAGCAAAAACGTCAAAAAAAAAAAAATCACTCATTCCATTTTATTTAGTATTATTGTTTTTATTTGTTTGTTTAATTTGATAGAGAGGCTGAGAGAGGAAAAGTGAGATAGCAAGCCACCATGTCCAGGACTGGAGCTGTGGTTACCTATGTGAGAATTTAACTCCTTAACCACCATGCCACCTTTCAGCTCCCAAAGACAGAGGTTTGTTTTTTGTTTTTGTTTTTTTGTAGAATTATTTATTATTATTTTTCAGTTTGACCAAAGAAAGAGAAAGTGAGAAAGCAAACCACCAAGTCCGAGACTTGAACTGTGGTCAGCCATATGGGAGCCTAGCTTCTTTAACCACCATGCCACCTGCCAGTCCCATCTTCAATTTTAGTGAGACACCACACATCAGTCCTTACTACCAGAAGCTATAGAAAATGAGGAGGTACCTCCTAAGCATAGTAGGGAATAAAGAATTCCAAATGTTTACCTTGTAGCTAGCTCTCAGTTGTAAAATGTATAAATTCCCAGTAAGAGTCTTATCTTTAATACAGTTCTATTCCTGTTTAATTTTTTTAAACCCCCTTCAGTTTAAAATACCATTCCCTTAACTTTTGCCCAAAGAATTAGTAGGAAGATGAGGTTTCCACTGCAATTTATTGTTCATTCTTTGTACAGCTTCTTTGTGAAGCTGATTCACGTATTTAAAACACCCTCAAACATTTAACAGGTATTATCAGGCATTATCACTTTAACTGACACTTTACTAACAAAGTCACAAGTGCCTACATCACTGAAAGTCTTTCCTCTTGCTTTTTTTTAAATAACACTGATGAACGAGCGGAAGCAATTTCCCTTCTTTGTGAAGCCTATGAGTGTCAGTTGCACCTCCAATAAAAGTTCCATTGACAAAAATTCTTGGAACCTGTTGGACAAAGCAAAGACAGATTAGGTCTCACCCTAGTGGAAGAAGTGCATGATCATTTCACATAATAGACACTAACTCTGGGTATTTTTTATGAAGCACACACATACTAAGCTCTTTAACAAATTAATCTCTAAATCTTTTTTTTTTATGGAATTACCTTATTTAACGTTATTTATTTATTTTAATTTGACCAGAGGGAAAGAATGTGGGCTCACCAGAGAGAGATATTGAGAGAGAAAGGGAAAGTGAGAAAGCAAGTCGCCAGGTCAGGGACTTGAACCATGGTTGGCCATGTGGAGTTCAGCACTCCCAACTACCACACCACCTGCTGGTCCCAAATTATTTCTAAATCTTAATGTGTGGGCCAGTGCCATAGCTGAGCAGTTAAGGATCAAATCCCACATGGCCACAAGCAGTTCAAATCCTGGCCTCAGTAGTCTGGAAAAGAAAATGCACAGTGAATGCACACGTGTACCATAAATCCTGACAGGAATGGAGAAAAGGGGCTTGTGACATAACCACAACCCACTGGAGGTGTTTCCTCTCTCATCCTGTCTCTCTGGTAAGCACTCTATCAGCTTTTTAAAAAATCTTACAACCCTTGAAGTGGCTATTTTCAGCCGTATTTTGGAGAAAGACGAGACACAGGAAGGTGTGTGACATCATGATGACAGTGAACAAGAGCTGGGATTCAACCAGGACTGTCTGATTCTGAAGCCTTCCTCCTGATCACTGAGGCATGTAAAAGGTGAAAGTAAGGCAGGCTCTAATTTGGACCACGGTTTAAGTGCATCATTTTGGTAGGGGAGGAGTGCGCTAGGCAGCTTCTCCAGGGCACTTAGAAACAGGAAGGAAAGTGGGGCCGACAGGTGGTGTGGTAGGTAAGGGTGCTGGACTTCCACGTGACCAACTGTGGTTCGAGTCCCGAACTTGGCAGCTTGCTTTCTCTCTCTCTGTCCCTCTCTAGTCAAATTTAAGTAAGTAAATTTTTTTAAAAAAGGAAGGAAAGTGACAACATTGCATATAAACTTGGAGCACTATATTCCTATTAGCATCGTGATTGAGACAGACCCCAGTCTGGACTGCCCAAGTAAAGGGTAGGAGGAGACTACTCTGCGAAGAGTTCTAAGAGGACCTTAGAAATCCACAGATAGAGACTTGCAGATGGCATAATGGTTACATCATGGGACTCCCATGTAGTCTACTGTGGTTTGAGTCCCAGACCTGGTGGCTTAAATCTCATGCTGGGTTCATGTGCATGCAAGCCCAAAATCCCATGAGGAGACGAGAAGAAGGGGTTGTGGTGTGGCCGTTCCCTCTGGGGGGTGAATTCTCACTTTCTGTCTCTTTCTGTGTCTCCAGTGAGCATATGTGCCCTATAGCAGAAATCTCTCTCTAAAAAAAAAAAAAACAAAACAAAACAGACAAATGCTGACCACAGCCCATTCCCCTACCTACCAGTCCACCGATGTGTGCGGACACAGACACACAGACACACGAGACCCAGCCATGGTGGCACAACTGATAGCTTGCTGCTGTGCGACACCGGCGCCACACAGGAGGTTCACGTTCAGATCCCCAGGCGACTTGAACACGCCAGCGGTGCCCACATGCACCTGTGACACTGGCTGGCAGGGGGGCTGGGGGGGGGCAAAAAAAAAGGGGGGGGGGGGCCCAGCCCATGGCATGGAGAGACCATGTCATGGGTACCTATTTCTCTTTCTGATGACAGAAACTTGAAACAAATACAAGGCACAAGGCCCAGCCACAGCGGCGTGTGCTGTTAGGGCTCTGTGCACTGGGATCACACGGGAGGCCTGGTTCTGTTCCCAGTCCAACCTAAAGGCTGCGCAGTGGCATACTTCTGTGATCCCAGGGGCTCAGGAAGGGTGAGGCAGAAGAATCAAGAGCTTAAGGCTGGCCTGGGCCCCACAGTAGGACTCAAGAACATGGTGGGGTATGACTGTAGTCCCAGATGGGTGGCTGAGACAGGAGGCTCATGGAGTGGCAAGACCCTGTCTTCACACTCACACACACAATGACAATGAATTAACTCTGCCATTTAATATTTTAAGAATCCAGAGCTGCCTTTTTTTTTTTTTCCCTTGCTAATAGGGCACATGCGCTGTCCAGAGATGCGGAGGGGAAGTGAGAAAGGACCTCCTGGGAGGATGGTCACATCACAGTCCAGGGACTTTGGGTGTGCACACACATATGTCTGTGTTTTTCAAGCTTCCAGGCCCAGGACTTGAACTGTGCATGTGCAGTCAGCCAGGTGGGATACAGCTGCCTCAACCACCATGCAACCACCTGGTCTCATCTGCCAGTTCTTCTTTTTTTTATACTTTAATTTTTAAATTTGCTACAGGGAGTGCTCACCAGAAAGACAGAGCAAATGAGAAAGCCCTCAAGGAGGATGGTCATGCAGGAATCCCTTCTCCATTTTCCTCAGGATTTTCGGATTCACGTGCACACGCACCCAGCCTGGTTTTCAGGCCACTGCATCAAGGACTCAAACCGTACAGTCGGCCATGTGGGACCCATGCCAGCTGGCTGGCCCTATCTGCCATTTCTTTATCGATGTAAGACCCACAGATACATGTAGTTCACTTTTCCTAAGACAAGGGTCTGGGTTCCAGGTGACCTGGGTCACCACCTATGATGCGGATGCACTCACGGTTCTTTCCCCAGTCATCTTGTAAAGGGCGTCTTGAAACTGGCTTCCATATTCCAGCATGTCCAATTCCACCACTTTACAGCTAATGTTCATGTCATGGAAAAGCTTTTTTGCCATTGTACAGTAAGAGCAGGATGTTTTTGAGAAAATCACCACACAATTATCAGAAATGGTTTCCTAAAATAAAGCAAAAAAAAAAATCACTTTAATTCTAGATATTACCTTTTTGAAAGAAATCACAAGTTAGCAGGAAGGGTATAAACTTTGGAGTGTCACCATTCAGGGCTCAAACTAAGTATTATCTCTTTCCTCATCTGTTGAAGATCTTGTTTCAAGGGAATTTTATTAGGAAAAAAGATGTAAGAAATAGAAGGTACCCAGCATGGGTAATAACAATATCCAATCACAGCAGCCCTCTTCAGCAAACTCCGTGACTCAGGCCCTGTTCTCCACCCGACCCTTCCCCTGGTCACCTAAGCCTACCACAGTCCAGATACAGCCAGTTATTATCTTCACTTTGCAGACGATGATGCCGAGGCGGAGGAAGATAAAGAACTTGTCACAGTCTACGTGGGAGAGTTGGGATTTAGGCCTAACCAAAGCTGGAGGTATGGTCCAGGCACTTGATCTGCTTCCTGAATACTCTGTAGGTGTTCGGAGCTTTCTCCTTACTGTCCATAATTTCCAAAGAATGACGAGTGATTTCTTTCTTTCTTTCTTTAAAGAGATTTTTGATATAGGGTGTGTGTGCTTGCTGGAGAGAAAGAGATAGTGAGAGGGACAGTGAGAATTCACCCAAGGGGGAAGGCTATGCCACAATCCCTTCTTCATTCTCCTCTGGGATCTTGGGCACACATGCACAAGTGCCTGGCATGATTTCAAGCCATCAGATCTGGACTTGAACCACGGTCACTCAGGTGGGAGACTAGCAATGCAACCACTATGCCATCTGCTGGCCCCTTGATTTCTCTTTAAAACATAACATTTCACTGACCCAGGTATAAACAGCTGACCCTCCACCTCCGTCCTTTCTATACATCCTTACAGTGCAGAAGCTGTTGTTACTGTGTTGATAAAGTATTCATACACCGATGGTTCTGAAAAAGCTACTTCCCGAATGCCAATTCCATGGGTTTGAGACAGAGGTTAGAACTGTACTGTATTTTTAAAAACCTTCCCAGGTGATTCTTATATTGGCCGGGTTTGGAAATGACTTTCCTAGTCTTTACCACGACCATGAGATCTGCTAGCATCTGTCCAACCTGTGAAGTTCGTTTGTTTGATTTCTTTAATTTGACATAAGGCATACGTATGTGTGCACATGGGAGAGAAAGAAAGCATCTCCTCACAGGACCCAGCACCCTGCAATCCCTTCCCTTCCATCTCTCCCCGCTGTTGGGATTCTCAGTATGCATGCACACATGCTGCTGTGTTTTTCAGGGGACTCAAACCAGGCGGCTGGGCATGTGAGATCAACCGCCCTTAATCACCAGGCCATAGGCTAGCCCTGTTTCTTTTTTCTAAATAGTGCATATAGTCAGGTCTCTAAAGAAATTTTGAGTGGATGGGTCCAGCACCCAGGCATCTGCCTGTGTTGTTCTCATGTGGTGGGTCCTAATTAGCACCTTCAAGACGAAGACTGAAAAAACAGACCCAGACAAAGTGCCTCAGAACTTAGACCCACCCTTGGGTGTCAGAAGGGCCCTGAGTTATAGCCTAGCTGTCTGCAAGCTGGCTTACTTTTATGCTTTCTCTTCTATTTACTCATAATATGAGAAGACTTCGAAGGCTCCATGAAAAAATAGAATTAAAGCACAAGTGTATTTTGGTGCAAAAGATTTTTGAAACCCATGCATCTTTTCATAATACATAATCTACATGAACTTCTTAAAGAAGTATTTGGCAGGACCAGCAGTTGGCATAATTACTATGTCACTGGACTCCTATGTAGTCGAGTCCTGGCCCCAGTGGCTTAAACTCACACTGGGTGCATGTGTGTGTGCACAAGGTCCCAAGAGGAGAATGGAGGAGAAGGGATTGCGGCATGGTCATCCTCTCTGGGGGGTGATTTCTCGCTTTCTGTCTCTCTGTCTCTTTTTCGGGCGAGTGCATGCACCTTATAGCAAAAACCTCTCCATAAAAAAAGAAGTATTTGGTATAAAACATTTACCTCCTGGACAGCCAGTCAGATCAGAGATGTATTAATGAATCCATTTTACAGATAACAAAACAGGCTGAGAGCTCAAAACACTGGGATTTGATGCCACCCATCAGAACACACAAGCCAGCACCCTTCCCTCCACCATGCTGCCTTGGGTTACAGGGACATGGAGACCATTGTTTAAGATGTGCATCCTGATGTGTGACAGAAACACTGATGAAGAGATCCCAAGGTGACCTGAAACTCAAGACAGGTGTCAGGGTTTCTGAGCCCTCTTCTCTCCTTTTCTCAGGTTCATCATTTATTTTTTTTTTTTTTTTTGGAGGTTTTTGCTATAGGGCGCTTGAGCTTGCCAGACAGAGAGAGAGAGAGACAGAAAGCGAGAAATCAGCCCCCAGAGGGGGGAGAGGGGATGGCCACGCCGCAATCCCTTCTCCTCTACTCTCCTCTTGGGATCTTGGGCACACACGCACACGTGCCCGGTGTGACTTTTAAGCCACAAGGTCCAGGATGCAAACCACGGTCGACTACAAGGGAGTTCAGTGACATAGCCATTATGCTAACTGCTGGTCCCTCAGGTTCATCTTTGTTAGATATCTCATGCTGCTGTATTTTTCTTTTAAAAGAGGTAATCCTCTCACTTGTTTCCAGCATTACTGTTACAATCAACAGCTCTAAGTTAGAAATCAATTAAAAGAGGAAATTTTTCTGGTTATGCTGGTGGTGGGTGGTGACAGAAAGAGAGAAAGATGGGTGTTATCGTGTAGACTGCAAGGGAAGAAAAACATATACAGGAGAGAGGTCTTCTGAGGCAGAATTAAGTAAGCTTCCCACTGGAAGAGAGAGGAAAGTGACGCAGCAGCAATAGTACCCCCAGAGGCTCATGGAGGAGTAACTACCACACAGCAGGGCCTATGGGAAGGATGCTGCCCAACACGGCCGAGGCCAAACTCAAATAGCAACCGTGGCTGAGAGCGGGCTGACTGGCACAGACAGGAGGTGCACATGATGAAGAGGAACGGTCAGTCTCAGACGAACTGTGGAGCGAAGACTCCATTAAAAATAAACCTCAGGGGCAAGTGGTGCAGCAGTAACACAAGTGGACCTCGTGGGCAAAGTCCTGGATTTGTGTCCTAGAACTTCCTGAGCATACCAGGCACGTGGCCTGCCGTCTAGGCTGGCCGAGACTGGGGTTGGACTGCGGTGTGAGGTCCCTACCAGGGGTGACTCTCTCTCTCTCTCTCTCTCTCACACACACAGAAAAATAAATAAACGGCCAGCCCATGCCATGGTGGTTAAGGTGGCTGGATCCCACATAGCCAACCATGCAGTTCAAGTCCCGGACTTGGTATCTTGGGAAACACACCAAAGCACAAGTGCATGCGTGCTCAAGATCCTAAAAGGAGCGAGAAATGAAGAAGGGATTGCTGCATGATCAGGACCCAAGGGCATGCTTTCTTAATTTTTCTTTCTTTCTTCTGGCAAGCGAGAGTGCCCTCTGGCAAAAATTTTTTTAATTCTCATGAATTTTTATTACCAAAAGGACTTCTTTGTCACATGGATGATTTTGAGAGCAGATTTAAAAATAAATATTAGTGGGGCCAGCAGGAGGTATAGTGATTGGGCCACTGGATGTCCACATGGCCAACTATGGTTCAAGCCCTGGACCTGGCAGCTTGCTTTCTCACTTTCTTTCTCTCTCTCTCTCCTCTCCCCGGTAAGCACATGTGCCTTGTACCGATTTTTTAAAAAGATGACAATAATGATTAGTGAAATAATAAACAAATGAGTTTAGTCATTCACATGCAGAACTTTGTCAAGTCTGGAGATCTAGTGAGCACAATGATGTGTCCCACACGACTCGTTTTCCAGAGGGAAGCTCTGCCTCCCTGCGTCACTCACTTGGATCTGGGTCGCAGGGGCACTTGCTGACTTCCCCACGGAGGACGAGGTGTTGCTCCCCATCCTAAGGGAATTAAAAGGGCCATACCAGTTAGAGATCATTCATCACGAGTTCCATCTGAAGAAAACCTTACATATTAGGTTGTCAGAAAAGTCTCGAAATATTTTTGCATAGAAAGATAAGTCATGATTTCTTCCAACAACCCAATACAAATATATCCAAACTTACAAAATAGAAAAAAAAAAAAAAAAAGGCGCTTTTGGGCCAGCAGGTGGCATGGTGGTTAAGGTGCTGAAATTCCCACATGGCTGGCCATGGTTTGAGTCCTGGACCTGGCAGCTTGCTTTCTCACTCTCCCTCTCTCTGTCTTTCTCTGGCAAAACTCATGTGAAAAAATAATATTAATAATAAATAAATAATTCTTTTAAAAAAAAAAAAGCTTTTACTTGTTATCAGTACAAAATATCAGTTCACAAAGTATTTACCAAAACCAAATGACCTAACCTAACTTGCCTTCCAGGGCCCTTCATTCTCTGAGAAAATCCTCTACTGGGTTTAAAGACCGTTACACTGGTATTTATGACCATCATATTTTAAATACTCTGTCCTAGTGACTGGCCACATGACCTGATCATTGGTTGGAAAATGGAGTTTTTTCAGGGCCAGCAGGTGGCATGGAGGTTAAGGCACTGGACTCCCACATGGCTAACCGTGGTTCAAGTCCCAGACAGAACTGTTTGCTTTCTCACTTCCTCTCTCTCTGTCACGCTCTGGTGAACACACATGCCCTATAGCAAATTCAATTAATAATAATAATAAATAAAATGAAATAATTCTTAAAAAGAAAAATAAGATTTTTCATTTACTTACTAAAACATGCCAAAATTCCAAACACATTTTGAAGCAGGGAACCTACAGGCATGATGGGGCCCTGTTAAGGGTACCTGTCTCTCTCTGTCATGAAAGATTTTAGGATGGGACCAACAGCTAGCATAATGGCTATGTCGCTGGACTCCCACGTAGTCGACCGCGGTTTGAGTCCCGGATCCGGTGGCTTAAACTCACGCCAGGTGCGTGTGCGTGTGTGCCCAAGATCCCAAGAGGAGAATGGAGGAGAAGGGATTGCAGCGTGGCCATCTCCCCTGGGGGGTGATTTCTCGCTTTCTGTCTCTCTGTCTCTCTCAGTCTGTCTGGCGAGCGTATGCGCCCTATAGCAAAAACCTCTCAAAAAAAATTTTTTTAGGATTATTTATTTTATTTATTCATTCATTTATTTTAATTTGACCAGAGAGAGAGAGAGAGGGAAAATGAGAAAGCAAGCCACCAGGTCCAGGACTTGAACCGTGGTCAGCCATGTGGGAGTGTCCAGTGCCCTAACCACCATCCTGCTGGTCCTCAAGAAAGATATATTAAATATATATCATATATATATGAAAAAGAAAAAGAGAAAAAGGCAGGCAGGCTGAGTTCCTGAAGCCTAAACCAGAAAAGATTAGTTGTCCTGGCCTGGACCAAAGAGGAGCTTTGGACGAAAAAATCAGCAATCTACTCAGTTTATCCACCAAGAAAAGAAATTATTTTCATTTAAAGTCTGGCTTGAATCTTCATCCCCAAACCCTCCACCACAGCATTTACTGAAGCAGGAGCTCCAAGAGAAGCCTGACAGTCTCTCTCTGGGCACTGACAGGACGTAGGGGGTGCACTCTGAAATATCACCTCTTCCCTGCCAAATACAGGAGAGTTTCTGAACCCGGGAGGTGGGCAAGCTGCAGCCCCAGCTACTGGGCCATGATCCTGGCCATGATCCTGCGGCCAGCCTGGCAACATGGCCGGACCCTGTCTCTTGCAACAGAGCGAGGATGTGAAAGGCACCCTTCTCCTTCTAATTCTAGGGGAGCTTGGTAAGTTTTCCCCTATCAAGGAGAGGGCCACCAGGGAGGAGGATGGACGTGTACAGTCAACCCCTCACTTCAACACCGAAGCAGCACCAGTGAGTCATGCTACATTCCTAGAGCAGGTGCCACGCAGCACATCCCGTATACCCCAGGGATCTGTATCAGGAAGATACCGGGGCCTCAGGATCTGTCAGTCAAGCAGTTAACACCGCGTGACTAGCCCCTGCAGAAGGGGGTCTCCAGCCTGGAGAGAGTTCCCCGAGTCCTGCCTAGCCGGCAGGAGCTCCCGGGTCAGTAGTTAGGGAGAAGCCCAGGCTAAGGGATGGAGCATGGCGACAGGAGCTTCGCGGACGTCCAGAACCAGTAGGCCGGGGTCTTGCAGGCTGGGCGGGCAGCTCAGGGCGTTCGAGGCACTGAAGCGCCAGAAGCGCTGTCCTGGGACTAGCCAGAGGCCACAGCAACACGGATAAGCCACAGTCCCCAGGTGCAAAGCCTTGGCCACTGAACAGGAATCTTTACCTTCGCTTCCCGCCGCAGGGCTGCAGGGTTCCCACATAAAAATGCGGGCGCCCGACTAATGTGATCTCAGATGAACAGCGAATAGCCGTTTCATTTGAAGTATGTCCAGTGCAAAAGACATGACGTACTTGGCCTAAAAAGCATACGTCGTCTGAAACCTGTTTGTTTGGGCGTCTGGGATTTTCTCCAGCAGCCCACAGTGGGGTGCCCCACTCGATCCCGACCATCGCAGCGCCCCGAGTCCGCACTACCGAAAGCACCGTCCTCTTCCCGTCAGTTCAGGGCGCCCGCAGCCCTCCGAGGGGCCTGGGCGGGTCGGCACCCGGCGGCTCGGCTC